>NC_091951.1:196376236-196684569 GCF_031021105.1 Erythrolamprus reginae | reverse complement strand
AGAGCAACCAAAATGATCAAGGGTCTAGAAACATACGAAGAGAGACTGCGGGAACTGGGCAAGGATAGCCTAGAGAAAAGGAGGGCCAGAGCGGACATGATAGCAGTCTACAGGTATACGAGGGGTTGCCACAGAGAGGAAGGGATCACTTTATTCTCCAGGGCACCGGAGGGCCAGACGAGGAACAACGGCTGGAAGCTGACCAAGGAGAGATTCAACCTGGAAATAAGGAAGAACTTCCTGATGGTCAGAACGATCAACCAGTGGAACAACCTACCAGCGGACATTGTGAACTCCAATACTCTGGACATTTTAAAGAGGAAATTGGACTGCCATTTGCCAAGGATGCTATAGGGTTCCTGCTTAGGCAGGGGGTTGGACTTGATGACCTGCATGTTCCCTTCCAACTCTAACAATAAATAAATAAAAATAAATAAATAAGATGCTATATACTTGGCTGTTGCTGCTATTATTTTGCCTGTGAAGATCCAGCCAGTTTGCCATTGAATCAGCTTGTCACGGGAAAGATATAAACTAAATTTCTGTGTTTAGATCAAGAATATGTATTCCCTTCCCACATAAAACTCCACTCCTGGTTTTGCTCCCAAGGTCCCACTAAGCAAGGTTTTACTTTTTCCTGCAAAAAGTGGGGTAATGCAAATGGAGCATTGCTTTTGCAGCTGTACCGGTAGAGGTCCATCTACTTCTTGCACAGAAGCATTGGGCTGGCTGTGAGTTAAGGTATCAAGAAACTGTGATAAAATCAACCTGGATTCTTCTTGGGAGAAAACCTGTGCCCCTTCCCTCCTCCAGGGAAGCCCTTCTGCCGCTCCAGAATAAGAATCACACTACAGTAATATTCTAACAATTCTAGAATCAGAAAAATAAGAGACTCCCATTTTAAATGCACGTTTGAAGCAGGCACTGCCAAAAACAACTTTTTCAGGTACTCTTCAAAAATCTTAAATGTGGATCCTACCATCCTAGGTTTCTTTCAAACATCTTTGTCTGTTTTCAATGTTGTAAAATAGGAAGAGGAAAGAATTTAGAAAAATAGAAAATAAGGAAACCTTTATTTAAAGGAAAGAGGCAAACTTAGAATTATGCCTTTCATCCTTCTTTCTAGATTAAAACTTTGTTTTGGAAACAGCAGGAATGGGGGTGGGGGGGTGGGCGTAGGAAACAGAGACCAGGTTCCTGGCATAAATAGTAAGTATTGGTAATAGAAAGAGAAAAAAAACTTGAGGCCTCTGATAGAAATGCAGCTCGGAAGAGTTACATCGCTAAGCTCGTTTATGTGAAACATTACATGTTAGAGAAATAAAGAAAAGAAAGTTTTAGATTTTGTACATTGTAATTAGATAGATAGATAGATAGATAGATAGATAGATAGATAGATAGATAGATAGATAGATAGATAGATAGATAGATAGATAGATAGATAGATAGATAGATAAACTTTAAAGGGTGGTGGTCATATTTTAACAGAATAAAGCCAATCTTATAGCAGGGACTAGACGGTGGTCAAGCTGGGAGTCCGGGTTTTAAAAGAAGAGGAAAGTCCCCAGCATCTTAAGGCATAAAAGTGGGCGGGAATCCAAGGAATAAATTGGGGTGGTGGGGGTGTGTAGATGTCGGCGATAACAAACCTCAACTAAACAACATAGCTGGTTAACGTAGCGGAGCCCCCTCCCCCCCACCGTCGAAGAACATTAATCCTGTTTACCGCTCCAAATTTCCTCTCTGGCTCGCTTTCCCAATATAAGACCCGGAAGGGTCGGACTAGTTTGACATCCTCCCCCCCACCCCCCCGCAAACACACACACGTTTCTTAGCCGGTAATAAGACGCCAACTCCTCCACCGACGGGGCTGCTGAACTCCCCCCGCCGCCCCGGTCCCTGCGTCCTCCCCCTTTCTCTTCCCCTCCCTTCCCCATATCGGAGCCCCTACTCTGAAGCGCGGAGGGGAAACTGACTTACCTGAGCCGCCCGGGAGATAGCGACCATCAGCAGGAGGATCAAGCGCATGGTGCAGGCGCTCAGCCCAGCCCAGCCGCGGGCGGGCTCCAGCCAGCCGGTTCTCCCCCCTCGCCCAGCCGCCCACCTCGCCCCGCTCAGGGACTCCTTCTCATCCCCCGCGCCAAGCAGGACGCAGCGCGCCCCGGGCGAGAGGACGGAGCGAGTGATGGAGCCAGGGCGCCCGTGGCCTCTCTCCCTTTTTCCCCTTCCCCGGACGGGGCAAAGGCAAGGCAAGGCGGCGGCTACTGCAGCGGCCACGGGGCGTAGAGTGGGGGGGGGGGAGAACGGACGGGCGTAAGTGGAGGGGATAAGGGAAGGGAGATCCGGCTAAAGGATGCTCTGCTTCGCCTTGGGCCAGCCAGGCAAGAGCGCACCGGCTCTCCCCCCCCCCCCCCGTGCCACCTCTCCCTCCACCGGCACGGGAAGGAGTGGAGGACGGCAGGAGGGGGTCCCACCTCTGTGGGGGGAAAAAAGAAGCCCTTCCTCTCATTGGCCCTCTCAAGCTCATCGCCTGCCAATACGGAGCGCCGGGGAGGCGGGGGGGGGGGGGGTTGGTGGTGTGTGGAGGGAAGCCCCCTTCTCCGGGCTACTACATTAGGGAGACACGCAAGGTTTTACTACGCCTGGGGGAGGCGGGGGGAGTTAAGAAGGTGGGAGACAGGGAGGGCAGAGTGGGGGGGGGAGAGACGGAGAATAAACCTCCCGGGTCGCTACACTTCCCCCCCCCCACACACACTTTCATCCTCTGGAACCCTGCAGGGCCACTTTCGATTAACGTTAGCCAGAGGACCGTTCTGGCTTGCCCAGGGAAAAGCGAAAGAGGAAAGGAGTTTGGGGGTGGTGGTGGATGGGGTTTCAAAATAGCAATAGCATTTAGACTTATATACCGCTTCATAGTGCTTCTCCAGCCCTCTCTTAGCTAAGCAGTTGACAGAATCAGCATATTGCCCCCAATAATCTGACTCCTCATTTTTACCCTCTGAAGGATGAATGGCTGAGTCAACCTTGAGCCGGTGGTGAGATTTGAACTGCTGAACTACAGCTAGCAATTTAGCTGAAGCAGCCTGCAGTGCCGTACTCTAACCACTGCACCACCCTCCTGGCTCAGCCCCCAAACATTCAGCCTCATTGAGCCAGCCCCATCAAGGCTTTCGCTAACCTTTGGGATTCTGACCCATGCGGAGTAGAGACTGGTCAGGTGTGGGCATCACATTGGTCCTTCGGCCAAGCTTTTAACTACCTGGGCTTGCACCACATCCTTCAGGGGAAGCTGGCCCTTGTGTGTTGTGGGGCAAAATGTAAACTTGGAGTGCTTAAAATGCTCAAGAGGGGTTTTCCCCCTTCCTGTTTCTGATACAGGTAGACCTTGACTTAGAATCACAGGTTGAGCCCAGAATTTCTGCGGTTCAGTGAGACCTTTGCCAAGTGAGCTTTGCCCCGTTGTATGACCTTTTGTGCCATTGTTGCTAAGTGAATTGCTGCAGTTGATAAGCTTAATAACGCAGTTGTTAAGTGAATTTTGTTCACACAGTCTTGGGGATGTTGCATAGGTCGTAAATGTGAAAAGCAGTCACGGGTCACTTTTTTCAGGGCTGTTGTAGACTTTGAACGGTCACTAAAATGAACTGTTGCAAGTTGAGGATTACCTGTACTATTGATGGACAGTAAAGTTGGAATCCAAATAGATGCTGGTGGTTTGGGGTAGGAGAATCTCCTGGATGGTGTTTTTTTCCCCTCCCCCTTTTCTGCAGATAATTATCACCTTTGCTTCCTTAGTTGAAATAAGGATAAAATTTTCTAAGGAATACCACTCATTCTTTTTTTTCTTTCCCAAATTAGGAATATCAAACAGGCTCTCCCAATATAGCATTACCAATAGCACTTAGACTTATATACTGCTTCACGGTGCTTTACAGGCCTCTCTGAGTAGTTTACAGAGTCAGCCTATTGCCCCCAACAATCTGGATCCTCATTTTACTCACCTTGGAAGGATGGAATCCGTCAATCTTGAGCCTGGTGAGATTTGAACTGCCAAATTGCAGTCAGCCGGCAGTCAGCGGAAGTCACCTGCAGTACTGCACTCTAACCACTGCACCACCTCAGCTCTATAATATACTGAATTATAACTCTCTTCATCTCCAACCAGCCTATGTACTGGTCGTGATGCCCAAGGATGATGTGTATTGTTTCTTAACATTTTGGGAAGGGATGAAATTGGGAAAGCTAATCTATTTCTGCTAGTCTTAGAAGGCCCATCTTCCAGGGATCCTAAGCCACAATTATATTTTCTGAAAGCTGACTGGCCAGAATGATCAAACTAGTAGGTGGGACAAACAACATCCCCATTTAGTTTTAAGCTGTGACTTAGCCACTCATAAATACTGGACCCAACATGGTAGGCCAAATGATGTGGAACAGAGATGATGTTCAGTCAAGGGGACTATTCCTGCAAGAGGGAGGTTGAGGTACAGAAGAAGCAAAGTGGAACCACTGTTGTTACTATGATCTTCCTGAGATGGAAAAACAGTTGAAATGGGTCCAGTGCCAGTCTTCAAAGTCCTCAGCTTTGGCTGTGCCTCCCATCTCGTTTGGGAAGTGAGAAAGGATGTTGTATCATTTGTCACTCCATGGACCAGTTTAGGCCAGCAGGCAAAGGAAGCTAGAACAAGGCTGATGTAGGCATGGAAAGGAACAGAAGGTGGCTGAAAACCGGGCTGTGAACGCAAGGAAGCAGGTGGGTTTTCTTCCCACTGCATTATCTTCAACAGATGGTCAACCTTAGAAAAATTAAAAGGTAGTGCAGCCTTCTGTATCCCATCCCAGATATCCCATCCCAGATATGCCAGATTACAACACACATCATTTTCAATCTGCATAGCCAATGATGGGAGTTGTAGTCTATAACACATCTGGTAGACATCAGGTTGGGAAAGGTTGTTCCCTATGCCATGGTTTTTCCCACCCAATGACGTCATATGTCATCGCCAAACTTTCATCCGCCTTTAATAAACATTTTTTAAAATAAACTTGAATAAATAAACATGGTAAGTAATAATCTAAATGGTTGTTAAGGGAATGGGAAATGGTAATTTAGGGGTTTAAAGTGTTAAGGGAAGGCTTGTGATACTGTTCATAGCCCAAAATAGTGTATTTACTTCCGCATCTCTACTTCGCGGAAATTCGACTTTCGCGGGTGGTCTCGGAACGCATCCTCTGCGGAAATTGAGGGAACACTGTATTCTCAAAAAAGCCACGGTGGTGCAGTGGTCAGAGTGCAGTATTGCAAGCTACTTCTGCTGATCACCTGCTGCCAGCAGTTTGGCAGATCGAATCTCAGTAGGCTCAAGGTTGACTGAGCTTTCCGTCCTTCCAAGGTCAGTAAAATGAGGAGCCAGATTGTTGGGGACAATATGCTGACTCTCCGTAAACTGCTTAGAGACGACCGTAAAGCAATGTGAAGCAGTTATAAGTCTAAATGCTATAGCTATTGCAATTCACTAAAAATTAATTGTTGCATCCAATTTTCAAGAGAGAAATTCCACCAGAGAAAAGAAGTATAAAACATTTATATTTATATATACAGATCAAAATATTTTACAGAGGAGAGACCCCTTTCTTTTTATCTATTCTAGAGTGGGTGGTTCTTAAGTTGCAGGGAGGCTGGTTTAAGTGGAATCAAGTGTGTTGGAGTACAGTGGTAACTTTACTTACGATAGTAATTTGTTCCGTGACCAGGTTCTTAAGTAGAAAAGTTCATAAGAAGAAACATTTTTTTCCATAGGAACCAATGTAAAAGCAAATAATGCATGCAATTGGAGAAACCACAGGGAAGGTGGACTTCATGTTTTCTCCCAGGAGATTCCTAGAGAGGCCCCATGGAGGCTTCTCCCTGCCTTTTCCAGCCCTTTTTCCTCCTAGGAGATTCCTAGAGAGGCCCAATAGGGGCTTCTCCCCACCTTTTCTGGCCCTGTTTCCTCCCAAGAGATTCCTAGAGAGGCCCCATCTCCCTGCCTTTTCCAGCCCCTTTTCCTCCTAGGAGATTCCTCGAGAGGCCCAGTAGGGGCTTCTCCTCACCTTTCTGGCCCTGTTTCCTCCTAGGAGATTCCTAGAGAGGCCCCATGGAGGCTTCTCTCTCCCTTTTCCAGTTACAGTTTCGGAGGCTTGGATTTGTAAGTGGAAAATGGTTCTTGAGAAGAGGCAAAAAAATCTTGAACGCCCAGTTCTCATCTAGAAAAGTTCGTAAGTAGCGGCGTTCTTAGGTAGAGGTACCACTGTATTGTGTGGTCAGCCATAGCTAGCCATAGATTACGTGTGGCCAGCAAAGCGATATGAATAAGAAAAACTCCATGCTTCTTCTCATCTTCTGCTGCTGAGCTATAGAAATTATATATAAAAGAGGGGAACCACAAATATCTTGGAAAAAGGTGTTTGGTTGAGGAGCAAGTTCAGAGAGCAGAGAAAGGAGCAGAGACAGGAACTAATGTCAGAAGCACCCCCAAACGTCTTGCACCCCCCCCCCCAGTGATTAGGTCCTTCCTCTCTCAAATTGATCCAGCCTCAAGAGAAAGAAAGATTCCTTTACTTTTCATTATACTCCTAATGACTCCAACCTAAGATGCAGCTGGAGCTCAAAGCTATTGTTTAGCTTTGAAACGCACTGTAGTGGCAGTGCCTGTTCAAACAAGCAAGCAAATAGAAAACAAACAAATACAGAACTGCTTCCCAATCAATTAGACACCCCACATCCTGATTGACTTCCTCCTGCACAATTAGAACCCAAGTAAACACAATGGTCATAAATTCTGAGTTTGCATTTCTGGGAATAAACGTGGATTCCCGTTGATACCAAAGATACTTCCACCTTCAGACCAGAGCATTTATCAATGGGCTAAAAAGGACAGCGAGGAGCAAATGATCTTTTAATTAAAAGGTTGTCTGGTTGAAATCCCACCACCACCACCACAAGGATAAGCTGGTATATTTTTAAATCCACAGTGAAGCACACAAAGGAAAGAAAATAGTCAAAATATTACCTCTCCATAAACATTCTGTTGCCTTTTTAGTGGAACATGGTCTTCCAGTAACCGTTATCAGATATAGTAAATTGCAAATTGTCTCAACTTTCCAAAAAAAAAGGGGGGGGGGAGAGAAAGAGAGATGTTCCATTTTAGTTTTTTGTAAAATCAACATGTCTTGAAGAACTTGGGTATTAAATCTCTGCTTTTAGTTGCTAGGAAATTAGCAGTCTTGTCAATAAATTCATTAATACAAGCAATTACCACTTAACTCCCCTTGGCAGGCTTCTTCACTTGTTTATTTACTGTTTCTCTTCTTTTATTTGTTACATGTATATTTTGCCTTTCCTTTAAGACTTCAGACAATGTACATAACGGTAATTCTCTTTCTCCTCCCATTTTTTAAAATAAAAAGTTTCTTTATTTAAATATAGACATACATAAACAAAATATTTAAAAACATTGGACATGACTGTCCTGTATCTTATTCCATATTGTGGTATTTCCATATTACATATTATTATCATCATCATCATCATCATCATCATTTCATTATTTATAGGTCTTACATAGGTATCCCTTGTTTCTTTTATATTGACCTATCCTCATTTTCTTTCTCTATTACTCAGTTTATTTGACTGTTTTCTAATTGTTGTTTTCCTAACCATTGATAAAATTTCTTCCAAATTTTATAATTATCTCATCTTTGTCCTTTGATTCCAACATTAATTTGTCCATTTCTGCATATACCGTTTTTTTTTTCTATTAGCTCACCATCCGTGGCACATTTTCATTTTTCCATTGTTGTGCAAAAATTAGTCTTGTGGCCATTATCATACGTAAAATTAAATAAAAATGACTTTTTTCCTATTTGCTTTGGATTATTCCTAATAAAAAGAAGTCTGGTGTTTTTTTCAATCCGTATTTGTAGCATTCCCTCTAACCAGGTTTGTTCTCTGTTCTCCTTCCATTCTATTGACACAACAAGTCTAGGAGGGAGGTTAGACTAAGAGTTAATGATTAACCTTCCAACAAACATCTTCACTGATTGGAATGCTCTCTCCAGCTCATGTTGAACATTCTAGCCATGACATCATATTGCTCTATTGTGAATAAATAGACAGTTCCCACGAAGAAGATGAAAGATGCCTGAGAATTTGTTTTGGAACGGCTTGTTCATAAATGATTTGGATTTAGGTACGAGTGATAAAGATGGTATCAAATGATTGATGGAAGTGAATGCAAAAGGAGATAGAAAACAGGTCCCACAGGATCATTCTAACCTGAAGAAATGGACAATAAAATACCTAATGCAATCCAAAGTGTCAAGTAATGCACATTGGGGCAAACAATTCTAATAGATAGGCTGACAAGTCTTGAGTTGCGGGTTGCTGACCAACGAAGAAATCTGAGTAATTGTGGGAAGATTAATGCTCTATTAAGTATCATTAGAGAAAGATTTGGAAGTAAAACTGCCAATAATCTAATTCTTTTGTAGGAATCTGTGATATATCTGGGCATGAACTACTAAAGATGGTTCTAATTGCTGTAACTTAATATGCAGAGTTTGTGATGCTGGAAAAAGGCATAAAGAAAAACCCCATAAGGAGGTTTATCATACCAATGTGGGTCTTTTTTTAATCTTAAAAAAAGGAAGAATAAGGGCAGACATTATCTTCCTCTAGTGCAAGGGTAGGCAAAGTTGGCTCTTCTATGACTTGTGGACTTCAACTCCCAGAATTCCTGAGACAATCATGCTAGCTCAGGAATTCTGGGAGTTGAAGTCCACATGTCATAAAAGAGTCAACTTTGCCTACCCCTGCTGTAGTCCACTGGCCCCCAACCCTTTGGGCACTACAGACCAGTTCCATGGAGACTGCCCCCCCCCCTCGTGGACCAGAGGGGGCATGGCTTCATGTGCTGGGGGCGTGGCTTCATGTGCTGCCTGCATCCGACAATGAGGCTTCACTTATTTGTACAGCCTGGTTTACTGGCATGCCATGGACCACTAGAGGAAAGCACAAAGGCAGTTCAGAGATGTTTGGTGTGTCATAATGCTAGAGTTAGGGGGCATCCAGTCAAATAGCATGGTTGGGTATTCAGGACAGTTGAAAAGGGGACAGTTTACACTGTAGTAGACATAGCTGAAGAGGCTTCTTGGATGAAAAGCGAAACAAAAGGAAACAAGAACAGAAAGTCCAGTTGTCTCTTGAAAAAACACTTTTGGACAGATTGTTTACACAATAGAATTCACCACTAGTATTACCTTGAAAGGCTGTAAAACAGGATGAGCCTCATTTCCAGAGACAATTAATGATTAGGATTCTGATTTAGCATAGATTGGCTTTTGATCTGGCACAGAGTCCTCCTGTAACTATTAATGAGGACATTTTAAATTCACAGTAGGCTTATGAAGGCATTTGCTGGGTAATCTGGCCCCTTCCTCAGGTTGATAGTGATTGGCTGGCTCACAGTCACCCAGCTGGCTTTGTACCTGGCTAGGCTCATGAGCTCCTGGTTTCCAGCTTGGTGCCTTTAACCACTACACCAAGATGGCTCTCTAGATAAATGGCACCAGGATTCAAATAAAATACAGTGGTACTTCTACAAACCAAGATTGCTTGGTTTTTGTGTCTATTTTCCTGAGAACTGGAGGGCAATCAATCTTTAGCCTAAGTGGGCATGTACTAGAGACCTGGTGGAAGTGCACAGAGAAGTTGACAACGAATCTGCTTGCTTGCCTTCTTGCAGCTTTGGGCCGAAAGAAGGTCCTGCAGTTCAACAATCAGATTGGCTATGAGGCTTGACCCGTAGTTGATAGCATCTATCCTCTGGTTGCTTGCTGGCATGTACAATATGCATGTTCCTTTCCATTTTTCATTCACTGCTGATCTTGGCCTCAGATGGACAGCACAGAAGGGCATGATTAGCCTGCCAAGAATAGATACAGCAGACTAGTGTGGAGTCAAATCTTGTAACTGACGTCTGGATGAATTTGGACAGCTTCTGCCAGCTGTATCTCCAAGGTGAACCAAGGAGGCCAGCAGGAAGCTCATATGAATGGGGGTCATGACTGGGTTACCCAAGCAGGGTGACATCAAGCAGAGAGGTGCTACAGCAAATACACACACACACACACACACACACACACACACACACACACAAGCAGTGAATGCTTGAATCAATATTGGCACGAACTTCTCATCACATTCACTGGCATAGATGAACATATTCTCCATGTATATGAAAGACTCTGGTCTCTGACCAAAACCTTCAAGAGATAATATTTCCAAGATTGTGTACATCACAAATAAAGCATTCCAAAGGGGTTTTGAGGGACTCAGCATTTCCTTTGTACTTGGCTAACAACAACAACAACAACAATAATAATAATAAATTAAATTTGTATGCCACCCCTCTCCGAGAACTCGGGGCGGCTCACAATAGTAATTGATCTAATAATGCCACTGCCTCTTTGTGGCTTTTGGAAAGGTAAACTGTGGTGGCGAAGTAGTTAGAACGCAGTATTGCAGGCTAATTCGGCTGACCACTGGCAGTTTGCCAGTTCGAATCTCACTGGCTCAGGGTTGACTCTGTAAACTGCTTAAAAAGGGCTGCAAAACTCTGTGAAGTGGTATATAAGTAGTGCTGTTTCTAACACAGTTTGGAATGCAGGAGGGAAGAATCTGTATTGTCCTGGAATCAGAGTATACACCAATTCAAGATGAGTTGAATTCAGCTGAGGCCTTTCCTTTCCTCCCTGCCTGCTGATTTCCCCATACACAGTATACTGGAGGCAGATAAAGCTTTCATTTTGCGGGTTGGGCTTTATCATCAGTTGGAGTGCATAAGCCTAATAGGCATAGGCCTACTCTAAGAAGAGAGCTGAAGGAACTAGGAGGATGTTCTGGGAAGTTCAGCCCAAGGGATGTACATAAATGTGCCAATGTGCCTACCATCCCGGTCCTAGGTTTCTCTCTTATTAGTACCAATATCATGTATATTAGCAGTGTTATTTCTTTGTATGCTACCAATACATACTTGACAAACAAACGATAGATAATAGATAGATAGATAGATAGATAGATAGATAGATAGATAGATAGATAGATAGATAGATAGATAGATAGATAGATAGTCAGACAGATGGCCATGACTTGCCAATTCCCCTGTTTGGCAGCCTGTGCTGTAGCCTTGTAGACATTTAACTCAGTGCTTCTCTTGGGAAGCCCTTATTGATATCTTCAGGCTACAGAGAAACATAGAAACATAGAGGACTGACGGCAGAAAAAGACCTCATGATCCATCTAGTCTGCCCTTATACTATTTTCTGTATTTTATCTTAGGATGGATATATGTTTATCCCAGGCATGTTTAAATTCAGTTACTATGGATTTATCTACCACGTCTGCTGGAAGTTTGTTCCAAGGATCTACTACTCTTTCAGTAAAATAATATTTTCTCAAGTTGCTTCTGATCTTTCCCCCAACTAACTTCAGATTGTGTCCCCTTGTTCTTGTGTTCACTTTCCTATTAAAAGCACTTCCCTCCTGAACCTTATTTAACCCTTTAACATATTTAAATGTTTCGATCATGTCCCCCCTTTTCCTTCTGTCCTCCAAACTATACAGATTGAGTTCATTAAGTCTTTCCTGATACGTTTTATGCTCAAGACCTTCCACCATTCTTGTAGCCCGTCTTTGGACCCATTCAATTTTGTCAATATCTTTTTTAAGGTGAGGTCTCCAGAACTGAACACAGTATTCCAAATGTGGTCTCGCCAGCACTCTATATAGCGGGATCATAATCTCCCTCTTCCTTCTTGTTATACCTCTAGCTATGCAGCCAAGCATCCTACTTGCTTTCCCTACCGCCTGACTGCACTGTTCACCCATTTTGAGACTGTCAGAAATCACTACCCCTAAATCTTTTTCTTCTGAAGTTTTTGCTAACACAGAACTGCCAGAGCTCTTGGATTAAGCCAATGTAATCTGTCCCTCAACTGAACTGGCTTTCAGATACATTTGCCCAGAGATCTAGCAAGCCAGGATAGGCCTCTAAAAGATAAACAAGTGGCTCAAGTTTCCATTTGTTGTTTCTTCTACTCCAGCATTACACAACTTGGGAATCCAAGCATCTACTATTCTATTATTTTATTGAAAGAGAAGTAGATGCTTGGAACAAACTTCCAGCAGAGGTGCTTGGTAAATTCATAGTAACAGAATTTAAACATGCCTGGGATAAACATATATCCATCATAAGATAAAATACAGGAAATAGTATAAAGGCAGATGAGATGGACCATGATGTCTTTTTCTGCTGTCAATCTTCTGTGTTTCTATTTTTCTACCCTCCAGGATTGCAATTCTAATCATTCCCAGAAATGACTACTGCTTTGGAAGAAAATGAGGGGGAACATAGTTAAGAGTTGAAATTCAGCCCACCAGCCCTAGAAGGCTAAACCAATCTCTTTCTTTTCTGCTGGAGGAAATGTTAAGCTTTTGGCTTCCTGAAACCCAGGACCTTTTAAATAGATGTATGTTGTACAAGCTAGAAAAAAGATTGTGAGAAAGGGGGTGTGGGAAGAGAAGTCTTTGTTCAGTTTAAATTGCACAGTATTGGTATTTCCCCTCCTCTTTGGAGAACAATAGTTTGCAGAAGACAGCAGCAATTATCTTGTTAAAATGTACTACACGTGGAACACCTCCACTATACTAAAGGTGTACCTCTTGGGGAGATAGGTGAGTGAGTGTGTGGAGCAGAAGGAACTACCCCCCCCCCAATATAATTCCCCACCTCTCTTTCCTTTTTTAACTACTGGTAATCATTTGGGAACATCTTAATTTTTTATATTTCATGTCTTCCTTAGCCAGGTGATACAAAATCATGATTGTCCAGTTGATGGACACTGGTGCCTACTAGCATGAGACTTTATGGCCAATAGTAGGGCTCAATTTATGACTATTTATTTATTTATTGGATTTGTATGCTGGCCCTCTCCGTGGACTCGGGGCTCAGTGGCTGTTTGTTTGGTTTTTAATTTTTTAAAAATAATCTTTATTGATAATATAAAGTTAAAAAACAAGACAAACAGAACATACATGACAAGAAAGAGGGGGGAGGGGAAAAAACAAGAACAAAAAAGACAAAGCATTAAATGGTCCTTTCCATAATGTGAATTATACATGGTACACATCATAAAAGTTAAGAAGTAGTAATATGACTATATGAGATTATTTTTACAATACATTGAGTTTATTTGTAGTAACATCACTAGGTGCGCAATATATGTGGATATATATGGATATAGATTAACATACTTTACATTTTCCTTTGTATGTGTAAGTCATGTACAGTCTATTTAATCTCCATAGATACATGATGTTACCGTCTGGACCTTCCATATGTACTACCAGTTTGTCCACTATGCTGTTGACCGCTAATTTGCGACTGTTCAGTGGCTGTTTGAACTTATGACGTCACGTGCTACACTAGCTAACTGTGCATAGAAACATAGAAGACTGATGGCAGAAAAAGACCTCATGATCCATCTAGTCTGCCCTTATACTATTTTCTGTATTTTATCTTAGGATGGATATATGTTTATCCCAGCCATGTTTAAATTCAGTTACTGTGGATTTACCAACCACATCTGCTGGAAGTTTTTTCCAACGATCTACTACTCTTTCAGTAAAATAATATTTTCTCATATTGCTTCTGATCTTTCCCCCAACTAACTTCAGACTGTGTCCCCTTGTTCTTGTGTTCACTTTCCTATTAAAAACACTTCCCTCCTGAACCTTATTTAATCCTTTGACATATTTAAATGTTTTGATCATGTCCCCCTTTTTCCTTCTGTCCTCCAGACTATACAGATTGAGTTAATTATGTTTTTCCTGATACGTTTTATGCTTAAGACCTTCCACCATTCTTGCAGCCCGTCTTTGGACCCATTTAATTTTGTCAATATTTTTTTGTAAGTGAGGTCTCCAGAACTGAACACAGTATTCCAGGCTTGGCCTGGGCAGGGGCGAATGGCTCTTACTGCCGCTACCAGTGCACTGTGTCTTGTGTACATGCATGTGTATCCAGCAGTGTTTTTGCTCCTGTGCATGCGCAGAAAGCAAAATCTCATGAGGGGACACATCCTGCATGGCATGGGCTACATTACCTAACCGTGCTTGGCCTGGCCAGGCGCTGTTCTGCCGGTGTGTCCCAACTGCCTGTAATTACAGGGTAATTAGTCCAGAAAGACACACACCACACAATAGAAGGAAAATCAAAAGTCTTTATCAACAGAAAAGCAGAAAAAACTCCCTTTTAAAATGTCAAAGGGATTTTCTGATACACACAAGGCACAGGTTAAATGCAATCCAATTTTTCACCCAGTAACTGGGAAATTGAGTCCAATTCCAAAGTCCAGAAAGTACACATACTGTCTTGAACAGGGAAACAGCAAAACCACGATCTTGACGAAACTATGAATCAGATAAACTTCCACAAGGCTAAATCAGCATGCTGCTCTTTTTATCTGTAGCACTAATTACAGCAGCCCCACCCAACCACAGGTGGCCTCACTTATCTCCTGTAATAATCCTTCAGTTGTTCTCTTCTATGCATCACTCTACACATGCGTGGGTCTATCATAGGTTCTTGTTCAGAATCCAGGGATGATAAGGAAAATTGATCTCCTCCTGGGCTGTCTGCCAAACTCCCCTCTTCCCTGTCACTCACGCTTCCTTGGTCAGAGGAGACTTCGTCGGCAGATTCTATCGGGAGCGAAACAGGCCTATGGCATGTGGATGTTTCCCCCACATCCACCTCCACATTCCTTGGGGCAGGAGCTGGGCCAGAGCTAACCACAACAGGCACAGATTGCTCCTACCACTGTTACCGGTGTGCTACATGTGCAGCTTCAGGTGTCTTCCATGTGCGCATGCATCCCAGCCTGTTTTTAACAATTTTTTTTTAAAAAAATAAGAGAGATACCTTGGTCTCTCTTTCTTTCCTTTATTAAGTTTTTTATATAACTCTACATAATAAACAGTTTGCAGTTTCCATAACGGTATTTTTCATGCACTATTAGTTTAACTCTATATCTCTTGAAATTAATAATATATACTTGAATTCAAAATGTATAAAGAATAAAAGGCAGAAACACATCCTGGCATGTTTTTGCTTCTGTGGAAAATGTCACGAGGGGACGCACACGGGCGAGAGATGTTGGTGATTATTGGCTTCTACGCATGTGCAGAAACAAAAAATCACCGAAATCTCGCACGCATGCATATCCCCTCACAAGATTTCACTTCCTGCACATGTGCAGAAGCAAAAACATGCTGGGACATGGACGCACACAAGACACCCAAAGCTGCATGTGCAATTCAAATTTTGCTACCAGTGTGGCATTCTTTACCATTCTGGTAGGAACCCACTACTGGGCTTCACAAGACAGTTACTGGCCACCCAAGGGTTTCTTCCCCAGGTCCCTTGCAGGTTGTGGAGAAGTGGCCTCATGAGGTCAGCACTTGCCTCACAAAGGACCAGGCCAAGCACATTACATCAGCAGTGAGAACACAAGAAGATAGCAAAAGTCAGCTGGGATGGCAGAGCGCAGGGCAGCAAGGCCTTGAAACAATGATGGGCTCCTATGGGTACTGTCAGGTACTATTATTATTATTATTATTATTATTATTATTATTATTATTATTATTATTTATTAGATTTGTATACCGTCCCTCTCTGTAGACTCGGGGCGGCTCACAACAATAATAAAACAATGTATAACAAATCTAACAATTAAAAGTCACTAAAAACCCCTTATTAAAAAGCAAAACATACTCACAAACATACTATGCATAAACTGTACAGGCCCGGGGGAGAAAGAATACGCAGAACGGGTAGAAACTTTTTAGTCAGGTACGCTGAACTGGTAGAAAAATTCTGATTTTTTTTTCTTTTTTTTCCCTTCTGGGCTCTGGGTATGTTTTTCCTATCGCAGTAAATGGGGTTGAATGAGTATAATTTTAGAAGATCTTTGCCTGCATGTGTGCACGTACATACACATAGAGTTCATATAGTAGATAATATATATTTTTGTGTGCCTGTGTGAAATCTGTATGTACACATATGGCATATATAGAGAGAATTAAATAGTATATTTTGGATGTTCAGTAACAGTAAATAGATAAGGAAATTGTATTGTTTTGAGGCGAGGGAAAGCTAGGCACCCTAACCCTTACCCTTGACGCGAGTGATGTCAAGTTGGCCA
Organism: Erythrolamprus reginae; assembly: GCF_031021105.1. Classification (NCBI taxonomy): domain Eukaryota; kingdom Metazoa; phylum Chordata; class Lepidosauria; order Squamata; family Dipsadidae; genus Erythrolamprus; species Erythrolamprus reginae. Next base: position 196,668,264 of record NC_091951.1, on the reverse strand, counting down.
CCTTTAAGCCAGTCACGTGACCTTTAAGTCACTTCCTGGTCACATGGTCATCAAACCACTCCCACCTGGTCACATGGCTGGCAAGCCACACCCACAAAATAAGCCATGACCACAGTGTGGTAGTAAACATTTTTGCAGCCCTTCACTGTCTTGAAGGGCAAGATGGTGAGGGCAACTGAGCTGAGACTGGGCTGTGGTTGGGCTGCATGTTGGACTGCAGTTTAGGGGTGCTTGCAGATGAAACCAAGCCTTAGCTTGTCTCAGCAGCATGGTACACAGAAGCTTCTTGGCATAGCACCACTCTTGTGCAGCAAGAAACTCCATTGCTTCACAGTGCTTGGACCAGACTGGGACTGGACTTTGTGCTATGTTATACTGCAGTTCAGGGGCTTGTTGCAACTCAGAGTCACCTTGTGCATGCACCCTATATTCCCTGATCACCAGCCTCTCTGAGCTTGCACCACACTGCAGCACAGCATGCTCCCTTCAGCTTCCATACAAGCTGCCCTGAGCCTCACAAGCCTTTCCCACCCCACTGCAGCACCCCTCTGCTCCTTATCTGGGCTCCCTAGCTCTCCATCCTATGGTTCTATAGCAGCATCACATCTGAGAAGCTTGTAAACATCATACAAACAAACTAGTCTGAAAAGAATTGTACAGCCGGAGCCTTGCTGGAGCAACGCAGGAGTAAACATATATCTATGAACGAATGGGTGGAAATTGCACATATTCTACAATGCTTTTTAATAAAATCACCAAATATATCTTTGCTACTTTTTCCTCTAAATCTTCCCTGAGCAATTTTAACATCGCCCCCACCCAGGATAGCTTCCTATCGCCTTGCATTCTGTAAAGCAGAATAATATGCGGTATAAATAATCAATCAAGCAATCAAGTGATGAACAGGTTGATGTGAGCCAGTGTTAACTACTTGCTCCCTTACAAAGGGAACCTGGGAGCGAATAAATTCCTGCCTTAGCGAAGAAACCCATCTTTGTTCCCCTTTGCCAATATTTAAGAAAGACATATTCATCACTAACAAACAGAGTTAAGTTTATATTTTTTTACTTTGTCCTCTGAGTCCCCTTGCAGCTGTTAGCCATTATTCTTATGAACATAGTATGCATTTATGATGCCACCCGGCCAGGCAGATAATTTTAAATGAGTAGAATAAATCCAAATGGAAAAGTGGTGTTTGCTACAGCAAAATGATATAGCCACAGGTCTATCCCTTTTCTTTCCTATGCTGTCAGTTCCATACTAAACCAGCTAAATCAAGACTTTGACAATCCTTTTATGTCACAAGACACACAATATGTATGTGTGTTTAGAAAATGGGGTTTTTAAAATGTTTTTAGTAGAAATTTAGATTTGTTATAAATTGTTTTTCACTTTGTTGTGAGCCGCCCCGAGTCTGCGGAGAGGGGTGGCATACAAATCTAAATAAATAAAATAAATAAATAAATAAATAAAATAAGATTTTGTCTTGCCATGTAAGAAGGTATGATGTTTTCAGGAATATTTCTAATTGTGATGAACAGGTTTCTGTTGATGTTTTTTTCTTCCCATTCTGAATTTACTAAGGTTCAGATTGATTTTAAACCATTTGACACTTTCAGTAGCTCACTTTAAGTTAAAGCTTTCTCCACGGACATTGTGTTTCATGGCTGCCTTACATTATGGATTTTGTAGCATTGTTCCCTGCATTCCAAAATACAGTAGTAGACAAGTTGCTGAAATTCAGTCAAATTTCATTAGATTATGAATATCTCGGCATGCATGACTCTACAAATGCCTGATGGATTTCAAAATGGCCATAGCCAGCGGCATATTGCTAGCAAGATTTACAACATTGAATCTGAATTGTGTGTCTTTCTTTGGATATAGATGTTATGCGTGTGAATTTAATGGCAAGTCTACCATGTGCATTGTAACTTTTTCCTTTAAAAAACCAGCTTTCAATTCACTGTTAGTTTCTATACTAAATATCAGGGGTGGACTTCAAAAATTTTACCAAGGGGTACTCTGCCCGATTGCTGGGTGGGTGTGGCCATAGCCTTAGTCAGCCTCCTGCACCATGGGACGGTGGGGAATTTTGCCCTCCCTGGGCTCCAGAGACTTTCCTCGAGCCTCCAGAAGGGTGAAACGGCTTTCCCAGGCTCCAGAGGCCCTCTTTCTGGACTTCTGGCAGGCCCATTTTTGTCCCTCCCTGAGTGTCCGCCTATGCCCTGCACTTACCTGCATCCAAAATACACCACTTGGAGACATCTGTGAGGGGCGGAGTGAGGTGAGCAGGAGTAGGATTTGGAGGTTCTCTGAACTTCACAGAATCTTAGCTAGAGATTCTCCTACAAATCCCTGCAAACCCCCAGCCCCCCCTGCTAAAGATTATTTTGTGTATGCTTTGAAAAGATTTACAGACCAATTGTGGTTTCCCCCACTCTTACCTGTTCTCAGTCTCTTCCCTCAAGCTACTTATATGTATTCTGTTTGCAGAGATAAAATGCAGATTCCGATTCCAGAATGTTATCATACAGCATAACTTTCATGAAGGAAGTGAAAGGACACTGCTTTTATGACTGGCTAAGATACTGTGAAGGCTTTGTACTAATAAAGGGAAAGAAAGAAGAAAGCGAGTCCAGAATTGCTGAATTTTGCCCATTGATTCTGGTTGACTGGGTTTGCATTATTAAAGAGAAGATTGTTTATTTGAAGTGTTTGTATGCTTAAATATAATCAGTGAGGGGGAAAAGACTCTCTACAAATATAAACTAAAACAGAAAAGCTATCTTACTCAACTGAGGATCAGAGCGGACCAAGATGTCTGAAAGGATTGTGGAGCCTTTAGATGAATCTGACCCAGGCATCCTATGGTCCAGAGGTTTTCCAGAAGGCATTTATTTATTTATTATTTATTAATTGGATTTGTATGCCGCCCCTCTCCAAGGACTCAGGGCGGCACACAGCATATACCAAAAAACATAACAATACAATTTATCCAATTAATATACTAAAAAGATTCTTAAAAATTCTAACTTTAAAACATTCATTTACATTCATTCGGTAAATCACACTAGGACATTCGTTGGTCAGGGGGACGATCTAATGTCCCCAGGCTTGGCGGCAAAGATGAGTTTTTAAACTCTTTCTGAAGGCAAGGAGAGTGGGGGGGGGTGTAAATCTCCAGGGGGAGCTGATTCCAGGGGGCCGGGCCCCCCACAGAGAAGGCTCTTCCCTTAGGCACCGCCAGCTGACATTGTTTGGTTGACAGGACCCTAAGGAGACCAACTCTGTGGGACCACACCGGGTGCTGGGATTCATGCGGCAGAAGGCGATCTTGGATATAATCTGGTCCTAGGCCATGTAGGGCTTTATAAGTCATAACCAACACTTTGAATTGTGTCCGGAAACCGATCGGCAGCCAATGCAGTCTGTGGAGTGATGACGAAATATGGGCATACCTTGGAAGGCCCATAACATTTGCATTTTGGACGATTTGAAGTTTCCGAACGCTCTTCAAAGATAGCCCCATGTAGAGAGCATTGCAATAGTCGAACCTCGAGGTCAAGCAGTTCTATCCTACAATATATCTGTGGAGAGGCAGCCAGATCACTGGATGAGATTGAAGATTTCTGGCCAGTCACTGACACCATGCACCATCTTGGTCAATGAGGACCTGAAGGGAGACATGGTGGTGTTTTGTTTTGTTTTTTAAGAAAAAAAAAACCAGACTGGCCTCAACCAAGCATGGGTAGGAGGTCAAATGTGAGTCTAACAGCAGTGAGAAGAAAGGGGCAAAATGCATCATTCTTCTGTATACATTTTGCATCCACAGGTTTCTGTGGATGCAAAATGTAGCATATAGGACCTTTAGGGAAAAGATATGCAAGATAAACTGCACATAAGCACACTGATTGAGGCTGCAATATTTTGGCAAGATAGTCCCTCAACTATGATATGGTCTGGACCAGTAGTGGGTTCCTACCAGTATGGTTGATGCCATTGCACCGGTAGTAAAACTGGAGTTGTGTGTGCAGCTTCGGGTGTGTGATGTGTGTGGGCATGTGTCCCAGCGAGATTTTGCTTCTGCGCATGTGCAGGAAGCAAAATCTCATGAGAGGACATGCGTAAGAGAGAGATTTTGGCAATTTTTTGCTTCATCGCATGCGCGGAAGCAAAAAAATTGCCAAAATCCCACACATGTGTGCATCCTCTCGTGAGATTTTACTTCCTGTGCATGCGCAGAAGCAAAATCTCGCTGGGATGTATGCACGCACATGCCAGACACCCAAAGCATCAGTAGCAGTGGGAACAGCAACCCCTGCCTGGTCTGGACACCAGTTATGCAGACTCCACTTAGGTGTGCAAGGCAACCTCTAGTGTTCTAATCTGAGAACTTTCAATCTAGTAGAACCTGAAGTGTAAGGGATCCTTTGTAGTCTCTATTCTGTTCTCTCCAGGAATGAGCCATGCCCTTCCTGACTTTTTCATATGCCTAGTTGAGATATGAGCAGGTAGTTTTGGAAGTTGCCCAACACCTTTATGGGGTGGGTGGGTGGAATATCATGCTGCCTTTTTGAAAGAGGCTGTAGTGAGTCCTCTCCTTGAAGAGGACTTCCCTGGACTTTGCAGCTTTTGTCTGGTTCAGGGGTAGGCAAAGTTGGCTCTTCTATGACTTGTGGACTTCAACTCCCAGAATTCCTGAGCCAATCATGCTAGCTCAGGAATTCTGGGAGTTGAAGTCCACATGCCGTAGAAGAGCCAACTTTGCCTACCCCTGGTCTGGTTTATCATCTCTCTTCCTTGGCAACAGGAAGATGGTGGTAGCAAATCAGTTGCAGAAGTTGCCTGACGAGACAGTCTATTTGGAATCTTTTCAGTCAGCATTCAGGTCTGGATATGGGCAGAGATAGCATTGATTGCTCTGGCCAGTGATTTTCATCAGCACCTAGACTGGAAAGAGCGTGTTACTATGTAATTACGAGTTAAATTAGGATGAGGAATGAAGAACAAGCCAGTCAGTTTCAGGGGACAGATTTAATGGTTTTTCTGCTGTTTCTCCCCCCCCCCCAACATCTTTTCCCATTATTTCTAGACTAAAAGAGAAAAAAGCTAGTTAAACTAGCTTGTAAACTGGGATCTTTTTGGTAAACAAAGGGGTCTCAATTCTCTCCACTAATTTACGATCTATACTGTTTCTATTGTCAAACAAGAGGTAATTGATTAGGAAAAAGTATGTCGATGGCTACAGGAAACTACTGCAGAATATGGGAGGAATAAGCAATTTAGTGTGGACTGGGAATAAAATGGAGTAGTTAGAACCTTGAGTAGTAATTATTCTATATACTACAACAATTTGGAACATTCAAGAGGAAATACTTTTTTCCAGCATTCCATAATTCATTGGTCATTTGGATGGTTTTAAGAAGAATTTGATAAATTCATGGAGGACAGGAGAAGTATGGACTATTGGTATTGAAGACTCCGTGGTATTTTGGGTTGGAGGCATCGCGCAGGAGAAATACAGTAGGAAATAGCATATTTTTGTCTCTTGCTTCTAAGCCTCAAAGAAATATTTGGTTGGCAGAATGCCAGACAAAGATGGGCGTTGGTCTTATTATTGTTATAATTTTTATTATTTATTAAATTTGTATGCCGCCCCGCTCCACAGACTCAGAGCGGCTCACAGCAGCAATAGAAAACAATGTACAATACAAATCTAATATTACAAAGTTAAAAACCCATAATTTAAAAAACATGCACACAACATACCATACATAAACTCTATAGGCCTGGGGAAGATATCTCAGTTCCCCCATGCCTGACAGCAGATGTGGATTTTAAGAAGTTTACGAAAGGCAAGGAGGGTGGGGGTAATCCTAATCTCTGGGGGGAACTGGTTCCAGAGGGTCAGGGCCGCCACAGAGAAGGCTCTTCCCCTGGGTCCCGCCAGACGACATTGCTTAGTCGAAGGGACCCAGAGAAGCCCAACTCTGTGGGACCTGACTGGTTGCTGGGATTCGTGCGGCAGAAGGCGGTCCCGGAGATATTCTGGTCCGATGCCATAAAGGGCTTTAGAGGTCATAACCAAAACTTTGAATTGTGATCGGAAACTGATCGGCAACCAATGCAGACTGCGGAGTGTTGGTGAAACATGGGCATATTTGGGAAAGCCCATGATTGCTCTCGCAGCTGCATTCAGTAGGGCTTTTCTTATGTTCTTATTTTATTGCATGTCCCCTCTATAGCACAACTCAAGTTGTGCAAGGCAGATCTGGCCTATGGGATTCTTAGATCTCACCTGCTGGCCCACCCTGGAAATAGTGAAGGACCAGCCCACGGTACCACTGCCAGCAAAAATGGAGCTTGGGGAGGCTGCACGCAGCCTGTCTGGGCTCTGTTTTCAACCATCACAGCCTCCTAAAGCCCTCTGCCACTGAAAATGGCGCTTGGGGAAGCCATTTTCACTGGTAGAGGGCTGCAAGAGGCCATCACAGTCGAAAATGGAGTTTCAATCAGTGACAATGAGCTGGCCACGCCCACCCTGGCCACGCCCCCTGCCCCCTACAAGGTCAAACACAACTCTGATGTGGCTCTCAATGAAATCGAGTTTGATGCTTCCTCATTGACTCTCTTGGACCTTAATTGTAAAAACAACAGCAGCATAACATGAAAAGCAATAGCCTAAACCAGTGATGGTGAACCTTTTTCAGCTCGGGTGCCAAAAGTGTGTGCAGGTGAGTGCGTGTGTCCACATCCATAATGCAAAACCTTCACAACCCATACATGTGCACCCCCCCCCATGTTCCCTCCCACCTGCATATGTGCACAGGTCTCACAGAAGCTTCCAGTAGGCCTGTTGGGTCATTTTTTGCCGTCCCAGGCTTCAGGAGGCTTTCCTGAAACCTGGGGAGAGCAAAGATGATGGAAAAGAAGCCCAAAAATCAGCTGGCCAGCATGCTCATGCACACTGGAGCTGACATAGGGCAATGCCTTGCGTGCCCGCCAATATGGCTCCACATGCCCCCAGTGGCACTTGTGCCATAGGTTCACCATCACAGGCCTAAACAGTTGTGAACCCTTTAAGCCAGTGGTTTTCAATCTTTCTAATGCCACGACCGCATATCTCAGTTCCTCGTGTTGTGGTGTCACGCTGAATATTGCCAGCCCCAGAGACATTTAGTAATTATAGAGTTAACTGTGTGTGTGCCTTACTAAGATCTTCCTATTATGATGTAATATCCTGCCAAATCTAACATCACTTCCTTCTTCTTCACTCTAAAACTCCATTCTCTTTTCTATCCACCATCATGTAAGACGTATTTGTTATGTTGTCCCTCGAGACATGTTTTATTTTCTACTTTTATAATAAAAGAAATCTTGTTTTGAACAAATGACTAAAGGCTTTCATCTATCGCCTTCGCGGGATTAATGTCTTAACGGACTTTAATTACTTACACACCACGACAACCCCAACCATACATCTAGCACCAATTCGCCCAACAGAGCTTTAAGCAGATTGGCAGGAAGGTCAGAGGGACACCCTCACTGATTGGTCGGATTGTAAAAATATGTTCCAAGAATAGAATAGAATAGAATAGAATAGAATAGAATAGAATAGAATAGAATAATAGAATCTTTAGTTCCTATGGGAAATTTGTCTTTTTCTATGGTTTTAGGCGACCCCTGTGAAATGGTTATTCCACCCCCAAAGGGGTCCCGACCCCCAGGTTGAGAACCACTGCTTTAAGCCTTCTTTATTGTTAAAAGTTCAGTTCCCTTAATTTGCTTTCTTTTTTATTAGCATCTTGATACCCTTGATAAGTTGAGAGGTGGGAGAAAAGATCCCCATGTGTACCTATAACCATTCATTACAAAGATTTAAATCCTGCCCATTCCTCAGCCTGTAGGTGCTTTACAGCAGTATTTATGGAATGGGTCATTCTTACTTCAGAGCATTTTCTTGGAAAATCCCAAGAGCTGTTGTGTTTAGAGTGGAGAAATGGTTGCTTCCCATGCTAAAGAATTTTTACAGGAGTCTGGTGCCAGTGGTGGCAGCATTATTTAAAAAACAAAATCTCAGCAGACCATGCAGCTTTGAAGGCTCCATTAGCATGGCAAATAAATAGCTCCAAATTAAAAGCTTGACTTGGAGAAGAGATGGAAGCAAGATTGATGAGGAAGGTTATTGTTTCTTCATGTTTTCTTGTGTAGGCTGTAAAGGTGAAACTAACGGGGATTATGGTCTTCTGCAGCATCAACAGAAGAAAGAGGCCTATCAGCAATACTAGGGTCTGCAAGGACTTAGGTTGTCACCCACAAGTGGCCTATTTTTTTTCACATGTTTTCTCCTAAATACATGTAATTAGAATCATTTCTCCTGCATCTGAAATATACATACAGTGTATTGATGGTTTAGGCTGCCAGGCTATAACCTGGAGCTTGCTCCTTTGCCTTTAATAACTTTTGTGTTGACTTTTTTTTAAGATTTATATTCTGGCCACATGGCTGGAAGAGCCTCTAGGGAGGTTTCTCAAATATAAATTCAGTGAATTCGCACATTAATAACATTCCGCATGCTTAAAGCTACTGCAAAGGGTAGGCATTTTGCCACAATTCTAATAATAATAATATTTTTAAAACGCATAGCACTTTTCTTAAATTTTACGTTTTGTAGCTTAAAAGCAGGTAAACCGATAGGAGGTGGAATTAAAAGTCCATGCTTACATCATAAGACTACAAAATGAACCCACCATGCATTCTATAAAAAGAATCCATAAAAAGCATGCACCTTCAGGAACTGAGGATGCTAGTCCTGCGGATGTCTTTCCAAGTCCCTTTACTTTTCCCTTTCTCTAAAGCAGACAGAGGACAAATGATCAAAAATCCAAAAATGACGGGTGAGAGGCAGGGAGGAAACAGTCACTGCCAAGAAAAAGTAGTTGGCATTATTGCAGACTTATTCTGCTTCCCCCACCCCCTTTAAGCTTTCCTGCAATATGACAAAAGAGAAAGTTTTCAGCATCCTTTTCAAAATAGAAGGTAACTTTTGGGGAAGTCCTTGTGTCTTGAATATGGCATTCTTTAACCTATTTAATTCCAGGGCAATTGAAGGCAGTGCGCATATGTCAAAAGAGAGAAGGAAAGAAAGAGAGGAGGAGTGTCCTATCTTTCAACATTAATTTTGCTAGTGAGCTGATCCTCCTGCTTTCTCTTGCTTCCATTAAACCCTAAGGGAAGTCATCAAAAGCAAAGTCCTCCCAAGAAGCTTTTTCAGTCTAAATAAAAAAAGAGAAAAACCCTCAAACATCCCGGGAGTGTGTGTGTGTGTGTGTATAACATATTTTTGCTGACAATGAAAAGGAAGGTTATCAGCAAAAATATGTTATAGTTGTTGGCTATAAAAAGCTTATCTGCCTTGGAATATGACTCCTAGTGGGGCTGAGAGGCAAAAAGGAAGTTGTATGCTCCTCCCATATACCAGGTTGACTTGACAAAAAATCACACACACACGCACACGCACACACACACACACACACACACACACGTTTCTATCTACAAAAGGAAACAGGCCAGTGATGACAAATCTATGGCACGCGGAGCCATAGGCACATAATCTCAGCTCTGCCATGCTGGACAGCTGCTTTTCGGGTCTTCTGGGCCCACTGGTAGTCAGGAAATAGGCTGTTTCCAGCCTTCAGAGAGGGTGGGGTGGGGAAGGCCCATTTTTTGCTCAGGCTCCAGAGCCTTTCTAGGAACCTGGGGAGGGCAAAAATGGCCTCCCCTCTCCTCTCGTAGGCCTTCTGGAGGCCGGAAATGGCCCACTTGCCAATTTCTGGAAGTTGGGAAAGGGGCCATTTCTGTTTTCCGGATGACTCTCCAGGCTCCTAGAAAGGCTCTGGAGTTTGGGGAGAACAAAAAAACTGTGACACTCCCCCCATTCTCCCCTCCCCCTTTTGACACATGAACCAAAAAAGTTTTGCCATTACAGAACTAGGCTAATCCCAAAATATAAGTGAGGCATGTTTTGTCAGGAGCCAGGATATAGTTCAAAAGCACTACAAGTTTATTTTAATGCTACCTATACATAACAATCGGATTCACTAACCGTCAAAGCAAATGGATACCAGATAAGAGACTTGAAGAGGTTGCTGGATGTAGGTCTCTTAACAGAGCGTAGTGACTCTGAACTGATCGTGTATTTGACCCTAGCCTTGGGCTCAGCTTGGTTATGTCCTACATGTTCCAGATCATTTTGCAATCAGAGAATTCAAGAATATTACTTTCTGCTTAAACCACATCGAGTCAAAGGATACGAGCTAACTCCAGGAAAATGTGATGGCAGAAGATTGCCTGAACCTTCAACAAGCACAGAAACAGAGGATGACACAAGTTTGACCGCAACACATCTGATGGTCACAAGATTTTTTTTTGGGGGGGGGGATGCTGCAGGATATCTGACATGCCTCTTATTTTGGTAGCACAGTCAAACTCCTCAGGAATGGTATGCTACTATCATCATTTATTTTCTTTTATATGCACACATGGCTGAGCGAATGATGGAGCACCTGCCTCCCACATGGTATTCAGCCTTGGCATGCCCAGATTAAATGGATCTAAAATAGCAGGGAAGGAAAATAATCCTGCTTTAGAATTTGCCCAACTGCAACCAACCATCTTATTTGGGGTTCCAGAAGTGTCAGTATGAAAGATTAGTTCCTAAGTCTTTTGATTCTCTCTTGAAAAGGAGATGTGCAGAGTTTTAAGGGGACGCATGCTTTTGTACTTCTATCAATTCCCTTTTTGGCCAATATTCAGATTCACTGCCATCTGTGTTTCTGCTTAGAATATCTAAAACAGATGTGTGAGATTTCCCACAGTGATGCTTATTACAAATAGAGTTTGTGTCCCATCCTTAAAGCTGCCAGTGATTGACACAACATATTCTCATTTTCCTGGGTGAATTGCCTGGATTTGAGAAACAGGTTAATGTTTGTGTGTGTGTAAGAGAGAGAGAGAGAAAGGAGGGGGGAGGGAGAATGTTGGTTATGTGTTTGGTTGCTACTTTCATCTGCAAAACACCAGTTTGTTATTATTTATGTCTGCAAGTATGAAGGGGCAGGTGACATGGGGATCACAGAATAGATGTACAATATTGCAAAATCTACCTCAAGTCAATCTTTAAAAGGCTAATAGCATAAAGCTCACAAAAATGTGCTTATTGCTGAGACTTGCAGACATCTGCATCAGACAAAAGGTTCTACCAAGCAAGTTGTTAAAAGTGGGGAGAAGAGGGACCCAGGGCTGGAGTCATGGCAAAAGGACCTTGGAAAGATACAAGGAGGGTCCCATTTTTGCTGCAACATTTTAGGTGGCATCAAGGAACTGCTCTCCAAGCTTTTGGAGTGGAACAGAGGAAAGTTGATCAATCTGTTTTGAATATGTAAAATTTATGAGCCCATCTTTATACTTGGGCATAATGCACAGTGTTTCCTCATAAGTGAAAAATAGACATGGGGAGAAGTTGACAGTTTTTACAATAAATTATCTAGACATTTTAGAATGCCAAGCTAAAGAAAAACTGGGCATGGATGTGTGACTACTAGTCTACAGGTCAAATCTGATCAAATCTGATCTGGCTGGCCTCCCATCCTAGCTCAGAGGGTTTCCAGCAATGCCTGTTCTCTTCCTTAACTCCATTTTCCATCCCCTTCACTGGTTGGCTGAGAACCACGAAGATTATTCAGGCTTTCTGATGCTATGGTTTCTGGAATTATCACTGAGCCCTTATCTTTTCTAACAAGGAAAACCAGTTCAGCTGATAGATGCTATTTCAGGACAGCATTCCCCTTTTCAAAATATATCTGAAATTATCAGGATGAAGGAAGGATGGGAGGGTCATTGGCTTTCCTGATTACTGTCCTTATCTCAACTAATTCAGTCAAGTTATGGGATTGGAAAGGGTGTGTGTGAATGATTCCCTTGGGTCATTTTCAGTTCCTCACTCTTGTTGGAAACTCAAGAACCCTCTTTGCCTCTGGGACTATTGCTTACATTATGTTTCAGAACCATCAGTTATAGCTATGAACACCAGAAGTTTATTTCTTAGAAGCAAGGCAGTAACTTTCAGGGCTGTGAAGTGGCAATAAAGTAATCCAATTCCTCGGATTTCAATCAATCTTTCAGCACTTCTAATATCCAGAGGGAAGATTCAGGAACTTTCAGACAGCTGCCTGAAACCCATCCCCAAGTAAATGGAAATGCTAATTTTTGCTTGTCCCTAAGGGCTTCCAGAAATGTATTCGTGCAGTTCCAAAGACAATCTATGTGGTTCCAAGGACTGAAGCTTTGAGCTTGTTGTGCTTCCTAGTTTGGGGGCATTCAGGCTCAGCATTGGAGACTGGGCTTACCTATGCAGTGCTATCAACAACCTGGTGAATGCCACATGCAATTGCCAAGAATCCTTTACTGATCACATCCGGCATAATTAAGCCAGATGTGCTAACAGCAACAAACAGCATGTCCGGTTTTGTAGGAGAAACCCTCTGCTGACTGGTACTTTTCAACTCCAAATGCCACCCTGTCTAGAGACTAGTTTATCAATCAGTAAGAGGGGGAGCAACAGTGCTGAGATTAATTGCCATTCCATTTCCTTCCCTGCTGGAGAAGTAATGGCTTTGGGAAGGGGGTCTCTTCTGCACCAAAAATGGAGCTGTCTCTGACTGTACAATCAGCAGCTGCTGGATCTGACTGCTTGATATATATACACAATCATTATTTGAACTGGGCAGGAAAACGTCCCTCCTTCTCCTTCACAATCTGTTCTAACAGTTTTAAGAGGGACTAGTTGCGGATTTCATAGAAGAAAACTGTTCAGATTGAATATCAGGGCTTGCTATTTAGGTTTTAGTTCAAGTGTAGTGGCAGATATTGTGTCCGTTGGAGAAAATTGCTGTCCAGAGCCGAGGTGGCGCAGCAGGTAGAGTGCTGTACAGTGATCCCCCGTTTATTGCGTCCCCAACCATTGCGAACAGGGTACTTCGCTATTTTTCAACCCGGAAGTCAAAAATACCATCTACGCATGCGTGCCGGGCACGCATGCGTAGATGGCAGCGGCTTCCCTGGGTCTTCCCCCTCTTGCTGGCGTCAGCGAGGAGTTTCCCCACCGCCCACGCAAACTCCTCGCTGCCGCCCGCCCTTCGCCCGCCCACACCGTTCATTCTCGCGGCCAGAGCGAGCGCGGACAAGCTGTTCGCTGGCGCTAGCTCTCACCTGCCTGCCCGCTAGCGAGGAGCCGCCTGCCTGCCCGCTAGCGAGGAGCCGAAGATTGGGGGCGGCGCGACGTCGCCACCGGCATGGGGGGCTTACCAGCACCCCCCGGACCCCCAACCCGGGTTTGGGGGGCTGCTAGGAAGCCCCCCATGCCGGCGGGGACGTTTTAAAACACCCGCGCGACTTTCCAATGAGTCCCGAAGACAAACGCGTTGTCTTCGGGACTCATTGGAAAGTCGCGCGGGTGTTTTAAAAATTCCCCGCCGACATGAGGGGCTCGCTAGCACACCCCCAAACCCGGGTTGGGGGTTCGGGGGTGTGCTAGCGAGCCTCCCATGTCGGCGGGGATGTTTTAAAACACCCGCGCGACTTTCCAATGAGTCCCGAAGACAAACGCGTTGTCTTCGGGACTCATTGGAAAGTGGCGCGGGTGTTTTAAAACATCCCCGCCGACATGAGGGGCTCGCTAGCACACCCCCAAACCCGGGTTGGGGGTTCGGGGGTGTGCTAGCGAGCCTCCCATGTCGGCGGGGATGTTTTAAAACACCCGCGCGACTTTCCAATGAGTCCCGAAGACAAACGCGTTGTCTTCGGGACTCATTGGAAAGTGGCGCGGGTGTTTTAAAACATCCCCGCCGACATGAGGGGCTCGCTAGCACACCCCCAAACCCGGGTTGGGGGTTCGGGGGTGTGCTAGTGAGCCTCCCATGTCGGCGGGGATGTTTTAAAACACCCGCGCGACTTTCCAATGAGTCCCGAAGACAAACGCGTTGTCTTCGGGACTCATTGGAAAGTGGCGCGGGTGTTTTAAAACATCCCCGCCGACATGAGGGGCTCGCTAGCACACCCCCAAACCCGGGTTGGGGGTTCGGGGGTGTGCTAGCGAGCCTCCCATGTCGGCGGGGATGTTTTAAAACACCCGCGCGACTTTCCAATGAGTCCCGAAGACAAACGCGTTGTCTTCGGGACTCATTGGAAAGTCGCGCGGGTGTTTTAAAACATCCCCGCCGACATGAGGGGCTCGCTAGCACACCCCCAAACCCGGGTTGGGGGTTCGGGGGTGTGCTAGCGAGCCTCCCATGTCGGCGGGGATGTTTTAAAACACCCGCGCGACTTTCCAATGAGTCCCGAAGACAAACGCGTTGTCTTCGGGACTCATTGGAAAGTCGCGCGGGTGTTTTAAAACATCCCCGCCGACATGAGGGGCTCGCTAGCACACCCCCAAACCCCCAACCCGGGTTAGGGGGTGCTAGCGAGCCCCCCATGTCGGCGGGGACGTTTTAAAACACCCGCGCCGCCCCCAATCTTCGGCTCCTCGCTAGCGCTGCGGAAGTAAAAACACCATCTGCACATGCGCAGATGGTGTTTTTACTTCCGCAGCGCTACTTCGCGAAAACCCGCTCGTTGCGGGGGGTCCTGGAACGGAACCCTCGCAAAGAGCGGGGGATCACTGTACTGCAGACCACTGAAGCTGTCAGTAGATCTGTAAGTCAGTGGTTCAAATCTCACCACTGGCTTAAGGTTGACTCAGCCTTCGATCCTTCCGAGGTGGGTAAAATAAGGACCCAGATTGTGGGGGCAATAAACTGGCTCTGTTAAAAAGTGCTGTTGCTAACATGTTGTAAGCTGCCCTGAGTCTAAGGAGAAAGGTGGCATAAAAAATCAAATAAATAAATAAATAAATAAATAAATAAATAAATCTTGACAAATGCTCCTTTAAAGCAGAATTGGGAATTGGTTATGTGGGAATTGCCTTGGGAGACTGGGCCCTAAGACATTGCCTAGGGCAATGATGGTGAACTCTTTTTTTGGGTCGGGTGCCAAAAGGGTGCACGCACGCATAATAGTGCTCACGTGCCCATAATGCCCTCCCTCTGTGCATGCACACAACCACACACACCCATATGTGTGTACAGGCCTCGCTGAAGACTCCAGACTTCCAGTGGGCCCTTTGGGCTGTTTTTTTACCATTCCCAGAGTTTTAGGGAATAACAATAATAATAATAATAATAATAATAATAATAATAATTATTATTATTATTATTATTATTATTATTATTATTATTATTATTATTTATTAGATTTGTATGCCGCCCCTCTTTGAAGACTCAGGGTGGCTCACAACCCAATACACAATGTACAAATCCAATATTAAAAACAGATTAAATCTCTTATCATAAAAAATTAATCACACAACCCAGACAAACCATACATAAATCGTATTAGCTAAGGGGCATATCAACTTCCCCAAGCCTGGTGACATAGGTGGGTTTTTAGGAGCTTGATAAAGGCAATGGGGATGGGGGCAGTTCTAATCTCTGGGAGGAGTTGATTCCAGAGGGCCGGGGCCGCCACAGAGAAGGCTCTTCCCTTGGTCCCACCAGACAGCATTGCTAACTCGACGGGACCCAGAGAAGGCCAACTCTGTGGGACCTAACCAGTCACTGGGATTCATGCGGCAGAAGGCGGTCCCGAAGGTATTCTGGTCCGATGCAATGTAGGTCTTTATAGGTCATAACCAACACTTTGAATTGTGACCGGAAAGTGATCGGCAATCAATGCAGGCTGAGGAGTGTTGATGAGACATGGACATATCTGTGGAAGTCCATGATTGCTCTCGCAACCGCATTCTGTATGATCTGAAGTTTTTGAACACTCTTCAAAGGTAGCCCCATGAAACCTGGGGAGAGTGAAAAATGGCCGAACAAGCCAAATGGAAGTTGTGAAACAAACTTCTGGTTGGGCCATTGGGTTGTTATTTGCCATTCTCAGACTTTAAGAGGCTTTCCTGAACCCTTGGGATGGCAAAAATGGTCGAATAGAAGGCCAAAAACCAGCTGGTCAGCACACACATGCATACTGGAGATGACACAGGGCATTGTGTATTGGACAAAATCAATAAATTGTGTATTGTATCATTGTGTATTGGACAAAATCAATCAACCAATCAATAAACATCTCACATGCGCTCAGATATGGCTCTGCCTGCCAACTGTGGCACACGTGCCATAGGTTCACCATCACTGGCCTAGGGAAAGGTCAGATCCACAGCTGGGTAATGGGTTAGGCAAGAGGCTGAGAAGAAACCCACCCTAGTTTCTCAGGCGTAAAGGAGAAGGCAGAGAATCCGTACTTTTAGATTTGCAAGATTCTGTTAATGTCATGTCAAAGTAGTTCATCTGCCATGTTTCTTGCCTGGTCCACCTGGTAAAGCTGACAGAACCACCAGGATTTTGCGATGAGGTGGATGTGGTTTTCTTCAGCTGAGGCTGCAGAGGGGGTGGTTGCCCAGCAGCTACTCACGTGCCTTTTGTATTTCGTAATGGAAAGGCCACCTATTCGAAAGTTTGTACATCTGGGTAATTCTTATCCATTTTTCAATAATTCTGCAATACATCAGTGTCTCTAACTCGGCTAATTGATTTTAGATTAGTCTCCCTCTGCTCTCCTCCCACCCCCACTCCCCATCCCCAAAGGTTTCTGATGGTAGCATGGAAAGGGCAAAATCTTGGAGAATGGTTAAAAAATGAGATTAAAGGGAAGACGAAGGGAAGGACTGAGATTAAATAAAGGCAAAAGAATATAGTAATGTTAGAAGGTTATCTCCCTTTTGGACTACATTTTTTCCCTTGTTTTCTGACATTTTCACATACACCCTCCCAGCATGGGATTCTACCAGTTTTCTGAGTGTGGCTTGTTGGTCGTGACTTGGTGGGGGTCATGTGACTGAGTGGGCATGGCCAACTCGTCACTCATGCAAAGGTGAGGCAGCACCTCGCTGTGAGTGACATTGAGTTGGCCATGCCCATTCACACCAAAGACCTCCCGCCAAGTCACAACCATCAAAATATGGCATCGGACCAGAATATCTCCGGGACTGCCTTCTGCCGCACGAATCCCAGCGACCAATAAAGTCCAACAGAGTTGGCCTTCTCCGGGTCCCATTGACTAAACAATGTTGTTTGGCGGGTCCCAGGGGAAGAGCCTTCTCTGTGGTGGCCCTGACCCTCTGGAACCAGCTCCTCCCTGAGATTAGAACTGCCCCCACCCTCCTTGCCTTTCATAAACTCCTTAAAACCCACCTCTGCCATTAGGCATGGGGGAACTGAGATAACTTCCCCAGGCCTATACTGTTTATGTATGGTATGTTGTGTGCATGTTTTCTAAATTATGGGTTTTTAGCTTTCTAATTATTGAATTTGTATTATATATTGTTTTCTGTTGCTGTGAGCCGCTCCGAGTCTGTGGAGAGGGGCGGCATACAAATTTAATACATAAATAAAATAAATAAATAAAAACACACCCACAAAAACAGCAGAAAAGTTTGGCTGTCTTCTAACATTCGACTTTGCTCCTTCTCTCCTTCTCAGCCTCATACACTCAAAGCAAACAGGCACACATCCAGTGATGGGCTCCTACGGGTACGGTCAGGTACACAGTACCGGTAGCAAAATTTTGATTTTCTTTTTTTCCCTTCTTGGCTCTGGGTATGTTTTTCCTATCACAGTAAATGAGGTTGAATGTGTATAATTTTAGAAGAGCTGTGCTTGCGTGTGTGTACATACACTTTATATAGTAGATAATCAGGGGTGAGCTGCTGCCCAGATGGGGGGAACACAATGGCGTAGTGAAAATGGAGCTCCACCCCAGAGCACCCAATTTGCACTGAAAGATGTTAAAACAAAATGCATAAGCCACACCCACAGTGTGGTAGTAAAAATTTTGGTAGCCCTTCACTGCACACATCTCAAGACACTGGAGGGACTTGCTCATGTGCCGTCCCCTTGCAGAAGCTCCTGGCACTGTGAAATGTATGCATGCTCTGTGTATATGTCCAAAAAGGAGGAGAATACTTGGCCAAACTTTTCTGTCTCCCTTTGCAGTGGAACTGTTCAGAAAACAGCTCTTGTGGTCTGTCCTTTTATGGTCTCCCTCCCCCACACACATTTAAGTACCTTAAAGGGACAGGCTGCCTTCCAAGCAGCCCCTCTGCAATGCCATCCCTCCAGTGTGGCTGGCCATTCTCTTGTCTGGGTCTGGTAATGGGGTGCAGCTGCGCACACTCATGGGCAGGCCCCAGTTCTGCCAGAAAAGCCAGATCTTAAAGGATTTCCAGAAGGCCAGCAAGGTGGGCAGTGTGCATCTCCAGAGGCAGTCAGTTCCAGAGCATTGGAGCAGCCACAGAAAAGTCTCTTCCCCGCAGCCCCACCAACCGACATTGTTTGGTAGATGGGACCTGGAGAAGGCCGACTCTGTGGGCCCTTATTAGCTACTGGGAGGTGTGCGGTAGAACTACTCAAAACTTTCACTAACAGTTCATGCGAACCATTCCAAACCAGCTGAATACTACTTCTGACCCTCCCCATAGTTCACACACACACACACACACACACACACACACACACAAACCTACCTCTTGATACAAGAGAGTGACTTTGGAATTGAACTTCTTCCCGCTTTTTCCTCTGAGGGATAACACAAACAAGCTAGCATTTTAAAACAAGGCTTTATACAATTTTCTGCATATTAGAACTTGAGACTGTGCAATTTGGGAGGCTCTCTGGTGAAATTAGCAAAAGCTGAAGGCTGGGAAAGGAGGGGCTTTGGGTAATAGCGAGAATCTGGGTAGGTTCCCTGCTGACGAGCATTTTGTAGAATAAGTATTTTGTATGAACACTCCCTAGGCACTGGGTTTAAACGGCAAGGGGATGTTTCATCTATTAATGCAATCTTTTTTTTCTGACAGAATGGGAAAAAAAGGAGGAAAATGATGTGTTTGTTTTTTAGAAAAAGCAAGATGCTGAAGGCTGGAATAAAATAAGAACTGTTCCCTTGTAAAGATCTTCTTTTTTTTCTTTTCTAAGCCAGCTGAATGTTGGGAAGAAATTAAATAAAAAAGTTCAAGAGTTCCTCACTCCATCCACCACAGCCCCATTTTTCCACCCTCTAAATAAACCTGAACAGAATAGAAACAAACTTGATGTGTTCTGCAGGGAAAAGTCAGCAAAAGAAAGATTGTGTTGTTGAAAATTAGCTAGATTTGGCTGTGGGGTAAGGTGGGAGCACATTCTAGAAAAATAAAATTACCTCTACATCCAAAGGGGACTGTGGGGACATGGTCAGGGGTTGGAAATACTGCCGACTCCTTCATTCTAAGCTCCCCTCACCCAGTTCACATTGCTCAGATCAGAACTACCCTTAAGGTGATGGGAAGAACTACTCCATTTTCCTGGTCATGGTCAGGATATTATTTCCAGTATCATCAACAGTATTAGCTGCTGGGGAACAAAAATAAATGGCTGCTGCTACTGTTGCTTTTGTCCTTTCTATGTTCTTCCCAGTGGCTTCTCATTGGTCATGTAAAGAACTGAAGACTGCAGAACTTTTGATCTGGCTTATTTTGTTGCTGTCGTTGTTTTTATATTCCTAAAGTAATGATGCATGAAACGATAAAGATATTTTGTATTTGGTTCAAAATGCATGAATGTTTTGGGTTTTTTAAAGTCCTGGAATGTCTTACCATATGTCAACTGTTCTGGCTGATTCTAGGTTGAAGGAAGGGGGGGAAAAACCTGTTGTTTCCTTTTGGGCTAATAATTTGCTGGACATTTATTGATGAACATCCTAATCAGTAGTGGGTTCTAAACACTGATTTATTTATTTATTTATTTTGTCCAAGGCACAATACATATTGAAGAGGATAGACATGAGTTATTATATATAAAGAAAGGATATAAAAGTCCAATACACAATGAGGGTTTTAGTGGGTATATATCAATATACACATAGTAAAATACATGATGAAGGTTATAGAGGAGATACTCATAGTAAAATATATCTAAGAAATAATAGAAAAGAAGATATAGGAATAGAATATATCAATGAAGGAATAGAAGAAGAGATATAGGAATAGAGGAAAGGTATATAGGAGATATAGGAGAGCAATAGGACAGGGGATGGAAGGCACTCTAGTGCACTTGTATGAATGCACAACATTTATGCACATGTGCAAAAGCGTTCCAGGCAGGTGGGCAGAGCCTCCCACTGCCGTTGCTACTGGTTCACAGAACTGGGCCAAACTGGGAGTAACTCACTACAGATCCTAACTTCACTAAATGGTTCACATCACTTTTCCCCCCTCACCATTGATTGCCTGAACCAGTGGTTGGTTGCTCCTGGTTCTGCCCGGTTCTAAGTACTGGTAGCCAGGGGTGGGTAGCAGGCAGGATGGGGTGGAATGCAGTTCCACCAGTGCAAATGAAGCTGCATGCACACCTCCAGCTGACGGGCGGCAGTTACTTCCGGGATTACTGGTCTCAGCTTGGCTCTCCTTTTTTTCCCTGCTGCTACTGGCTGTGCGCTCCTCACTTTTTTCCTCTTTCCTCCTTCCTGGCCTCAGACAAGCTTCCCTCTCTCCTGCCTGGCTCCCCTCCAGCCTCACATGGCCACCTTCCAAGGCCAGGATTTTTTTCCCTTCGCGAAGCCCTCACTCTTCCCACAGCTGAGATGAAAGGGCATCATTCAAGCCACTGCAACCTGGTCACATGGCTGGCAAGCCACTCCTACCCAGTCACATGACCATCAAGCCACACCCACAAAATAAGCCACACCCACAGTGTGGCAGTAAAAATTTTGGCTGCCTATTACTGCTGGTAGCCCTGGTGGCAGGAGGTTCCTTCCACCCTCCCGGGATGCCTGTGCACATGCACAGAAGCATTGCACACAAGTGTGCAAGTTTTAGAACCCACTACTGGTCTGAACAATGAAAAAGTGATCAATCAGCATAAGCACACATATATTTCTTTCTTCTATTTGATACAGGAGGGAAACGCAAGCACAAATGCAAGAGCTGGAGTGGCACAGTATCTAGAGTGCAGCACTGCAGGCTACTTCAGCTAACTGCTAGCTGTACTTCAGCAGTTCAAATCTCACCATCAGTTCAAGATTGACTCAGCCTTCCATCCTTCCAAGGTGGGTAAAATGAGGACCCAGATTGTTGGGGGCAATAGGCTAATTCTGTAACCTGCTTAGAGAGGGCTGTAAAAGCACTATGAAGTGGTTTATAAGTCTAAGTACTATTGCTAAATGATATTTACCAGGTCATACTATCTCTTCCCATGGAGCTGGGTACTCAGAGCTCTGAGCAGAGGCTGTTCCGTAGGGAATTTTACCCATAATTACCTCCATGAAAGCCTTTTCTCCACACAGGTAGGAGAAGACCCTGCTTCTTTCTGTAGGAAACAAAAATATGCAACACTCTCTACATGGGGCTACCTCTGAAAAGTGTTCGGAAACTTCAGATCGTGCAGAATGTGGCCGCGAGAGCAATTGTGGGCCTCCCCAGGTATGCCCATGTCTCATCAACACTCCGCGGCCTGCACTGGCTGCTGATCAGTTTCCGGTCACAATTGAAAGTGTTGGTTATGACCTAAAAAGCCCTACATGGGATCGGACCAGAATATCTCTGGGACTGTCTTCTGCCATACCAATCCCACAGAATTGGCTTTCTCCAGGTCCAGTTGACTAAACAATGTCAGCTGGCGGGACCCAGGGGAAGAGCCTTCTCTGTGGCGGCCCTGGCCCTCTGGAATCAACTCCCTGCAGAGATTCAAACAGCCCCCACCCTCCTTGTTTTCTGTAAAATGTTTCTTTGTCGCCAGGCATGGGGATAATTACCACCCTCTCCCCCTTTTTGTTATGTTTTCGGCCTTACTGTATGACGGATTAGGTTGAATGTGTATGATTGTATAGTTAGGGATTTTACTATGTTATTAATGTTTTTTAAATTGATTTTATTTTTCTACTATTGGACTTGTAATGCATTGTATCGCTGTTATGTTGTGAGCCACCCGTAGTCTTCGGAGAGGGGCGGCATACAAATCTAATAAATCTAATATATAAATATATAATATATAATATATATATGCTGCACCCTTAAACTCTAGGACACTCCATAAAAAAACTAACTTGAGAGGTGGCTTATTCACATGTACATTTGGATCCCTTGTTGCAAAGGAAGAGTAAGAAGTGTAAAAATAAACGCTCCCTGTCTTTACTTAATCTTAAAATGAAATGGGATGCGCGTCCTGAAATCTACAGAGTTAGCTCTCAAGGAAATCAAGCACATTACAATCAGATGATTTTATCTGGGAGGGGATTAACCTCATTTCCCATTATTTGGATCAAAATGAATAAATTTTAATCAGAATAATGGAAAAATGAGGTTAATCTCCTGTTGGACTTTCATCCAAAAGCCAATATTAAACACATGGTGGGGTAATACCATGTGTTTTATCTTGTCTTGTAGATGAAAGTCCAACAAGAATTTCTTTCCCATGTTTAATAGACACAATCCCCTTCCCCCTCAGGTGGAATAGAACCACTTACCATGGTCAACTCACTGCAGCCAACTCACTGTGGACGACTTGCCATGGCAAATTCACCACAACATGCTGCAGGACAATGTAAATTAAAAAAATAATTTTTGCCATTCACATTTCATTCTACCCATCTTTTTGCATATGTTTTTTAAAATGAGTCTATTCCACATTTCTTTGATATTAGTGTAACTCTTGTCCTGCAGTGAATTGTCCCAAAACAAGTTGGCCATGACGAGTTGCCCACATCAAGTTGACTATGGTGAGTTGACCACAGCAAGTTGGCCATGGAGAGTTGACCATGGCGAATTGTCAAAGATCCAAGTGCACCTACACCAGATGACTCTCTCAGACTAACCTACCTGACTTGATTGTTGTTGTGGGACAAAAATGGAAAGAGGTTTAGGGGCCATACATTTTACATTCTAGATGGCCAATTTTATGAATGGTTTGCATGTGTATGATGGTGACTGTTTTTATCTTTATGGAGTTCCATTTTACAATGTTTTAGTTTAGAAATGTTCCCCTTCTTTTATCTTTTGTATTGTATTGTATTTTTATCACTGTTGTAAGCTGCCCTGGAATTGGACAGCATAGAAGTCAAATGAATGAATGAATGAATGAATGAATGAATGAATGAATGAATGAATAAATAAATAAATAAAGTCTATAGAGAGGGGCGGCATACAAATCTAATAAATGAATGAATGAATGAATGAATGAATGAATAAATAAATAAATAAATAAATGCATCCTTCAGCTCCAGAAAAAGATGGGAGATCTCAATCAATAAAATGGCTTCTCCCTGTAGATGCCTGGGGATGGGTCTATGACAACTCCCTCTTTCCATTTTTGTCCGATAACAACAATCAAATTTGGTAGGTTAGACAGCGAGAGTGACTGGTCCAAAGCCACTCTTAAATCAGTGCCTTTACTTACATTGTTTTCAAAGGAATATTTTAATATATACAGTGGGGAAAAAATATTTAGTCAGATACCAGTTATGCAAGTTCTCCCACTTAAAAAGATGAGAGAGGCCTGTAATTGACATCATATGTAGACCTCAACCATGAGAGACAACATGAGAAAACACATCCAGAAAACCACAGTTTGATTTTTAACGAATTTATTGCAAATTATGGTGGAAAATAAGTATTTGGTCAATAACAAAAGTTCATCTCAATACTTAGTTATATATCCTTTGTTGGCAATGACAGAGGTCAAACATTTTCTGTAAATCTTCACAAGGTTGCCACACACTGTTGCTGGTATGTTGGCCCATTTCTCCATGCAGATCTCCTCTGGAGCAGTGATGTTTTGGGGCTGTTGCTGGGCAACACGGACTTTCAACAGCCTCCAAAGATTTTCTATAGGGTTGAGATCTGGAGACTGGCTAGGCCACTCCAGGACCTTGACATACTTCTTACAAAGCCACTCCTTCATTGCCCTGGTGGTGTGCTTGGGATCATTGTCATGCTGAAAGTCCCAGCCACGTTTCATCTTCAGTGCCCTTGCTGATGGAAGGAGGTTTGCACTCAAAATCTCACGATATATGGCCCCATTCATTCGTTCATGTACACGGATTAGTCGTCCTGGTCCCTTTGCAGAGAAACAGCCTCAAAGCATGATGTTGCCACCCCCAAGCTTTACAGTAGGTATGATGTTCTTTGGATGTAACTCAGCATTCTTCCTCCTCCAAACACTGCGAGTTGTGTTTCTACCAAACTGTTCTACAGTTGGTTTCATCTGACCATATGACATTCTCCCAATACTCTTCTGGATCATTCAAATGTTCTCTAGCAAACTTCAGACGGGTCTGGACATATACTGGCTTAAGCAGGGGGACACGTCTGGTACTGCAGGATATGAGTCCATGGCGGCATAGTGTGTTACTGATGGTCATTCACTAGGTTCCCCAGTGTGGTTCCGAGACTTTTCCTCACCGTTCTTGTGATCATTTTGACCCCACGGGATGAGATTTTGTGTGGAGTTCTAGATTGAGAGAGATTATTAGTGGTCTTGTATGTCTTTTATTTGTTAATTATTTCTCCCAGAGTTGATTTCTTCAAACCAAGCTGCTTGCCTATTGCAGATTCAGTCTTCCCAGTCTGGTGCAGGGCTACAATTTTGTTTCTGGTGTCCTTCAACAGCTCTTTGGTCTTCACCATAGTGGAGTTTGGAGTGTGACTGTTTGAGGTTGTGGACAGGTGACTTTTATACTGATAACAAGTTCAAACAGGTTATGAGTGGAGGACAGAGGAGCCTCTTAAAGAAGAAGTTACAGGTCTGTGAGAGCCAGAAATCTTGTTTCTTTGTAGATGACCAAATACTTATTTTCCACCATAATTTGCAAATAAATTCGCTAAAAATTAGAAAATGTGATTTTTCTGGATGTGTTTTCTCATGGTTGAGGTCTGCTTATGATCTCATCTTTTTAACTAAATACATTCCCCCCCACTGTAAATCAAACTAACAGGATT
Organism: Erythrolamprus reginae; assembly: GCF_031021105.1. Taxonomy (NCBI): domain Eukaryota; kingdom Metazoa; phylum Chordata; class Lepidosauria; order Squamata; family Dipsadidae; genus Erythrolamprus; species Erythrolamprus reginae. Next base: position 196,643,135 of record NC_091951.1, on the reverse strand, counting down.
ATGATCTGAAAGTCTTTGGTAATAGCTCTATTTAGAAACCTTAGTGGCCAAATTCTTTGAAATCCAAATTATATCTACTGTATTCTTTAAAAGGATTTATTTTTTCAGAAAAAAATAGGTGTACTCTGTTAAAGTGTCACTTTTCTGTCTCCATAGGGCTACAAGCTCTAAATTGTCTATCAAATCAAAGATCATTTTTGGTAATTTACCTTGAGGGATTTTAATAATTTTTTTCCTCAGAAGTTCTATCCAATTCTAGGAAGATCACTTCATTCCACACTTCATTCCAATCCCTTATCAAACACCAAGAAAAATCCATTTGTCTCTTCAAAAGTCCTTTATAAATATAAATGATACTTTGTCTTCATTTGAGGCATAAATTCCCAATATCGAAATAGTAATTCCACGCAAATTAACTTCCATCTGAACAAATCTACCTCTGTCATCAGTCATTACAAGTTCTGGTTTTAGTTGGGGATTTATATATAAAGCAATTCATTTGGTTTCATTTTGTTTTGTTCCCGCTGAGATAAATTCTTCCTGCGAGTGAATCACAAATGCAAATTGAATCATACTGTCTCTTCAGATCTTGAATCTCCGATTTGAATTGAATCGGGGCTGATTCGAACAGATTATTAACAAATTAACAACAGATTATTAACACTCAGAGCTATTTTCCTTGTGGCTAAAAACCATTCAGCAATGTGTTTTCTCTGTAGAATGACCGGTGTTGGGGAGTATTACATGGGTGGGTTAAGTTGTCACACATAAAATTATATGGAAATCTAAACGCTCGCTCTTGTTTTGTTACATGCAGAAATGGAGACGTGGACACGTCTCTTGAATATTTGATCTCTGAAGAAAGTCCAGCAGAAAGCTGGGGAAAGAACAGTTTGTGCCTGGATATACATTTCATCCCAAGGCACAGATATAAAATAAATAAATAGAAAAAGTCCAACAATGCAGCAAACAAGTGACTATAAATTCAAGAGGAGATAAATCAGGTAAGGCAGAACCCCAGCTACTTAGAACCAGACTTTGGAATGGAGTCCCTGCATAGTGACAAATCTCAGCTCTTTGTCAGCTGCCGTCCTGCCTTTTACAAGGGAGGCAGGGTGGCACATCCATCTCTGCCTCTCCACTTCCTGCTCATTTGCACTCCTCCCAGCTCTCTACACTGCAGCCATTCTGACAGCTCCTCTTCTAAGGCTGCCAGTGATATCAAGCTTCTTTCAGCATCTGCAAATCCAGCTACTTTCCCTGACCTTTTTCTCAGAGCTGTCAGGTTGGCCTTGAACCCTGTTCCTTCCTGCCTGCGAGTTGCATGAAGGCTTTGTTAGATGCTTTATTTCCTTTCCTGTATCTTTACCCCCTCTTCTTCCCCACCTCTGGCTTTATGCTTCGTGAGAAGTAGGAACCCCAAACTATAGTTAGAGCTTTCTACAAGCCATTGGTCTCTTGAAGCATTTGGATGCTGATTCCCACGTAACTGATAGGGAATTATGGAAGTTGAAATTCCACACATTTACAATTGCCTAGTTCGTAAAAGCTGTGATGTGGCATTACTTGCCTTTTTAAAATTACACCTGAATGATACAAGCTTTTTTTCTGACTCCTGTAAATGCTGGATGTGACCACACTCCATACAGAATTCACTAGGGATCTGAATGGTCTTCAGCTTCCCCTTAACTGGATTTGCTCCTCCTCCTCACTAGCATTGATGATGTTATCTAGTTTGGGAATGAAACATCTGCACGAAAAGAACCAAGTAGAGAGTACCAAGGAACTCTCATTTCAACCCTGAGCTATATAGAGACCTCTATTACAAAAATGGTGGAAGGTCTTAAGCATAAAACCTATCAAGAAAGACTTAATTAACTCAATCTGTATAGTCTGGAGGACAAAAGGGAAATGGGGGACAGAATCGAAACATTTAAATATGTTAAAGGGTTAAATAAGGTCCAGGAGGGAAGTGTTTTTAATAGGAAAGTGAACACAAGGACAAGGGGGCACAATCTGAGGTTAGTTGGGGGAAAGATCAGAAGCAACATGAGAAAATATTATTTGACTGAAAGAGTAATAGATGCTTGGAACAAACTTCCAGCAGACGTGGTTGGTAACTGAATTTAAACATGCCTGCGATAAACATATATCCATCCTAAGATATAATGCAGGAAATAGTATAAGGGCAGACTAGATGGACCATGAGGTCTTTTTCTGCCATTAATCGTCTATGTGTCTATGTGTCTATTGGTCCTTGTTATCTCTGATACTGATTTGCATTTGCTTCCTATTTCCCTGTGTATAGAATCTGCACAAGACAAATAAAGGATGCTTCCAGACCATCAGACTTTTTTAGTCTATGTGGTTGAAAGGGATAGGCAGAAAACACCAGCAGAGCCAGGAGGCATCAGAGCTATCAGTAGAACTCATACAAGTAGATAGGTCTTAACATCCAAGTAGGAAGTCTCTTTTTATCAAAGGCTCAGAGACTCAGCATTCCATAGAGATATTTTGATTGTACCTCTCTTAAAAGCACTTGGCGGCTTGGTGAAATTGCCTCATGGGCTTCATATGGCCTGTGGGATGTCTGATAACCATCACAGTAATAAACATTCAGCTGGCAAGTGAAATTCATAATCCTCTAGAGAACGCACAGCAACCCATGAATGACTCAAGATTATTAGCACAGTGTGATGGCTGGAATACCTCGAGATTCATATAAACAGGTCCACAGGCACATTGCTCTTTTTCTCTCTCTTCCCCTCTCAGTACATATTCAGCCATCAGATATTGCTTTCCTACATATAAAGTTTCAATTTCTTCAAATTCTAGTCCTATGCCCGGAGGTGAACCCAGAGCAACAAGAGAAAGAAAACGACAGCACCATGGACAGCGCATTGTCAATGACATCATGTCCAGCATGCCACATTTTCACATTTCTGGATGTCTCATATTCAAATTGATTAGATGTGGTTGAGTGTTTTACCCTAGAGAAGTATAAACTGTACATGCATAAATAGATGAGTGAGAGCTAGAGAAAGAAAAGGAAGTGTTTATCTCTAATTCAGACGTTAGCATAAGTCCAGAGAGAGTCGAGTTCACTTGGAGCAGGCTTTTATACACCTGAGTTGGAAATAATATCTCTCTGTACTCCGCCCACTTGTGCAATTGTTGCTGAAATTTTTACCCCAGTGGTTCTCAAACTTTTCTTCATTATGAACCTCCTTTAAATATATTTTGTGGCCATGGACCTCTGAGACCTAATTCAAGATTTAAATCATAATATTTCTTCAAGCCTTCATGGAGGATATCACAACTCCCTAGGGATCTCTTGAGAACCATTGCTGTACTGCATTCTGCCAAAGGAGAAAAAAAATTGCATGGGTACTTTTTAAAAGTTGGGGGGATATCATATCTAAAGAACTGTAAATTGAAAAACCCAGGTCTGGTTTCTATGACATTTAATGATGAATATTTTGAACATGAATCTCTCTTTCTTATGAATTTCATTCTGCCATGATGAAAAGCAAAAACATTATGATCTGAATTTGAAAAGCATGTCAATAACAATGTTTTTCCCATGCTAGGAAATGAAAGGATAGAGTTACCTCTGTTTGAAATAAGGAAAAAAAAAGAGTGTGCTACTATCAAACCATCTTGGGTGGGATGTTTTTTTTACTATAGCTTTTAAATCCAGTCCTTTAAAAAAATCACAACTATTGTAAATATTTGTACTTTTATTTTTAATTTTAAACATGCTCTTTGGCTAACCATATGAAGTAGAAATAAACAAGAAGTGGACAGAGATTTGTGGATAAATAAATCAGCCAGAGAGGGATATATGTAAGGAGACTGATAAGATCAAAATGAAATATTAAACCTTCATATTCCTGGGTGTAAACACAAGATTAATCAGATCAATAATTATGTCCAATTTCTCTGTAGGGTTACTTAAGTAATATTGAACGATGTCAAGGAAACATTAGGTTTCCTGCTGATGTGAAACTTCTGAATATTAATAACAACAACAATAACAACACCTTAACCATTAGTATTATGGAGAAAAAAACAAAAATGAAATCTATATTGGCTTGCTTGCTGTCCAGGACAAAAGCCATATGGTGGATGTGGCTGATTCCGGGCATTCACTGGTAAGTGAACCCCGGAATAAAAACTCAAATGAAAAATCACAGAAGCAGCAGAAATACACCATGTCAGAGAATCGTACAGTAATGAAATGCTACTACAAATCAGAACCTCAAAAAAGGATGTACCAATTATGGAAACAAATATATTCTGACTCAAAGATAACTGAACTTTGACTGGCTGATCAAAGAAGATTCATAATCAGAAACAAAGTATACAGTGAAGTTGAGCTTGAAGAAATTCAAAAAAGTTGCTAAGCAAATTAACATCAGGCTACTATACAGACAGTAGCTGATGTTTCAGTAACATTAGGAGTCATTGAACAAACTGAACTAGAAGAAAATGTGGAATTTTTTCAAGAAAATGAAGAGGAGCCATAACTCAATGTCTTTGTTGAAACACCAGGAACATTGACAAAAAGGATCGAAAAGTCAATTGGAAACAAACATGCCAAAATATTTTGGAACTTTCGAATTCAAACTGACAAGGTTTTGAGACACAATAAACAATAAACGATTGTGGAAAAGAAAACAGTGTGGGTCATTGATGTCACCATACTAGGTGACAGTTGAATTGATGAAAAACAACAAGAAAAACTTAGCTGATACCAGGATCTTACAATCGAACTTCAATGACTCTGACATAAACCAGAGGTGGTCCCAGTAGTCGCAGTGGTAAGCGGCAGGTGGTCCCAGTGGTAATTGGCACACTGGGTGCAGTGCCAAAAGACTTCAGCCAGCATTTGAAAACAATAAACATTAACAAAATCATGATCTGTCAGTTGCGAAAGGTCACCTTACTTGGATCTGTGCACATCATACAAAAATACATCACACAGGCCTAGACGCTTGGGAAGATTTCGACTTCTGATATTGTGATATGAAATCCAGCATATAAATCTTGTTCGCTCTGTATTACTGCTTTTGGTGAATAAAATAATAATAATAATAAAGCCAGAATTGAGAACACAGCAACAGACAGCAAATGTCACCTCTGCAAAGAAGCTGAAGAAACAGTAGACCACTTGGTTAGCAGCTGCAAGTTGATTGCACGGACCGACTACAAACAACAGCATGATAAAGTAGCAAAATGGTGCATTGGAATAGCTGCAAGAAATGCTATTTGCCTGTATGCAAGAATTGGCGGGAACACAAAACAGACAAAATAGGAGAAAGTGAAAAGGCTGAAGTACTCTGGAAACAGAGAAGTACCTGACACAATACTCCAGACTGAATGATTGTTGATAAAAAAGACAAAAAGCTGAATAGTGGGCCTGTCAGTAGTTATTTAATTGGATTTCTAGGCTGCCCTTCTCCAGTGGACTCAGTACCTGATTACAGCAGAACAGATGAAGAAGAAAAAAATGTAGAAAATCCAAAATAGAAAGATTCGCAAATAGTAGTAGAATGACTGTGGCAAAAGAAAGCAAAGATAGTACCAATAGTAATTAAAAGCCTGGAGTGCAATCCCAAATTATCTGGAGCATCACTTGAACAAAATTGCCATCAGTCAAAGCTGATGCAGGAAAACTGCATCCAAAGACAGCTTTACTTGGAACAATCCTGTCATGATACTTTTAACTAGTGATGGGCGAACCCAACTGTGTTCGGGTTCGGCAAGTTCGGACGAACTTTACGCAAAATTCGGCCGAACCCGAACCGAACCCGAATGGGGAATCCCACCAAGAGATTCCGGGCGCGGAGCTTTGACGTCACGTATAATGGCAGGTTGCTAAGGACGCCAAGGTGATCACTTCCTGGATTCCATGGAATATTTATATTTACGTGAAAGGACTACCCTTTGCTTGCAGCGCCACTGCAGCGTCCTTTTTTGTAAAAATAACAATGTTTATTTTTACGTGAAGACCTCCCTTTGAAGGAGCTGGGAATCCCTCCCACGAAGAGATTCCGGGGCGGAGCTTTGATGTCACCGGCAGGTTGCTAAGGACGCCAAGGTTATCATTTCCTGGATTCCATGGAATCCAAGAAGTGATCACCTTGGCGTCCTTAGCAACCTGCCGGTGACGTCAAAGCTCAGAACGTCGAACGCGACCCTGAACTTTGCCTGAAGTTTCAAAAAATTTCGGGTTCGGGTTCGGCATACCGAACACTGCAAAATTTGGTACAGACCCGAATTGCGCGGGTTCAGTTTGCCCATCACTACTTTTAACCCAATCAAATATGCACATCTGCTTATCCCAGATTCAATGAGTGTACAAAAATGTTAAATCCAGTTTAAACATCTGGCTGACTGTAGGATGAACCAAATAATGCCACTTGACTCCAAGCAAATAAAAGACAATTTGGCAGCATTTGAATATCTTTAGCTTACTTGTTAAATGTGCAGGCCCTTGTGATTGATTTATTTGGACTATTGAACCCATTATTTCTCCAAGAGATTTAGAACAGTGTGCATAATTCAGTGAGGCAAACCTATGGCATGTGTGCCACAGGTGGCATGTGTAATCATATCTGAGGGCATGTGAGGCGTTCATGTGCAAGCTGGCCAGCTGATTTTCACATGGTTTTGCTCTCCCCAGGCATGGGGATGGGAAAAAAACGGCCCAACAGGCCAGCCAGAAGTTCATTTCTGAACTTCTGGTTGGGCCGTTTTTTGCTCTTTCCAGGTTTCCAGAGGCTTTCCTGACCCCTAGGACAGAAAATATGGTCTAGCGGGCCTACTGGCAGTCTGGAGACCTCAGTGCGGCCTGAGAGCATGCATGGGGAGGCGGTGCAGGGATTGTGCGCATGCATGGGGTGAGGGCATTGCATTATGGGTGTGGCCATGCGCGCTCACACTATCACTCGCACGGGCACCCTTTTGGCACCCAAGCCAAAAAAAAGGTTCACCATCACTGGTATTGTTCTCCTGGATTCTTTTTTTTAAATCTGCTTTTATATTTTATTTTAGTAATGGTATGTATCCAGAAAAATGAATTTGAGATTCCTGGCCCTACCCTAAATAAATACCTCCTCTACAGTGGTCTATTAATCTTCATGACAGGTATAAATTTGAACCTAGTTCTCCTGAAGTCCAATCATTTGTTTCTATTGAGATAGAGACCTATTTGCTGGCAACCTGAAAATCCCGTGTGATGATTAGGTCTGAAGTGAAGTGGCACTTTCCTTGATGTCCAGGTCTTCATTAAACAATCAATTCAAATGTGAGGCACAATCCTGATTTTTAAAGAGATTACTGAGCCTTATTGAAATATGGTGGCTAATCTTCTGTTATTATAGGGCTCTTGGGAGCTTGGCAATAAGAACGTCAAACTCAAGACTTTTTAGACAGCGAGGGTTTTGGAAGATGCAGCTTCTCTCGTTGGGTGCTGCACGGTTTTGAAAAGATGTATATGGGCTATAAAGCTGTGTAAAATTGGGAAGCCTTTGCTTTTTCCCCCTGGGAAGATAATGTGTTGTAATGAGTTGCCCGAGCTTTGACTGAAGCCTGGCCCTTTCTCCCAGCTTTCCTGATAGGCCTGCCACCAAAATCTCAGCTGCCATTTCCAATCTGCCTGTCCATTACTCACCCTTCACTGTGATGAGATGAAATCTCTTGTCAGCCACGGTGTATGCAATGGACAGAAATCTAAGAGCTGACCAGGATGGCTAAGGGAACAAACAATAATAGTCCTGTAAAAGATGGGGCTTGGGGATTATGGGGAAATACGGTCTTTCCATTTTTTTAAAAAAATATGGCATCTCTTTGCATGGGGCTACTACAACTACACTAATGACATGATGGAGATAACTTCCCTTGCACCCAGGGGTGGGCTACTGCCCGGATGCGGGGGACCCAGTGGGGTGGGGAAATGGAGCTCCCCCCCCAGAGCACCCAATTTGCCCTGAAAGATGTTTAAAGAAAATGCAGGACATTCTACAAAAGCCATGCCCACAGTGTGGTAGTAAAAAAATTGGTAGCCCTTCACTGCTTGCACCTATGAAGCTAGACTAATCTTTCATGTACAAGTAATGGCCCTTCCTTTGCTTTTTGAAGGAGAATGGCTATAGTTTATTGGCAGAGTGCCCGCAGCAGTGGGTTGCTCCCAATTTGGTCCAGTTCTAAGAACCGGTAGCGCTGGCAAGGGGAGGCTCCGCCCACCCACCCAGGATGCTTCTGCACATGTGGCGAAGTGTTGCACGCATGCGAATTGGTAGCAAATGGCTTTAGAACTCACTACTGCAGTGTACCTATAGATGGTACAAATACCAATCTAATAGGGCAATGGTTCCCAAACTTGGCAACTTTAAGACTTGTGGACTTCAATTCCCAGAATTCTCCAGCCAGCTATGCTATGCTATGCTATGCTATGCTATCCTATGCTATGCTATGCTATTACCACTGTAATAGGGCTTGAAAAGATTTTCTGGGTGAAATTCTTTAGATGATCCTGGACTAGATTGACCAAGGGTTGTCTGACTCAGTGTAAAACAGTGACTGTTCTTTTTATGTTTTGGAGTTCTTGCTTTGCAAGCTGAAGTTTAAGCCACCCAGAGTCCTTTGGGAGTTGGGGGGCATAGAAATAAATTAAATTTAATTAAATTATTCCTTACTAATTGGGGTATCTGTCACTGTTCCTGGCTCCTCTCTGAATCTGTATGAGAAACGGGAAAGAATGAGAAGGAAAGAGGGCAATAGCACTGAACCCAGTATGCCAACCACCTAATTCTAGACACAGAGAACTGTGATACCCTACTAGTGGGAGAAAACAACCTACACATGTTCCTAAATTATTTTGGGAGCCTTGGTGGTCAGCGGTTCAAATCTTACCAGGCTCAAGGTTGACTCAGCCTTCCATCCTTCCCAGATCGGTAAAATGAGAACCTAGATTGCTGGGGGCAATATGTTGATTCTGTAAAACTCTTAGAGAGGCTTGTAAAGCACTATGAAGCGGTATACAGTGTTCCCTCGATTTTCGCGGGTTCAAACTTCGCGGAACGTCTATACCACGGTTTTTCAAAAATATTAATTAAAAAATACTTTGCAGTTTTCCCCCCTATACCATGGTTTTTCCCACCTGATGATGTCATATGTCTTTGTCAAACTTTTGTCTGCCTTTAAAAAACATTTTTTTAAAATAAACTTTAATACAGTGGTACCTCAAGATACGAACCCCTCGTCTTACGAAAAACTCGTGATACGAACCCAGGGTTCAGAAAAATTTTGCCTCTTCTTACGAACTTTGTTCGAGTTACGAACCGGCGTTCGGAGACAGCTGGGAAGCCGCGCGGCTGTTTTAAAAGGTGACAGCCGGGCGGCGGGGCTTCCCAGCAGCCTCCCGAACGCCGGTTCGTAACTCGAAAAAAGTTCGTAAGAAGAGACAAAAATTTTTTGAAACCCGGGTTCGGTTCAGGAGGTTGCTGGGAAGCCCCCCAGCCTGGTTGTGACCTTTTAAAACAGCCGCGCAGCTTCCCAGCTGTCTCCGAACGCCAAACGCAGAACTTCGGCTTTGGCGTTCGGCTTCGGGAGACAGCTGGGAAGCCGCGCGGCTGTTTTAAAAGGTCAAAGCTGTGCTGGGGGGCTTCCCAGCACCCCCCCGAACCCCGAACATTTGCCGAACTTCCAGGTTCGGGGTTGGGGGGGTGCTGGGAAGCCCCCCAGCCTGGCTGTGACCTTTTAAAACAGCCTCGCGGCTTCCCAGCACCCCCCCCAACCCTGAACCCGGAAGTTCGGCAAAAGTTCGGGGTTGGGGGGGTGCTGGGAAGCCCTGCCGCCCGGCTGTCACCTTTTAAAACAAGGTGACAGCCGGGCGGCAGCGGTTTTTTTGCGGGTTTTTTTTTTGGTTGCATGGATTAATTGACTTTACATTGTTTCCTATGGGAAACAATGTTTCGTCTTATGAACCTTTCGTCTTACGAACCTCCCCCTGGAACCAATTAGGTTCGTAAGACGAGGTTTGACTGTAAATAAACATGGTGAGTAATAATCTAAAAGGTTGCTAAGGGAATGGGAAATTGTAATTTAGGGGTTTAAAGTGTTAAGGGAAGGCTTGGGATACTGTTCATAGCCAAAAATAGTGTATTTACTTCCACATCTCTACTTCGCGGAAAATCAACTTTCGCGGGCAGTCTCAGAACGCATCCCCCGCGAAAATTGAGGGAACACTGTATAAGTCTAAATGCTATTGATATTTTCCTTTCCCCTGCCAACCCTTACCTTACAGGGTCACATGCCATTTCCTGATTCAACAACAGAGAATATTTACTGTATTTATTTGACATCTATGCCGCCCAATCCCAAAGAATTCTTGTTGTGGACTCAACTATCTTTTTCAAATTCAATAACTTTTTGCAGCAATCATTGCCCATCCCAGACAGAATGATTCACATACAACTTCATTTCATATGTTCCGATTTAGAAAATTGGGGCCACCTTCTTAAAGGTCATCATTGCTTGCAAACCTTAGAACCACCATGACCCAGCAGTGATTTCTTTGATCCCGTTAACTATATGGTTGCACTCATTCTTGAGCGGGACTAAGGACTTCTTTCTATTTTGAGAAAGAAAATATTCTGCTATAGTCTGTTGGGCAAGAACAAACCTGGATGATAAGTCTATTAATCATTCTCTACACTTAGTTTGCCTCCGTAGAATAGAATTAGCTCGGTCTCACAAGGATGTTAGGTGGAGCTGTAGGATTGTGTGTTTTTAGAAGGAAACTATCTGTGTGAATACATTTATATTTAATTCCACATAAATCCATCACTAACTGTCTTTGGTAGACTAATTCATTACAAGTGGTCATTGACGTACGACTGGTCATTTAAAAACTTTTCACAATTATAATGGCCTTGGAACAGGTGCTTTATGACCCAGAATCAGTAGCGGTAAAGGACGGCGCATCAGTAGCGATCAGTGCGCTGCCTGTGCAGCTTCAGTTAGCTTGCATGAGTGCACATCCCAAAACGTTTTTGCTTCTGCGAATGCTCACAAGGAGACGCATGTGAGAGAGAGAGATTTCGGTGATTTTTTTGCTTATGTGCATGGGTGGAAGCAAAATAATCACCGAAATCTGGTGCACATGCACATCCCCTCGCAAGATTTTGCTTCATGCGCATGCGCAGAGGCAAAAACATGCTGGGAAACGTGCATGCAAGCTTACTGAAGTTGTGCACATAGCGCACCATTAATGGCGGTAATAGGAATCCGCCCCTGCCCAGAATGCATTTCTAGCTATTGCGTCACTGCACACACACACACACCAAGTCATAGGGCCATATTTTAGACACTTGGCAATCTTTTTACATTTTGGATTGGTTGCCAACACAGTGATCATGTGATTTGCAGCCTTCTCTGCTGAGTTTCCCTTCCAAAAAAAAATCAATGAGGAAGACAGCAGGGAAGGTTGCAAGCAGAGGGAATGTTGAATTTACATTCTATTCCCCAGCACGAGCAGGAGGAACAATCCTCAAAGCTAGCAAAAAGCAGTATTGTTCTCAGTCTTTCAGAACACCCGCTATTTGTTAATGTTTCCCTCTACCCACTAGAAGGGTTAGGAAGCTGCAGTGAAATCTACTTACCTTCCTGACCGGTTTGGAAGCCGCACGATTTGTGGCACTGTCGCGCATGACTTTTTGCACTCTGCACATATGCAGAAATCTTTGTGCATGCACAGAGAGTTAAAACATGAAAACGGTGGCATCTGGGCTGGTGGGCAGGGCCTTGTGCTGCCACTGCTACCGTTTGTCTGAACCACTGGTGGCCACCACTACTGGTATACCAGAACAAGGTCAAAACTACGACACCTTAAACATGATCTAAGTATTGGCCACAAGATCATATGCTGCAACATCCTGCCTGTCAATGACTACTTCAACTTCAACCGCAATAACAGAAGAGCACGCCACAGGTTCAAACTTAATATCAACTGCTCCACACTTGACTTAAAAAAATATGACTTTAGCAATCGAGTTGTCAAAGCGTCGAACTCATTACCGGACTCCGTGGTGTCAACCCCCAAAATTTTTCCCTTAGACTATCAACGACTGACCTCAACAGGTTCCTTAGAGGTCAGTAAGGGGAGTGCATAAGTGCACTAGGATGCCTTCTGTCCCCTGTCCAATTGTGTCTCCTATATTTTATATATCTTTTCATCCATTCATATATCCTTTCCTCTACTCTTCATTGATGTATTCTATTCTCATATCTTTTCTTCTATCCTTTCCCTGATATTTACTACATGTTTTTATTCTCTTTAACTTTCAATTTGTATTGGACAAAATAGATAGATAGATAGATAGATAGATAGATAGATAGATAGATAGATAGATGATAGATAGATAGATAGATAGATAGATAGATAGATAGATAGATAGATAAACATTTCACCTTACAGGCTAAAGGATTTGGGGATTATAACTCTTTGTAAACTCATTGCACATTATATATAGGAAGCAGCAGACATGAAAGGAACATGAAGGAGAGGAAGTACCATGGTAATACAAGACCCAGCACAGGAAGTACCATGACAAACAACTCTCCCCAGATTCTTCTCCAGATTTTATTTTTATTTATTTATTTGTCAAAACATGCACAAGATAATAGATATGGTATAAACAAAAGCAAATAGGTATAGATAAATTTGAACAATAGGACAGTAGGAAAGGGACGATAGGCACAATGGTGCACTTATACACGCCCCTTACATACCTCTTGGGAATGGGGTAGGGTCAACCATAGACAGTCTAAACATGCAGCTGCAGCTGGTCAGTGATGAGGAACTGCCTTCTGCACCTTATCCAAGAACGCACAGGGCAGAGAAAAAGGCAGGAGTAGAAAAGGACAGCCAGATTACTTGTAAGGGAAAAGCCTTTTGCTCCTTGATGGTCTGCACCAGAAGTTGGCTGTTTAGCACAAAAGACTGAAGGAAGTGATGCTGGCAACACGTTCGTGTCCTAGCTGTGCATTTTCTGCTTGTTGTGATTCTTGCCTCAATTTGGATTGACATTGGGTGTTGACTTGGATCGTGCCTTGCAAACACTAGATTTCCCTTGCCTTGTGAACCCTCATGTATTATGGATTTAATTTTGCCTGGCGGGAGTATGCTGCCCTCTTCGGAGAGGGGCGGCATACAAATCTAATAAATTGAATTGAATTGAATTGATTAGGAAACTTTCGAGGGCCTTGTGGACTCATTGGCCATTGGCTCTGTGGGCTAGCATTGGTCTGCTTGTGGCTGGACTTAATTGGGGCAGTTCTGGATTTGTGGTGAAGGGAGTTGCAGGGGAAATTAATAAACCTACTAAACCACAGGTGTGTGTGGGTATGGGGTGTGAGAGAGAAAGAAAGTGAGAGTGAGAGAGGGAAGAGAGAAAGAGAGAGAGAGAGAGAGCTTAGGGGAACACAACAACTAAAATAAGTGACATCCTACAGTGGCTGAAAAGACTTGGACTAAGAATCAGCGCTGAAGCACTGATTGTAACAACACAAGAACAGCCCTGAGCACCACATTTTTGAACCAGGGATCTACCACACAAGACAGGACCTGAGATGCAGATTGTGCAAAGAGGCCTCAGAGATAATCCTATGCAGAGCGGCAGGGTGTAAAATACAGGCAGGAATTGTGTATATTAAATAGTAGAATAATCCCTGGGTAGCTGTCAATCTGTACAGGAACATCTGCACAAATATACAAGTAGTTAGACCTGCCCAAATCCAGATAGGGCATTCTACAGAAGATTGTAGAGAATAACAGAGCTATAAACCTGTGGGATTTGCAGATTGATACAAACTGGAAGGTACAAAGCAGTCAACCAGACATCATGTTAGCAGACTACCGCAACAATAATAGATGCAGCAATGCCAATTGACAGCAACAGCAAGGAGGAGTGTGAGAAGCTGAAGAAGGTTTCAGAGCCTACGTACGATCCTAAAGCCTTCACCTTCTCCATTCTTGATTGAGGATAATGTTCAGAAAAATATTAGGCAACAACTCAAGGGGCGGGGAGGAACATGGTTCAGAAAAACAGTCCAATTTGATAGGTTACAATGCCTGTTGTGCTCCTAAACCTTACCCATGATCTGCCATAGTCATTATAGAGGCAAGCCCTTTGCTGGTAGGCAGAGGATTGTGGCTGTCGCAGATCACTTTGTTCTCTTCTGCAGTTTTATTCTCCTGGCCTTTGAACTGCCCAGGATGATGAAAACGCATTCTGCAGTCTCTTTTACCTTTGAACAAATTCAAAATGATCACTTTGCTTTAGCCAATCTGCGGTGTCGTGTATTTCGAGCTGAATAGCGGAGCCATTTTCATTCCCAGGATGAGCCTACAAAATTGAGCATGGGATCACAGGCTTTTCGGTTTTGATTGCTGAGATGCTTTTCATTTTTCTCTGTTCCTTTCTAGATAGTCTGAGATTCAGAAAAGAGAACTTTTCTTTCTATGCCAATAAGTCCTTGGGAAGTGAAACATAGAGTCTTTTCAATATCATAGGACCCCAAATGAGCTATTATGATTGTTTTGACTGAATAAAACACATCTGCATGTCTATTATAGCCCCAGCTATTACAGCCCTAGGAAGATTTTATCCCAGCTGGAATGGGAGCACCTCTTCAGACCTTACTTTAAAATTAAACACTGAGCAAGAGAAACTCATTGTCTCTTTGTGAACAATTTGCATATTTTAATCTATTATCCTGCTATGAACCTCAAATCCTTCTATGGCAGGTCTCTTTCTCCATGTCCCTCCAACTTCAATGAAATTTTCAGTTGTAGGCAGGTAGATATTACTGAATACACATTTCAACTTTTTGCATAGTTCAAGCTAAGGGCAGCTTACAATGAACAAAACTTTATCAGAGCACAAGACAGAACTCTACAATTGATACAGTTAAAAATCAAAAGCAAAGTTAAAATAAATCTTGGAAATAATTATTGATTAAGAGATAGTAAAGGAGATGGGTTTTTGCTACCTTCCTCTATACTTTGAGTAGGAGCCAAACATATGAGGAAGCACACATAATTACTTGAGATACACCCAGGAGATAGGGCATACCCAAGAGCCAAGCTTCTAGCTGCAAGAACATCTTTGGAAGAACTCTGAGTCTACGGAGAGGGGCAGCATACAAATCTAATGAATGAATGAATGAATGAATGAATAAATAAACTTCTACCAATATAAATAACCAGGCAATTTCTTAAATATGAAAGGATAAATGGAGAATAAGCAAACTAATATCTGCAAACAAGACATCTTCCAATCCAGCAAATACTGTAAACTGATCTCTGTTGATCCTTTAGTCACACAAACCATAGGTCAGGGTTCTGACAGATGTCCTAATTAAATCATGAGCCTCAGCCGGGCTTCAAAAGTAATCCAGTTAGGAACTTCATGTTGGCATGGACCAAATGAATCCATGACCTTTGATTTCACTTATTTACGTCCTAGCTCTGACTCTGTTTCTTCCCTTCCCCTAAGGTGTGTCATCAGTCACATTCTCCAACGAAGCAATTTCTTGGGTTATAGAGATCATTCCTCTCTGTCCACTATGTGTTTCCATGGAAACGGCCTTGGTTTATCAATTAGAATGTGCCCCGTTTTGACTGAGATACCAGCTCCTTGATGTAATTGCGAAGTTCTTTTTCCCATCCCCCTTGCCTATGGTAACTGAAAGCAGGCGAGGCATGATTTGTGAACTGACACCAGAGATATCAGACTTTAAGTCACTTTAGGGCTTTTAAGGTCAACATTAACACCCCAGGTTTTACCCAGTAAAAATATTACAGTAGAAGCATCCTATGATCCCTATTTCTTGCATTGGTCAGCAGCATCTTCATTAGCACAATTTGCATCCATGGGACTTTCTAGATGATTTTCAAGGATAGCTGTCATAAAGCACATCACCAATGTTGAGATGAGTTGGTGTACTCTCCTTAATTATGCAAACCTGTTCCTTGCCACAACAGCTAACTATAGATCTAAACTAAGGGTCAACTTTACTGAATGATGAACCTGATTTAGCCGGACAGTACAATTCCATCTAGGGCAGATTTCACCTCAATCCCAGACTCCACTTTGCTCCAAACCAACTATCTTTTCTAGATTTGATTTCAATTTATTCTCCCTCATCCAGACCATCACTAAGATTAGGAAATGTTCAAGGATATTGATTGCTTCTTTGGAGACAGAAGGAACAGCACTGCTGGGTGTCATCAGCATACTAATGGGATTTCAATCTAAAGCTCCAAGTGACCTCAAGCAATTTCATGATGAAAAAGCAAAAACAAAACCAGTTGGCACAAGAACAGACTATGACCTAGATGTTGAACAGTAGTTCCCCGTAATGTAGGTCTGACCCAACAATAATTTCAAAACCACCACCAATCTCAAGGTTCAACCTTGTTGACAACATAGAAAGTTTACAATGGTTAATGTATTGAAAACCTCTGAGAGATTCAAAATATCCGGCAATTCTCCATCCCCCCTCTACCTAGGTTATTCACTAAGGCAACCAAAGCAGTTTCAGATCCTCCCACCCAAATCCCGAGCTTTTATTTCTTTCCTAATGGGTTGGCACGCATTATTTACTTATACATTGGTTCCTATGGGAAAAATTGCTTCTACTTACAAACGTTTCTACTTAAGAACCTGGCCACGGAATGAATTAAGTTCTTAAGTAGAGGTACCACTGTATTTGAGTACCTCTTTTATATGCATGCAGCCAATCCCTATCTGAGTGATTTAAATAGGAAAAAGTTTAACCAAATAAGCAATAGTTTCTATTTCTCCACATATTTGGTCCATGCCTTTGAGATTAACAAGGTCACCATGTAAACAAGACAAACATCTGTCACTGTTATATCACCCAAAATTGGACCCAAAGCAAGGCACATATAATCAAGGAATAATAATAATAATAAACTCAGGGGCACGTAACATGGACTTTGTAATGCCAACAACATGGATTTAGCAAGTATTGCACTTACTAAGTAACATGGATTTTCTTGTATCTTAATGTGACTTATTTTTCTTCTCTTTTAAATGAAATGGTAAAAGTTTATCAAAATCTTGCAGGAAGGAATGTAAAAAGCCTTTTACCATAGTAATTGGATCCTGTTAGGGCCAATTGATTGATATGTTGTAACATTCCCAAGTTGAAGAGAGAACTCTTCAGTGTTAATTGACATCTGGTTTGTCTCTTCATGGACTCTAAGTGGACTCTAAGTAACCTTATGACATTTTTTTTCTCATTAACATCTCAAATTCTCTGCCTGTGAGTACCGGGAAGTACTGTACAGTTAAATGATTGTGCTAGGAATATTATAAAAGTATGCACTGATACATACCTGTAGTTACTGAGCGTGCTCTCTAGAGGTCTTGTGACTCAAATTATGCTAGCCAATGAGAAAACATTCCAAACCCAGTATGTTTCAACATATATAAAGTTATTTCTCTGCCTAAGGGTATTTCCAGATTGTATTTGTGGGAGATCTACACTTTATTTATGAATAAATAAAATATATTTATCTACCTTTCTGGTTTGGATGCTATTTTGGCCAGAGGCACACAGGGGTAATAAAACCCAGCCATGATTTATGGCCAACAGAACATGCTTGGTATTATGTGGTATAAATACGCAACATGTTTAACTTCATACAAGTGACATTCTATGAAAAGAGGCAGGACGTTTTTGTCCTACCTAAATTAACTTTTCTTTTGCATTTTCCTTTGATGTACTTACCATAAAAGAGAATGCGGGTTGATGCCTGGGGTTCCTTCTTTGCAGGAGAACATCTCCTTTACAAGAAAAAAATCAGAATGTTCTGAATAAATTGCAGTTAAATTATCTTCCTATCCCGGTTTGCTTAGTTGGGATCTCTGCATTCCAGGACACAAGCCTAGAGCCAGATTTTGCAATCCTTATTAAAAAACATGTCCATTCTGTTCTGGGCACACTCAAAGGAGGCAGGGAAGTAGATCCTATTTACGGTCCCCATAGCCACAGAGTAAGATTTCAACAAAGTCTAGAAAAGAGGCCCACTCCATGATCAATTCATTTATCTCAAGAGTTGCTCCATTAATATTCCGTCCTTCCAATGTTTCAATATTATCTGCTCTCTGGAGCACCAAATACCTATTGAGTTTTGCTATAGGGAAGGAGATGCTTAGGAGTTATAGTATCAACCACTAAGGCTATTTCCTTGTTCCACAGATCAATCATGGCTTCCATGGTAACACCAACAGACAAAGCAGGGATTTCCCCGAGGAAATTAAGGAAAATCATTTGGATCCAGGCAAGTGATTAGGTTGGACTAGTTTAACCAATCATACTTTCCATACTTGCTTCCTGACCAAATTCGATTTCCTCCATCTCCCATCTTCTCCATCACATATTCCACAGTGCCAATGAGCAATGAGTGAATAAAAGGCAGCAGAAACAAGTGGTTGTGCTACAAGCCATTCAAGCAAGCCTGCTTTTTTTGTTGTTGACCTTGTTCATGCTTTTAATATGTATGAGCCTTAAACAATAGATGTCCACCTTCCATCTGACAACAAGAAGCTCTGGAACAGCAAAAGGCACAGGTGTCTTTTTAACGGGCGCCCAGCAGGTCTAGGCAGCATTTGTAGATCACCTTCATTAATTTTTCCTCTCTGCATGCTTTTGAATGTTATTGCTGGAAGGGCTCTAGCCTTTTTGAAGTGTATGATTTGGTTCTGGGAACCAATTTTTAGCACTAGAAATATTAGTAGGCATGGGAGGATAGGCAGAGAGAGAGAAGCACAATTTGCTGTAAGTGGAGGTTCTGGGATTATTCTTTTTTTTTTCCTCTGAAAGAAATAGGTGTGATTCTTTCCAGGAACTGCAAGGTGTCTCCCTATTGATGGGGAATGGGAGGGAGAGCTGGGTCAGGACATCTTCATGTTTTAAAACATGCTGCCACTAATACTGCTGACAATGAATTACTTAACTTGACTATGGAGTTTTGATATTAAGTAAGCAATATACCAATCAAGCTGCCAAAGAACCATCAGTAAACTACCAGTATCAGTCTAGAACTAGATCATCTAGTTACAGACAATACTAAACAATTGTCTTGATCTCATCTTCTGCAACAGTTTATACTCAATTTATGGGCTACAAATAAAAGAACCCTTTTCCCACGGAGAATATAGTATGATTTGCTTTTGTCTCAATATATGTCCTTACAGAAACCACCCTAATGATGGGATAACCAATTACAACTTTTAAAAAGCCAACAATGATATCATAGATGCTGACCTCTCATCTCTTGATTGGCATGCACTATTCTCTGGCTGTAATACCACCAAAGATTACTACAATATATT
The DNA here is from genome assembly GCF_031021105.1 of Erythrolamprus reginae. NCBI lineage: Eukaryota > Metazoa > Chordata > Lepidosauria > Squamata > Dipsadidae > Erythrolamprus > Erythrolamprus reginae. Next base: position 196,623,699 of record NC_091951.1, on the reverse strand, counting down.
TTTGCTTGAAATCCAAAGAGTCATTAAATGTACCATTAATAATCACCAAAACCAAGAAAAATAAATTACTGATAAAATAAAGAAGCTCCAATCCAAAAAAAGATCTCTTTGGCAAAAAAATAAAACAGGCTATGCTGCAAACTTTAAAAGCCGCTACAAAATTATGTGTCAACAAATAAAGATGGAATTTACCAATTATCACATCAGTCAAGAAGTAAACCTTCTATGTACAAAGTCCACACATTCCTTCTATAACTTTATAAACAATCAACTCAAAGACTCAAGATCATCCCATTCCTTAAAGGACTGTATGGTAAAGACTATAATGATGAAACAGTTAAAGCCAACCTCTTTAACACATTCTTCAGTTCAGTTCCAATATTTCCTAGTCATATCACAATCAACTTCAACTACATAACACAAATCGATTTTACAGAAAATAACATTAGAAAGGCATTGTGCAACCTAAAACCATCTCTATCTATTGGACCCAATGGACAATAGCAATAGCATTTAGACTTATATACTGCTTCATAGTGTTTTACAGCTCTCTCTAAACTGTTTAAAAAATCAGCATATTGCCCCCAACAATGTGGGTCCTCATTTTACCCACCTCGGATGGATGGAAGGCTGAGTCAACCTTGAGCTGGTGGTAAGATCTGAATTGCTGAACTACAGCTAGCACTTAAGTGAAGTAGTCTGCAGTGCTGCACTTTAACCACTGTGCCACCCTGTCACTTGGATTATGTGCACATTTCTTTAAAAAGCTTTCCACAACCTTGGCTGAACCTTTAAACATATTTTTTTTAAAATCCTTCAGGACTAACTCCTTACCCAAACTATGGTCACTAGCCACAGTCATCCCTATCTTCAAAAAAGGAGATCCAAGTAACATTGAAAATTACAGACCAATCTCTTTGGGTTGCATCACTTGCAAAGTCATGGGATCAATCATAAACCAATCCATTAGACTCCACTTAGAAACTAATAACCTACTTTCCAACAAACAATTTGCTTTCAGAAAAAAATTATCTGGTAATCTGCAACTCTTATACTGCAAAAACATATGGACCACTCAATTTGATCAGGGTAAAACAATAGACACAATTTGCATAGACTTTTGTAAAGCCTTTGATTCAGTAGTACACAACAAACTACTTCTGAAACTAAAATCCTAAGGCATTTCTGGACCACTACGTGATTTAATAACCATGTTCCTGTCTAACAAACAACAAGTGGTCAAAATAGAAAGTGCCATATCAAATCCTGGTCCTGTCAACAGTGGTGTCCCTCAAGGCAGTGTTCTAGGACCAACACTCTTCACTTTCTACATAAATGATCTTTTAGATCGTATTATAAGCAACTGTGTTTTCTTTGCTGATGATGTTAAAATATTCAACACCACCGACAATGCTGCTACCCTTCAAAAAGACCTTGACCATCTAGCAGAATGGTAAAACAACTGTCAACTTCAAATCTCAACCCCCAAATGCTCTATTTCAGTGTTTCCCAACCGGTGTGCCGCGGCACACTAGTGTGCCGCGAGACACGGCCAGGTGTGCCACGAAGCGCCTAGGGAAGCTCCAGCTGGGTGGGGCGCTGCCGGTGCCAACCTGGAGCTCCCGCTTGCAGCTGTCCCCCGGCTCCTGCACGATGCCTCGGTTTTCGGCGCTCTCCTGCTGGGCCCCAAAGAAGGAAGGCAGGAAGAAGGAGAGCTTCATTCTTCGTGCCTTTTTCCCCGCCTTCCTTCTTTGGGGCCCAGCAGGAGAGCGCCAGAAACTGCGGCATCAGGCAGGAGCCGGGGGACAGCTGCGAGTGGGAGCCCCAGGACGGAGGCACCAGCAGCGCCCCGCCCAGCTGGAGCTTCCCTGGCGTCGGCGGCAAGTGTCCTTTGTGGCCCGGTGGGAGGGCACTGGCGGTGGGAGCGGGGGTGGTGGTGGCTGCAGTGGCCGCAGGCAGTCGCGGGGAGATGGTGGCGGCGAGAGGGAGCTCCAGGCGGTGGCGAGAGGGAGCTCTCTCTCTCTCTCAGCTGACTGCAAGCGGGAGCCCTGACGGTGGTGGTTGGACGTGCTGCTGGACGTCGTACATGCTGGCGCTGCAGGCCTGGCATATACGGTGTCCAGCAGCACGTCTAGCTGCCGCCGTCAGGGCTCCCGCTTGCAGTCAGCTGAGAGAGAGAGAGAAAGAAAGAGAGACATATAAGAGAGGCAGAGAGAGAGAGAAAGAGAGACATAGCAAGAGAGGCAGAGAAAGAGAGACAGAGCGAGAAAGAGAGACAGCAAGAGAGGCAGAGAGAGAGAAAAAGAAAGAGAGATATAGCAAGAGAAAAAGAGAGACTTAGCAAGAGAGGCAGAGAGAAAGAGAAAGAAAGAGAGACATAGCAAGAGAGACAGAGAGAGAGAAAGAGAGAAAGAGAGAGAAAGAAAGAGAGATAGCAAGAGAGGCAAAGAGAAAGAAAAAGACATATAGCAAAAGACAGTGAAAGAGAGAGAGAGCAAGAAAGAGAGAAAAAAGCAAGAAAGAGATAGCAAGAGAGAGAGAGAGAGCAAGGGAGAGAGAAAAACATAGAGGAAGGGAAGGAGGGAGAGAGAAAGAGAGCAAAAAAGAGAGGAAGAAAGAAAGAGGGATGGAGAGAGAGAAAGAAGGGAAGGAAGGAAAAGAGAGAAAGAGGGAGAAATAGAGTGAAAGGGAGGAAGAGAGAGGTTTTTTTTGTCCAAACTTTTCTTTAGCCGCCCCCCGCCCCCCCCTTTCAATGTTCCCCAGGATTTTGAAAATATGAATAATGTGCCGCGGCTAAAAAAAGGTTGGGAAACACTGCTCTATTTTACATATTGGCAAAAAAACCCCAACAGAATACAAAGTACAAACCTGGAGGAAACAAACTTGTAGATGACTCTCACTCTGTCAAAGACTTTGGAATACTCATATCCAATGACCAATGTCCACTGTAACAACATTGCCAAAAAAGCACTAAGAGTTTTTAATCTAATCTTACATAGCTTCTTCTCTGGCAATATTACACTACTAACCAGAGCTTACAAAACATTTGTTAGACCAATTCTGGAATACAGCTCACCTGTATGGAACTGCATTGTACAGTATATCAGACATAAATACAATTGAGAGAGTCCAGAAATGTTTCACAAGAAGAGTCCTTCTCTCCTCCGCTCACAACAAAATACCCTATTCCACCAGACTTGAAATACTGGGATTAGACAATTTACAACTACGTTATCTCTGATAAATGTAGTTCATAAAATCATATACCAAAATGTCCTTCCTGTTAATGACTACTTCACTTTTAACCACAGCAATACATGAGCATGTAATAGATTCAAACTAAATGTAAACCGCTTCAAACTCAACTGCAGAAAATACAACTTCAGCAATACAGTGATCAATGCCTGGAATGCACTACCTGACTCTGTGGTTTCTTCCCCAAACCCCCAAAACTTTAACCTTAGACTGTCTACAGTCGACCTCTCCCTGTTTCTAAGAGGTCTGTAAGGGGGGTGCATAAGCACACCACTGTGCCTACCGTCCCTGTCCTACTATTCTATTATCCTCTTTTATTGTTACTTTTTACTTATTTTTATACAAACTACTACTATCCTATACATGTTTGACAAATAAATAAAATAAAAATAAATACTGTAAAATAATGCACTTGGGGAAAAGGAATCCTCAATCTTATTGTATTGGCAGTTCTGTGTTAGAAAAAACTTCAGAAGAGAACGATTTAGAGGTAGTGATTTCTGACAGTCTCAAAATGGGTGAGCAGTGTGGTAGGGCGGTAGGAAAAGCAAGTAGGATGCTTGGCTGTATAGCTAGAGGTATAACAAGCAGGAAGAGGGAGATTGTGATCCCCTTATATAGAGCGCTGGTGAGACCACATTTGGAATACTGTGTTCAGTTCTGGAGACCTCACCTACAAAAAGATATTGACAAAATTGAACAGGTCCAAAGACGGGCTACAAGAATGGTGGAAGGTCTTAAGCATAAAACATATCAGGAAAGACTTAATGAACTCAATCTGTATAGTCTGGGGGACAGAAGGAAAAGGTGGGACATGATCGAAACATTTAAATATGTTTGCGGAGAGGGGCGGCATATAAATCCAATAAATCTAATCTAAAGGGTTAAATAAGGTTCAGGAGGGAAGTGTTTTTAATAGGAAAGTGAACACAAGAACAAGGGGACACAATCTGAAGTTAGTTGGGGGAAAGATCAAAAGCAACATGAGAAAATATTATTTGACTGAAAGAGTAGTAGATCCTTGGAACAAACTTCCAGCAGACGTGGTTGGTAAATCCACAGTAACTGAATTTAAACATGCCTGGGATAAACATATATCCATTGTAAGATAAAATACAGGAAATAGTATAAGGGCAGGCTAGATGGACCATGAGGTCTTTCTCTGCCATCAGTCTTCTATGTTTCTATACAAATAAACAGCCCAACTAAAGATTCGCAAAGACTGCCCCACCCACACAGACAGGCAAGACACCAGAATATAAACTGAGAACAAACAACACTCCTTATTAGCACTAATATAGAATTGAATAGCCAAGAAGAAAGTAGAAGGATAATTCTGGAGAGAAAATAAAGAACACAGTTCCCCTGATTCTGTTCTAATCCAATTCAAACCCAGCCTAATGTAGTTAGAATAGAATAGAATTATTTATTGGCCAAGTGTTATTGGGCACAAAAGGAATTTGTCATTGGCACACATGCTCTCACTCTACATAAAATAAAAGATTCATTTGTCAAAAATCATGAGGTACAACACTTAATAATTGTCAATCAAGAAACAATCAGTATCAATATAAATTGTAAGGATACAAGGAACAAGTTACAATCATACAGTCATAAGTGGGAGGAGATAGGTGATAGGAACGATGAGAAGACTAATAGTAGTAGTAATGCAGTCTTGGTGAATAATTTGACAGTTGTGAGGGAATTATTTGTTTAGCAGAATGATGGCGTTTGTGAAATCTTCTCCTTAAAATAATCTTCCCCACTTAATGCTGAGAACAAGGCCCGAACCATTTATGACCCATAATCTGACTAATGGAAGTTCTAGCAAACACATCTGGAGGGCACCACATATATTTGTCACCCTTTTCACAAGGTTGGAAAGGCCATCATTTGTCATGTTTCATTAAGAGTTGGATAGTCTTGGACTGATCTGAGATCACTAATAAGATCATCATTGTCCTCAACAATTTGGAACATGCAGTCCAACATCATGAGATGGGAATTAAGCATGGAGTCATCAATGAAGCATCAACTACTTGTCCAGCCTATTGGTCTTCCCAAATGTATCTTGTATATTTTACATGTTTATTTTATCTTTTTTTTTAAAAGGCAGCTGTGGAAAAATGATTTTTAAAAATTGTAAGCCACAAGCATAGTTCCCTCTAAGCTGAGCAGTGAGCAATCGCTCACTTAAAAATCATCATCAACTCAGAGTTTTCCAAACCTGCCCAGAAGCCGAGAGGGAAAGAGTGAGAGGGAAGGAGAGAGAGAGGAAGAGAGGAAGAGAGAGAAACAGATAGAAAAAAGAGAGGAAGGAAAAGAGAAAAAAAAGAATGGGAGTAAGGAAGAGAGAAAGAAAATCAAAATCTAGTTTGAAACTAGCTCAACTATTTAAGTGGCATTTTGATATTGATAGAGTTGCCCTATTATGAGCTCACTTTTATAGACACACAGTACAGTATTTTATTTTTAAATTCTCTGAGGCAAAACAGGGTGGGTTGTTTGTTTGTTTGTTTGTTTGTTTGTTTATTTATTTATTTATTATTTCTGTGCCGCCCAGTCCCGAAGGGACTGCCGCTCAAACACTATACTTTTCTGCCCACCCCCCAAAAAAATTAGAGGGAACACTGGCCACAAGCATAGAAACTTGATTCTTCAAAATATAAATGGGAGGATAGGATTTAAAAAATATATATCAACATTTTACTAGTTTTTTGCTCTTCCATCCATAGATTCATGAAATACATAGTTTTATTCGCCAGGACCTGCTTTTGCTTCTCCCATCCATCGGAGCTCAGGCATAAGAAGGCATCTATGGGTGACATTGTCTGCCACTTGTTAATTGCTTTCTCATTTTCCCAACGTATTAGCAGCTTCTGAATATTTGGGGTGCTGCAGGCTAAGCAAGATGTGGTGCCCATGTGACCAGAAGGCTCAGAGATCATCAGCATGCAAGAAGTTACTAGCTGCTTGCTGCTGTTCTCAGCTTTTGAATACAAATCGGGACTTGGACCTCAGTTTTTGTGAGGCACGTTAATAGCCCTTTCTGTTGCGCGTTCACTCTTTCCACTCACATCTAGTGATGCTGACAAAAGAGAGGACGGGAAGGGACGGTAGAGGATTGTGAATATTCAGTGCTTGCCATGATTACTGCAGCAAACGTTGTCAGAAGATGATTCCTCTGTGAACTGGTAAAAGGTTGGGAAAATGTGCGGAGCTGGCAATTTCTTTTTTTGATAACACAAAAAACTAGAAGGGTACAGCTGAAAGATTTATGAAGGTTATGGTGATCTGTTGTCCCCCAGGAGGCAAGTCTCCATTTCTTGTTGTGGCTAGAAACAGGATGCAAACCATGACTCGTACCTTTAGGGAGGTTTCTAAAATGTGTCAAATGCTAAGTCAATCACTTTTAGGAAAGCCCAAGATTATTAAAAAAAAAACAGCTCAGGGGCAACTTACCAGCTCTGCATGCGGATCATCCTAGGTATAGACCCCAGTGTCCCCTATTAAAAGATTTGAGGAGCAAGTAAGAAGCCAGAAGCTTTCAAGAGTTATGGTTATTAGAGAGGAGAGATCACAGTTCCATTGGTTCCACCCAGGGCCGCCATCAGGAATTTTGGGGCCCATACAGCCTAAGTGTCTGGGGCCCCCCTCCCTTCTTCCTTCCTTCCTTCCTTCCTTCCCTTTTTCTTTCTTTTTTCTCCTTTGGTTTTTTCCCTTCCTTCCTTCCTCTTTCTTTCTTTCTTTCTTCTTTTTCTTTCTTTCCTTTTTTCTCTTCTTTTTCTTTTCCCTCCCTCCTTCCCTCCTTCCCTCCCTCCTTCCTTCCTTCCTTCCTTCCTTCCCTTTTAAATTTTCAAACTGTCTTCTTCATATTCCTGGCTGAGGAATTCTGAAAGTTGCAGTCAACTGTCTTCAGCCATTGTCCAGCCCTGTGCTACGGACCCCTCCCTCCACCCCCTGAAGAGGCCGGGGGCTTCTTTCTAAAGCCAGTGGCAGTGATGCCAGAACCCCCTTCCCTGGGGATGGGAGCGGGAGGGGGGCTCCACTGGTCTCCCTCGACAAGACCTTCCGCAACACATCAGCCCTGCTGGGCAGGCCTCTTAGCCCCACCAAAGAAATGGGGGTTAAGGAAGACCCCCACCCCCCACCTTGCCCCAAACACTGGCACTCTGCATAACCCATGCGGGGGCTTTGGCTTCCCCTCTGCAGAACAGAAGCTGGGGACCTCTCCCTCCACATACACCGGATCCCTATGGCCCATCCGAGGGCTGGCAAAATAGGTGTGCCCCCCCCACCTGCTTTTCTATCTCTCTCTCTCTCTCTCTCTTTCTCTCTTTCTCTCCCTCTCTTTCTCTTTTTGTCTCTCTTTCTCTCTCTACTTTTCTTTCTTTTTCTCTTTTTCTCTCCCTTTCTCTCTCTTTTTCTCTTTTTATCTCCCTTTCTCTCTCTTTCTCTTTATATCTCTTTCTCTCTTTTTTCTCCCAACCTCTCTCTTTCTCTTTCTATCTCTTTCTCTCCCTCCCTCTCTCTTTCACTTTCTCTACCTCTTTCTCTCCCTCTCTCCCCTTCTCTCTTTCTTTCTCTTTCTTTCCCCCCCTCTTTCTCTTCCTCTTTTTATCTCTCTTTCTCTCTTTTTTCTCTTTTTTCTCTTTTATCTCCCTTTCTCTCTCTCTTTCTCTCCCCCTCTCTTTGTCTCTTTCTATCTCTTTCTCTCCCTCCCTCTCTCTTTCTCTTTTTATCTCTCTCTTTCTCTTTCTCTCTCTCTCTTTTTCCCCCCTCTCTCTGAAGTGGGGAGGGCCGGGTTGGCACCAAGGGAGCTCGAGACGGGGTGCAAAAGCAAACTACTCTGCCGGCCCGGGCCCACATCGGAAGGAAGGAAGGAAGGAATGGTAAAAGGGTCGATCAAGAGAGGAATGGGTGAATGAATGGACGAAGGGTGGGAAGGAAGGAAGGAAAGAGGGAAGGGACAGGAACAGAGGAAGGGTGCAAAGAAAGCAAGGAAAGGTGTGAAAGGGGAGAGTAAGAGAAGAAGGAGTGAAAGAAGGGAATGAGGGAGGAAGGAGAAGGAAAGCAAGAAATGGAGGGAGGGAAGGAAAGAAAGAAAGAAAGGGGGAAGGGACAGGAACAGAGGAAGGAAGCAAGGAAACTTATGAAAGGGGAGAGTAAGAGAGGAAGGACTGAAGGAAGGGAGAGAGGGAAGAAGGTAGGAAGGAGAAAGAAAAGAAGAAATAGAGGAAGGGAAGGTAAAAGAGAGAAAGAAAAAGAGCAAGAAAGAAAGCAAGAAAGAGAAAGAATGAAAGAGAAATAAAAATAGAGAGGGAGAATGAAAGAAATGGAAGGAGGGAAGGAAGGAGAGAAAGCAAGAGAAAGAAAGAAAGCAAGAGAAAGAAAAAAAAATGAAAGAGCAAGAGAGCAAGAGAGAAAGAGAAAGAGAGAAAGAAAGAAAGAAAGAAAGAAAGAAAGAAAGGCAACTTCAAAGAAAGGCTCACTGAGCATCTCTCACTCTCTCTCTCTTTCTCTCCCTCTTTCTTTCTTTCTCTTCTCTCTCCCCCTCTCTTTCTACCCTCCTTTCTCTTCCTTCCTTCTCTCCCTCCCTCCCCTCCCTCCTTCCTTCCTCTCCATTTCTCTTTCCCTCCCTCTCTTTCCCTTTTCTTTCTTTTGGTCTACTTCTCTCTCTCTCCGCTTCTCCACTTGCCTCCCCCTCACGCCTCGCCCTTCCCACCTGGCCACCCGCGCGCGCTTACCAGCAGCAGGAATTCGAGTAAGCCCAAAAGAAGCCATTGGCTCCGGGCGGCGTTCATGGCCCCCCCGAACCCCCGGCACAGCACTTCCGGAAGCCGAAAGGCGCGGCTCTCTTGCCCTTGCAATCCTCGGGGGGACACAACGCCGGCGGAGAAGCCGGCCGGGCTCAGCCCTCTCCCGGCTTCCCCTATTCCGCTTCCCCAGCAGCGTGGCTTGACTTCCAGAGGGCTGAGCCAACCCCGCGGTCTTTCCTCCTTCCGCGGCTGCCATCGGGGCTCCCTGCCTATCTGCCGGCCTCCCTGCCTTCTTTCCTCGTGGGGGTGGGAAGAAGGTGCGGGCCGCAGAGGCAGAGTTTGTCTAAATCGGAGTTGGGGAGTTTTTGGCGGGGCCCGGCCCCCCCCCCCCCATTTTCCAATTTGGCCGGGGCCCGGGACGCCACTACCAGTAATACCCGTCTATCGGCGGCCCTGGTTCCACCTATTTAATATGATTGTTTCCTGTGTTCAGAAACTGCTTACACTGGTACCTCTACCTAAGAACGCCTCTTTTCTAGAAAAGAATCAGATGTTCAAGATTTTTTTGCCTCTTCTCAAGAACCATTTTCCCCTTACAAACCTGAGCCTCCAAAACTGTAACCGGAAAAGGCAGGGAGAAGCCTCTGTGGGGCCTCTCTAGGAATCTCCTGGGAGGAAACAGGGCTGGAAAAGGCAGGGAGAAGCCTCCATGGGGTCTCTCTAGGAATCTCCTGGGAGGAAACAGGGCCTCCACCCTCCCTGTGGTTTCCCCAATTGCATGCATTATTTGCTTTTACATTGATTCCTATGGGGAAAATTGCTTCTTCTTACAAACTTTTCTACTTAAGAACCTGGTCACCGAATGAATTAAGTACGTAAGTTGAGGTACCACTGTATTTGTTTAAAGGTTCCCTTGACTTGAGTTTCACTCCAACAAATACACCTCTATGCAAGTTTTTGGGCAACAATATGGAAGTGATTTATCACTACTTTTTTGCAGGATAGCTTCTGGATTTCCATAGCCTGGGATATCCTGATAAGATATTATCCAAGCACTAAGCAGATCAAACCTTTAATAATAATAATAATAATAATAATAATAATAATAATAATAATAATAATAATAATAATAATAATAATGGTGATGTAATCAAAGAACTATGTGATCAAAGGCCTACCCCTTTTTACAGAACCACTTGCAGAAACACCATCTACAGATTCTCCTTGGTTTGTTTGTTTTGAATTAGGTAGCAAAATAGTATCACCAATAATAAAATATCCCATAGTTATGCTTTATTGGGGAATCCAGAGTATGATACTATGGTCTTTCGAGACTGAAGGATGCCAATGAAATGCTTTACTGTTCAGCACCCAAAGTTCAATGGTAGAATTCCAAACTAATCAAAATCTGTATGAACTGTGGTGATCCCATGACCTTGATGCAATCTTTGGATCCATTTATTTAAGAGTTAGGGTAGGTCATGCACAGCTCTTCAGCACATCAGCTGCAATCCTTTTTCTTTGCTATTTATGGGGATTGTAATTCAAAACATCCATTTATAACTTAATTCATAAAATTCAGTATCTTTCTCTAAATGTGTGGTTTCCAGAGATGTTAGACTATGACTCATATAATGACAGTCACTATTATCTTTGGAGACCATTCTTATATCTGGAAAGCTTAAGATGGTTTGGTATCCTCCAATATTTTTAGGTCACATCCTTGAATTTAGAGTGACCAGTAGAATGGCAGGATTAAATAATATCTAAATATATTTAGCGGAGTTTTATGGAAGCTCTAAGTAACAAGGGAAAGTGGTGTCTCTAGATAATTTGTTCCTCTCATGTGCTGAGTATGATCAGGATCGTTACTACTTCTAAATATATAGAAAGGGACCTAATAATTTTAGTGGCTGTCCAAGTAATTGTGAAGCCAGTCTGATAGGTATTCTGTTGCCAACTGGGTTGGTGTGCCTTTACATGTTACAATTGACAAATGGTAGGTAGTATCATTGCTTCAGTCGAAATGTAATATATACAGAGCCAAATGCCCTACTCAAACATCTGGTAGTCTATACACTCAACCTACCCATCCAGAATGCTTCTGCGCATGCACAGAAGTGTTGTGCTTGCACACAAGTGCATGTGTGAACTGGTAGTAAAAGCGTTTAGAACCCGCTACTGATGCAGATATTTTATTATCCAACAAGTCCTCATGTCCACTAATAACCTGGCTAACTGTATGTACTCCTGAATGAATCTGTGTTGAACTGATATGCTTATCTGGCCTCTGTGCATTCTATCCTTTTGATGTTTCAGTCAAAATAAAGTGGCCGAATAATATATTCCAGCCACGTTACCAGCCTGTTTAATCTGAAGAGTATTCACTTTTCTCCAGTCCTGTTTTCTCCTGTTGCTTCATCTGATACTGCTTTGATGCCATAAAGCTGGCTGATGAAATTGTAATTGCACTCTGCTGTCTCCTTTTCAGGGCATACTTGTGACTGGTCAAGATTCTTTTTTTTTAATGCTGCAGGTGGATAAATTTGGTTTGGCAGATGTTAGATTCCCTGGGACCCAATCCGGCAGGGGTTCCTTGTTGCTGCCGCTACTGGTGTGGTTGCGTGCGCAGCTCTGGGTGACCGGCGGGCGGGTACCCACACTCGCATGAAATTTGGCTTCTGTGCATGCTCAGGAAGCCAAATCTCACACAAGAATGTGCACAAGAGAGAGATTTTGCTGATTTTCGGAATTTATTTTGCTGCACAAAACCCCCCGCCAAAAATCGTTGAAATCTCACACATGTAAGCGTTCTCATGTGAGATTTGGCTTCCTGCGCATGTGCAGAGGCCAAATCTTCTGCGGGCATGTGCGCTCACCCACCAGTCACCCAGAGCTGCATGTGCAGTTCCAATTTTCACTACCGGTGCGGTGGCATCAAGTGCACCCAGTAATGGGCAGCCAAAATTTTTACTGCCACACTGTGGGTGCGGCTTATTTTGTGGGTGTGGCTTGATGGTCATGTGACTAGATAGGTGTGGCTTGCCAGTCATGTGACCAGGTGGAAGTGGCTTGAACGATCATCATTGTTCAAGTGAAGTCTTAAGTCCTCGACTTACAAAGTCATCAGTGTTGCTTGCTTTGGTGACAATTTGCTTTGTGTTTCCTGTGCTCTTCTTCTTAGGTCACCCCTCCCCCACCTCAGGCTGGGTAGCTAGGGGAACGGGTGCTGATCAGCTGTTGAGAAAAGAGGGGGGAGGAAAAGGGCCCCTGCAACTCCTGCCGGTGCTGGCCTCCCTGCTGCTTTCAGAGGAGGAGAAGGACAGGAAAGGGGGGATTTAAAAATATTGGAAAGGTTATTATTGCTGCATGACACCTTTTCATCTCAGCTGCAAACAGAGCAAGGGCTTCGCAAGGGAAATAGACTGCAGCCCAGACCGTTTTGACATAGCTCAGCTCAGCTCAACTTGGCTCAGCTCTCCTTTTTCTCCCTGCTGCTGCTGTGCGCTCTTTGCCTTTTTCCTCTTTCCTCCTTCCTGCACTCAGGAGGTGGCCACTTGAGGCTGGAGGAGAGCCTGGCAGGAGAGAGGGAAGCTCATCCTAGGCCAGGAAGGAGGAAAGAGGAAAAAAGCGAGAAGTGCAGACGCAGCAGCAGCAGGACAGAAAAAAGGAGATCTGAGCTGAGACCGGTAATCCAAGAAGTGACTGCCGCCAGTCAGTTGGTGCTGTGCATGCAGCTTCATTCCACCGGTGGAACTGCATTCCACCCCGTCCTGCCTGCTGCCCACTCCTGAGTGCATCGGTAGGAACCCAATACTGGACCCAACTACTGTTTTCTCTAAGTAGCATGAAGATGAGTTGCAACATTTGGTAGGTTATAGTTTCTCACCAATGAAATATTACAGTAGTTAGCTTTGCTTAGCTTCCAAATGTGAAGTCTCAGCCCTATAATATCTGCTCCAGTTCAATCGACTGAGAACATCAGATAGCAATACCTTGGGTTGGTGAAGCCTGATTTACTGTTTGATTCAGACTGGCAAAAGATTTTCTTTGGCTTTCTCCTCCATCCATGGTGCTCGCTTGAGTAATTTCTTTCCAGCTTAACAATATCTTGCAGAATTGTTATAAGAATGCACTTCCCCGAACTCCCTCAGATGATGAAGGGGAAAAAAGGAAGTTTTAGAGTGGCAGCTCCGAATACAAAAAAACAGCTTTGAGGATTTCTTTTTTGTGTCCTTGTTTGCTGTATGTCTAATCACACCAGACGTGTGCAATTTAAAATGCCCACACACAATTTAAGGTTAGGTGTCTCTTTTTTTTCAAACAACATGTACTGCTGCAAGCCAAGGTTTCTAAAGAAAGAAAAAGTCTAGTTTTGAAAAGATCTCTTGAAAAAGCAATCTCTGGCTTCAATCATCTTCAATATGTGTCTGGGGCCATTTTTGTGCCTGTGAATTACCTGAGCGATCCCATGCTTAGAGCAATCAAATGTTTAAAACCATTTAACAGCATCCAACATCACTCTTTCTTGTATGGAGAAGCAGATTTAGCAGCCCCAGTTTCTGATCACTGAGGCCTTTTTTACCAGCTGTTTAGGTATGCTGATCATTGAATTGTTCATACAGACATAATTAGCAATTGCTCTCTTGAGTTAATAATTGATCTGAATGAAATGGAATTAAGGAGCCACTGCTTAGAGTAATCACAAACATGATTTTGGGGGTGTCAGTTGATGGTTGTAAAATAGCAGGCTTTGCCGAGCCCCCCAAAATCCAGCCAGTAACCACTGCCAAGAGACCCCTCAGGGTCATACTCAGCTTGTAGGGACAGTGAAGGAAGGAGAGGTGCTTCGTTGACTATGAAGAACTCACAATTTCTTCGTTAGGTCCAAAGCAAGCTCTCCCAAATGGCAGCAGGGATGATGGCTATTTTTGGCAGTCACAAAGCTGGGTCAACCGGGACAAGATTTGTGCTGGAGTGGTTCAAGGGCAGAGCATTGAAACTGGGTGAGATAATTACCAACTTTTACTCTAAAGACCTGATATAAGTGCAAGAATATTAAAAGATAACTCCCAAACCTAAGAAAGTAGCAACTAAATACAGTACATGGAGGAGGAAAAGACCCCTGAAAATCAAGAGGTGTAAGAAGGCAAAGGGAAGCTTTAAAACATAGAAACTTTGAAAGAAGCATAAACAATTTGAAAGATGATTCTCAGGAGAAACTACTTGTTTATTTATATTTCTAAACCCACTGGATTTATTGGATGATCAGCTGTTTTGACAGATAGTTTAACATTGGACTTGGGAATAAGAGAGCCATCTACGGGAAGAAGAGAAGTACTACAGCACTGTAGCCACAGCATATTCAGTGAAAGTCAACCCAATACGCACAAAGTCTAATACACATAATAGAAGTAATAACATCTGCAGGACAGCCTGACCTGAACTCTACTGTTAGAAGATGACTTGGCTAATTTGAAAATATTTAATCAATTTGTTTTTCTTTCCCTATTGAAGATTTATAAAATTAATTTGCAAATAACTAGACTTTATGAAAGTTGGGTATTGGATTATGGATTTGAAAGATTGGAGAAATCTAGTGGATTAATTTGGACTATTAATGTTATTCAACAGAACATTCTACAAGGCAAAAGAAGAAAGGTGTCAGAAGAAAAGAGAAAAGAAGGAAAGTTAAATAAGACTTTAAATTTTGGACAATTGGGAGGATATATAATTGGAAAATTATAAGGCTATAAATTATTAAGAATTTTAAAGATAATAATTTGAGGGGATTTGGAGGAATAAATAATAATAATAATAATAATAATAATAATAATAATAATAATAATAATAATTTATTAAATTTGTATGCTGCCCCTCTCCGCCGAGGGGCAGAAGTTTTTAAATAGTGAGATGATGGAACTATAGAAATATATACTTTTTATAATTTTTATTACATTGTTAAAATGGATTTACAATATGAATATGAAATATGAATAATTTTTTATGTTAAAAGGTGTGTGTGAATCTATAAAGCACAATAAGGAGACAAGGGGATGGTTTAAAGACACAGAAATGAATATAGAAATCACTCAACAATTGGGGAACAAAGAGGAACATACTCAAGACATAGATGAGAAATTGGAAAAAGCAAAGGAAGGAAGAAATAAAAATGAGACACAATAAATTAAAAATAAAGAAGAGAAAAGATTAATAAGCAGAAATCAATCAGATCAATCAGATAACCTGTCAAAAGAACACAGAGAAAAGAGAAAAAATCCCTTTAAAAAATAAAACCAACTGAAGTCTTGTTGAGGGGTGTTGAAATAATACAGCAGAAAGAGAAAAAGGATACCCAGATGGAAAAGTTCAGAAAGCCCAAAAACATCAAAGAGATACAAGATTCCAAAAGAGAGAGAGAGACATAAGGCTGACTAAAAAGTCAATAAATGACAGAATTTTAAAAAGGTTAAGAGATGATGGGTAATGAGAAGATATATTAATAAAATGGGAAAATACATATAGGGAAAATAGTAGTGTGTGTATGTGTGTGTGAGAGAGATATATGAGTGCACTATAAATTACATGGCTCTAGAACAGGAATTCAATGTAGATTGCTTACAGCTGTAAGCAATCTACATAGCCAGGGCCATATTCTATAACCTAGACATATTCTCCTGATTCCGACCCCCCTTATTTTTATCACACATACCCCAAAGCCATTCTGAAGGCAGAGGGAAGTTGAGGACCAGGCAATTTTCATTATGGTGCCAGGACAGAACATTTCTGACATAAGAGAGACTGAAGTTTCATCATCTCCCCAGTACTTACAGCTGCTATAACGATGATAAGAAATTATACTGTAAACAGGGGTACCATACTTGGGAAGGCAATTATGAAAACAAAAAAAGGCTATTTGTCTATTGAAGGGTTATTTACAACAAATCTATTTTCCCTTCTCTTCAAGGGCTGCAGCCTCTGATACAAATACCAAAAACACAAATAGCTACTTTGCTTTGACTAGAATTGACAGGGAAGATATGGTAGCTTGCTCAACCCCAACCCTTAGTTATCCCCCTTGAAAAGGTCTGGGAAATTAAAGATAATAATATTTTTTTAGTCAAGTCAGTGCAGAAGTTTGGGATAATCAACAGCTTGTCACATGATCTGTAGAAGGCCTGATGTTTATGGGAACTTGGAAGGGGTGAATCCATGAGGGGGCAGATGCAGATTTTGGAGGAGGGGTCTGCTCCTAATAGAATTCTTTTTTAAAGGGGGCACTTTAAGTCTACCCTTCCTATAGCCACATATTAATAGAGCTAAATTGGGAATGAGTAACCTTTATTTTCATTGAAGTCATTTGAGGATTAAACGGGGAGGGGAAAAGTAATACTATTACTGGAGCAGTACTTTCTTCCCATGGGAATTAACTATGAGGTCTGTCAGAATATTTGCAGCTGGAAAACTGCTTAGCTAGCTTGAATATTTTAACTTGAATGTTTAACTAGTGTGTTTAATTGCAGTGGGTATAAATATATACTGTATATCTGTGTGACTGAATATACACATGTACAAATACAGTAAATATATGGGTTTCATTCATCTCCTTTTCCTTCTGTTTCCTTTTTACTTAACCATTGCTCACATATGGATATATCATGATAAAATAAGATTAAAAGAGCTAATTTGCAAGTGCTGTTGTTAGTAGTTTTGAATTGCATTAATTATGGCCATTTTATAAAGCAGGTTTGACCAAAACTTGGCCAGACACTATGTATGCTGTCCTTGTTCGAGATAGTGCTTAAAGTCCTTGTATTCAGAATTACATTTTCTTTGAAAGCTGTGTGTATGAAAATCTTGCTTGGTATAACTCATCATGCAAGTGGGATGTGTTGTTACTTTGAGAAGAAGCACAGGCACTCTGTTGATGATCAGAGGAACTGTCCTCTTCTCTTCCTCCACCCACTCCCTTTTAAAATATTTCTGCATAAGGCCAGGCTTTTGAATTAATAAGGAACTGGTGTCTACCAAATCTCTGATAATTAAGTGCCAAAAATGAATAAAATGGACAGCTCAAAAAAGTATGGGATGAGACAGATAATAACTATTTGAATTTAACCCTGCTGTTCTGTTCGAAAAAAGTTCCTAATGTTATGTTCCCGGGTCACCCTGACCCGGACCGAAAACTCTTCATTTGCAGTGCTTATGTTTGGTCTTTTTGAAAGCTTTTTTCACCTGGAAACATGTTTGAACATTTCTGCACACAATGGAATGAAAATTGAACTGAAAAAATTAATCCTTATTGGTTTATTTTGCACATAAATGTGCCTCCCCCCCCTGTTTTTGTGAAAGTTTTTTCAATTTATGGATAGTTTTGCTTGCAAAATCCATTCTATTTTACTAAAGTTGGTGTGGGATTGGTAGCTTGAACATTTCTGCACACAATGATATGAAAATTGAACTGAGAAAATTAATCCTTATTGGTTTATTTTGCTCATAAATGGGCCCCCATGCTTATACTCAAATAGGCTTATACTCGAGTAGACTTATACTCGAGTATAAAATGATATGGTCTTATATTCAAAAATAAACCAATAAGAATCATTTTTTTTCAGTTCATTTCTATTTTTCTTATGTTTAGGATTGTTCAATTTAGTATATCAAAACTTTTGAGTTTATTGATAATTTTGCCTGCAAAATGCATTCTATTTTACTATTCTATTTTGGTGTGGGATTGGTAGCTTGAACCTTTCTGAACATAATGATATGAAAATTAAACTGAAAAAATGATCCTTATTGGTTTATTTTGCTCATAAATGGGCCCCCATGCTTATACTCAAATAGGCTTATACTCGAGTAGGCTTATACTCGAGTATAAAACAATAAACCAATAAGAGTCATTTTTTTCAGTTCATTTATATTTTTCTTATGTTCAGGATTGTTCAATTTAGTATATCAAACCTTTTGGGGGAAAATTCCTTAGGGATTTGTAGCCTTAAAAAATATAAATTGACACGAAATTCAAAAAGGATGGGGGGAGGGGCTTTTTGATCAAAATAAAAATATAAGTCTCAATTTTTCCAGTTCAATTTTCATATCATTATGTTCATAAATGTTCAAACTAGTTTTCCAGTGGAAAAAGTTTTCAAAAAGACCAAATTCAAGTACCTAAAAAAAATCATTTTGATCCGGGTCTATATGACCCGAACAGAGTAAATGTGACTTTTTTTTTGCCAAGAAAAAAATTTTTCCCCCACCCCCACAAATATTTTTTTGATGATCAGCATTGTTAAATTGAGTAAATGAATGCGTAAGATTTTAAAGAATATTTCGGATTTGGAGCATAAAAAAATAAAAAGTGAAAATTGTTGCAAGCAGCCAGGGGGGGGGGAGGCCTTATTTCTGATGTTAAAAAAACAGTAAGAATCATTTTTTTCAGTTCCTTTATATTTTTCTTATATTCAGAAATGTTCAAGGTACCATTCCCACACCAACTCCAGTAAAATAGACTGCATTTTGCAAGCAAAACTATCCATAAATTGAAAAAACTTTCACAAAAACGGGGGGGGAGGCACATTTATGGGCAAAATAAACCAATAAGGATTAATTTTTTCAGTTCAATTTTCATTCCATTGTGTGAAGAAATGTTCAGGCTACTTTCCAAGTGAAAAAAGCTTTCAAAAAGACCAAACATAAGCACTGCAAATGAAGAGTTTTCGGTCCGGGTCAGGGTGACCCGGGAACATAACATTAGGGAGTTTTTTTTTTCAGCAAGAAAGAAACCTCCCACCCCCCAAAAAAAATTCTCATAGAGAGAACCCCTGAAATGATGAAAAGTCATGAAATTTCAAGTTTCAGATATGCAGGGAAAATTTTTTACAGGGTCTCAAACCTTGATTTCGGGTCTCACAGACCCGAACAGAACAGCAGGGTTAAGACTCCCTTTGCTCTATTTAGCAGCCCATTTGCTGCTGAAGATAATATTGATCTATAAAAATGCTCTCATTTTTCTGCGAGAGTTAATGTAGGAGAAAGGAACACTTCCCATACATACCTTTATTAAAGCCCCATACCTTTATTAAAATCACTATATGACACAGGCTCTGATGAAAGTATATCGCTCTTTCTTGAACTTGACTTTAAAAAAAAAACCTCCTCCAATCCTAGCCAATCAGAAAACTTAATATAATATGATGTCACAGTGCCATCTACATAGCACAATAGGGCTGTGTTGAGATCACAGAGGACTGTTCAAGCTCCCACTGATTGGAGAAGAAAAATAGGATACAATCGTTTTGTGCCAGGTAGTTTCTAATATCTACTGATTGTCACACCCACAAATATGTACTACTATTTCATGCCAAGACTTTTTAGTTTTAGACAGGAATAAGAGCACATTTGGTATAAATGCCATGATCATCTCGTATATAAACATTGTAAATGGGGAATCTGGGATTCTATGAACCCATGAAAGGACACATTTGTGGGTGTGATAATATTCCTTAAATGTATTCTTTCCCTTTTCAGCTCAGCACTGGTCACTGAAATACAATTTTCAACACAGAATTAAATCTCTGTCTGATGCCAAGAAAGATGCTGTTGGTGAGTAGCACAGGAGGGGAGTGAAAATCCCAGTTCCAGAGATATTCTCCTCAATGAAGCAAAAATAACAAAATATGTCCCTTTTCTGTCAAACACGCAGGGCATTATTGATATAAAATTTTACATGTGGTTCCCTCCAATCTCAGCAGTGAAAATACAATAACTATCAAGTTGATGCCTTTGCTCTGCTTAAGGCTACCTCTGCCTCAGCAGGGAAAATACTGGTTGTCTAACGATCAGGCAGAATTCTGATTATCGCTCAAAAGAACAAAGTGGAAACCTATCCTGCGCATACCACATTTGGTACGTAGCTACAAATTCAGAACAACTGAAACCCAGCCCAGCAGTTCTCCTATCAGCCTTAAAATCCTGTATTGCAGAGTCTTTCCAATCCAGCTGATACAGAAATGGTGGACAGTCACGTTTCGTGGTTTAATGAGGGTTGTTAGGTGAATACAGTAACCATCATACATGGGTTGACACATACATACCCATTTTGTGCCACAGCCTGAGATACATGGAAGCATAAAAATAGGGGCACTTAGCACCAGTGTGAGGAAAATTCAGTGATAAATGAACATGGCACAGTGCAGAAGGCAAAACTCAAGGTACATGCTCCATCTCTGAATAGGCTGTTGTGCTTCAAGGACTCTGTTAAGTGTCTTGCTAGAAGAGAACCAAGCTTTACTGTACTTTCTTTCCTCCCTAAGGAGAAAACATGTCAGAATCACTTGCCAAAACTTACAAGTCTTCCCAACTTAGTGCCCTACAGCTGTGTTCAGTCTACAGCTCTCAAAGTTTCCATTCAAGTTTTCCATCCCAAAACTAATGGTGGTTGCTAAATTGGGGAAGAATGCCTTAGAGGAGTCTGTTGAGCATGGATAATATGACAGATAAAGGAGACTAGTGAGTATGGCTTGTGGTTACTCTTTCCAACATGAAGATGATAGTGGGATTACAGAGTTACGGTGAAGTTCTTGTTATAAATATAAACAATGGGCAACAGTAAGACTTTCTGTGTCTTGCTACACAAACACCATTTGATATTAAGATAGGAAAAGAAGATAGTGATTATTTTTCCCAAGAGATGCAAACTCTAAGTGTAGTATCTGGATAGTTTTTGGTTGTTGCAGAGAAATATATATCAATTAATCTCCTTTGGAAGGAAGAGATGGAAGAGTCCTATAGACTAACCAAATTGCATTCCATTGTCTTGCCAAAACACTTATCAATTGAGTTGAATTCAATACAATACAGTTTTAAAATATGGATATCCTATGCTTATTCCTTACATCAGTACAGTAATTTGTTTTTCTGTGGTTGCCCTTTAGTTCCAAAATGATTGCGCTACTTCTCCATCCTTTCCCATTGCCCATGTCTCAGCATACATGGCTGTGCTGATGGATTTGTCCTGAATTTCCAATTCCCAACATGCTTCAGGCATAACCTTGACATCCCCGTGTCCTTTTTTGCGTTGGTGTTCAACTATGGAAAATGTGGTCTCCATTTATCCACATTGCTACGGTGGCCAGATCTGACCAGTCAGTCCAGTGCTTCACTAAGACGGCATAATAGCACCAATAATGGAGCTGCAACAAGAGAGGGCCCTGGCTCAGTCTGAACCCAGTGCAACTCCTCAAAAGTCATACCCTGAGGGACCTTGGCCGCATAAATAGGAGGCTGTCATCAGGTTAAATACAACGGCAGGTCTTTGCAAGGCTGACTCTATTCCTGCACCCCTCCACACCCCACACCCACCCACCAGTGCAGAGAGAAAGGGATTTTAATTCTCTCTTTTCTAGAGGTGGTCCAACAGGGTCTAGAGGGAGTGTCCATGTTTGGAGGGTTCAGCCACCGAAGCAGACTGGGCCGAGCTCAAAGCCAAACTTTTGATTGGTATCTCCAAAATCCTGAACAGCCACATCAACCAATGGTAGATGCTCCACATATTGTGTCACCACTTGTAGAACTGTCCGCTCCTGACCTTTGCGTACCTGAAAGTAGAGAAGATAACTTCAAAAACAAAATCTTGAAGGTGTGAAATAATGGCTGCATCAGAGTTTGAAAACGTTTCATCAGAGGTTTCAGCAAAACAGTAATTCAAACATGGTCGGGAAAGCATATCATCCCTTAATTCATCAAGCATGGACCAAAGAGACAATGGCTTTAAATTCAGAAAAGTATGGGTATTTTTCTCAGAGTGGAATAGTAAGGAATATTTTATTCTGGTCTTTTAACATGTCTCCACTATTATGGCTCATATGAGAGTTGGCAAATGCTGCAAAAGAAAGATGAAAGGGAAGAAGTCATTGGAAGGGTTTTTGGAGCAGATAATTTTCCTTCATGATAATTTTGGAATACTCAAAGTTCCATCCTGCGATGGTGATCACACAAGCCGGTACCGTCACTTTAAAGCCCAGGTGTAATCACTCTGATCTGCAATTCACAGACTCATTTTATGTTATGGGGATGAAGATCAAGCAATACTAAAATAGAGATACAAAAGCTAGAACAATGCTCTCTCACCTGGCAGCCATCATACAAGGCATGGATGGGAGTTTCTGTGCTGTTGTGCATCAACTCCTCCTCATTGAAAGCCTGAAAATGCAGAGCCTTCATGTGGCTGTTGGTGTCAGCTTCATACCAAGCAGCCATATTTTGGCAGAGGAGGGTGAAGTTCTGCCGGGCAACAGCACTCAACAGGCGTAGGAATGTGAGTTGAGTGACCAGTACAGGGTTGCCATCTGCATCCACATAGGAGAACTGGGAAGGAGAAGAGAAATGGTGGGTCAATAGAAAACCACTATGTTCTTTCCTGTCTATGCTGCAACCTCCTCACAAATAAAGTGGCTATAATTACACTACACACTAAGCCTTTTATGATCCACTTAGCTTTGAATTCAGCAATTCTACTATGCAAACAATGGACTGAGTGCATTGTTTGAACCTGGCAGCTACCAAAAGAGCCAGCACAGTCCTAGGCTGCATTAACAGAGGTATAGAATCAAGATCACCTGAAGTGTTAATACCACTTTATAATGCCTTGGTAAGGCCACACATGGAATATTGTATCCAGTTTTGGTCACCACAATATAAAAAGAGTTTTTCAGACTGTAGAAAGAGTGCAGACAAGAGCAACGAAGATAATTAGGGGGCTGTAGAATGCAGGAATTGGGTATGTCTACTTTAATGAAAATAAGGATTGGGGTGACATGATAGCAGCCTTCCAATATTTGAGGGGCTGCCACAAACAAAGCCCTGGAAGGCAGGACAAGAAGCAACATGTGGAAACTGATTAAGGAGAAAAGCAACCTAGAACTAAGGAGAAATTTCCTGCCAGAAGAAGAGGTTGGACAACCATTTCCCTGAAATGATATTGGGTTTCCTGCTTGAACAGTGGGGTTGGACTAGAAGACCTCCAAAGTCCCTTCCCACTGTTGTTCTGTTATTCAATCAGTTATAAATCATATCTGAAGAAATAGAGCTTGGCTTTGCATATGGATTTGATACTGTATTGGGCCATGATTTTGATCAACAGAAAATGGGAAATAGTACTGTATTCCCTTTCCAGATTTCCTCTAGGTGTAAAGCAAGCTTTACAGAATGGAAAGGGTTACCTTTTTGCCTCTTTTGAAAGTGCTGAACCAACTTCCTGGTTTCTCCTTGCTCCAGGCGGCAAGTCGTACCTAAGGGCATAGATTTCATATTGTTGCTCATCTTAGGATTTAAATTCAGGTTCCTGAGCCAAGTAACTTGTTTGAGGTACTAGGGCATTTTAAATAAATCTAATCTTTTTCCTGATCTTCTCTTTAGTGGTCAAGTGAGCTACTTACAGCCTCAAATTTCTTGTCAGGGAATAAGCAGGTTTCTCCACCAGCTGTGAAATTACAGTAAACTTTGAGGGCATCTCGGCTGCATCCCTGATTTGGATCAATCCAGTATTCACCTAAAAATAGTATATGGATAAATGCAGAAAGGGTTAGGAAAACAATGAAGAAATATTTATTTGATCAGATTTCTATGCCACCTTTCTCTTGGGACTCATAGAAGAAATAGGCCCCTCACAATCAAAAAGTTGTGAATTTTGCAAAATCCCCCTCTTCCCCTTCACCCCCAGTTACCAAATGCAACACGCAATTGGTTCTCAGAATTAGGGTAGACGGCACATTCTATTTGTTAGAATATTCATGACTGGGAGAGTCAGTGGTAGCAAGGTCAGCTAATGAATAGGCATAGCAACTAAGTCAGCCAATGGGAGCTAACCACTTCTGAGTATGGGCAGAGAATCGAAACTGAGAAGCTTAAGGCTGGACATGGCTCCCTATGAACTCTGCTCTCTTGTCCACTCTGTGTTTGTTTCTGCTGAAATGAAACCAACTGTAGTCTGCTGCCTGTAACTGATTGAAGAAGAATTCTACTTGTGATATTGTAAATATATATATATATTATTATGTTTATAAAGAAGTTATTGACTCCAGATGAATCAATCATGTGTGTGCTTCTGGTTTTGATTTTGCAACAAACTCTGATACTATTCTGAACTCACTGCTTGGAGTTTCACCTTCTAACTCACCATCTTTGAGATGATCATGACAAAATTGAAGCTCCTTACAGACCCTGGCTGGACTATCTAGAGTGCCCAGTGGACATCGCATTTGTTCCACCTCATCACGTAGGGAGCCCAGGGCTGCCAAGACTTCTGCCAGTCCATCAGCATCAGGATCAATATCCATTAGCCCTGGAGCATCTCCTTGTTCTTCAATTTCCCACTCTTGGCGGCTTGTGCGCCTACTTTCCATGGGCATTGGATTCTGCAGTTCAGCTGGGCGGCCCTAGAAGTAGGAAAATGAAAAACAGAAAGAAGACTCAGAAGTTTGCATACACGCATGAATTAAAATTAGACCTGATTAAGTAACTTGGGTGCGAGAGCATCAGAAAATTCCAATGCTTCAGCCAGGTAGAAAATATTTAAAACTTTAAAAATGGAAGAAAGGAATCATAAACCATTTCTGAACTGTTATCGTGTACACATCCAGAAAATGTCAGGAAACAGACACAAATCAAAGGAGACCTTTTAATTTTCTGTTGTCAAAACTCAAAGCAAACCCTTCATTTTTAACATTTCTCTGAATTTTGTAATGTGTAAAAATGTGGACTCATGCAGTATTCACATTGCTGGAAATTTACACAAAGTTGTATGCATTTTAATATCTATCTCTCCCAATGTGGGAATTTCTGTATGCTTTTATAACCATTACATGTATTATTAAGAGAAAATGTAGTAAACATGCATGCAATGGGAGAAGATGGCTAGAAAAATGTATACAGATACAATAGACATACTGTATCCTAGAGAAAGCTATATAGAACATAGGTGAATTTTGTGTAGACCTTGTAGTAAACCATTCACTTACTGGTGGTCCTGGTGTCCCTGGTAGTCCTGGATCACCTTTTGGTCCAATAGGTCCCTGCAGGAACATGGATCAATAACTTGGTACCAATGCACATAAACCTTTTTACCACTGCTCATATGTGGAGGGTCTGGGAGTAGCAGCTTAGCAATATCTGCAGAGCCCAACTCTGCTTGAGTAGCTAGTGTCAGGAGCTAAGCATCATAAGCACTATTCAGAGCCTCCCTTAAGTGCAAGTCTCTCCCCATGATTATAATAATAATACATTATATATCAACCAAATGTACAATTTGTGGTACATTGGTTGCCCTCTAGATTCAAGCTATTATCTTTCATTGACCCAAAATTTAGGTTCCTTTGATACAGACTTGCAAAATTAAAAGTCCTAAGAATAACAACTCGCGTGTAGACAACTCTGGTTCAATCTCTTCCTCTTCGTGAACCCTGCAATATTGGTTGGGACTTACCAAAGACCCTTTGTTGCCTTTTTGTCCCAGGGGGCCCTACGGAAAGACAGAAAGGGTCAACAGGTGAAAGGAGCTCCTGGATGTAAGAAGAAGATGGCAAAATAGTGTAAGCGATCCTATTCTTTTGCAAGGAGACTAAAGAAATAAAGACTATGTCAGAAAGTATGGGTAGGCAACAATGAAATAGTGGATAGGGATGAAATACTGTAAATATAAATGTTTTTAGATAACTGGGGATGAACAGATGAAAGAGGCACAGCCACATAAAAAGAAAAATAACTGAGCTATAGAACAGTGACAGCGAACCTATGGCACGGGCTGCCAGAGGTGGCACATGGAGCCATATCTGCTGGCACGTGAGCCACTGCCCTAGCTCATCTCAATGTGCATCTGTGTGCCGGCCAGCTGATTTTTGGCTCTCACAGAGGCTCTGGGAGGGCATTTTTGGCTTCCAGAGAGCCTCCAGGGTGATAAGGAGGGGGTTTTTACTTTCCCCTGGCTCCTGGGAAGCCTTTGGAGTCTGGGAAGGGCAAAATATGAGCCAACTGGGCCCACCAAAAGTTTGGGTAACAGGCCTCCAGAGGGCCTCCATGGAGTGAGGGAAGCTGTTTTCACCCTCCCCAGGCATTGGGTGGGGGCAATAGTGCACACGCATGCTCTTTTGGCAGCCGAGGAAAAAAAGATTCACCATCACTGGTGTAGAAGAAAGTTGCAAAGTTCCAGAGAAGTTCTCTTATCAGCAATCCCATATCCTGGGCATTACTGAGGGGGAGCTTTTGAGGAATTATTTTGGAAGCTGCTTAGAATCTTGTATGAAATACTTACTGAGAGGCCAGGAGGTCCAGGTGGGCCTAGAGGGCCATGAGGTCCAATATTGCCCTTAGGAGGAGGAAAAAGAGAATCAGTATTGTGTACCTGTGCAAGAAGTCCCATCTCAACCAGTTCCCATCTACTCACAGGGTCGCCTTTAGAGCCTGGTGTTCCCTGGTTCCCTGGCAGCCCCTGGTCACCTTTTTCACCCATCTCACCTGGAGGTCCAATCAACCCAATGAGTCCTACATGACCCTAGAAGGAAAAGGAAACTACTTAGTTGTTTATTTTAAAGAAGAGTACTCTGAAAAAGCTGGGAGAGGAGAATTTTGAAACTCGTGCATAATAAAAGGTGCCATGAAATAGGTATGAGGTACTTCGCATCATGGAGGCAAGAGGTTCTGCATTGTCATTTTAACCAGAAGTATTAAGGAGTGCTGATCTATCTTAATTTTCTGCTGCCTCGCTTCAGGAAAAGGGGCTTTTGTCCAGCAAAGTATCCATTTCCATTGCTGAGAAACCGCTTCTCTTATTGGAGCATTTACGTCAAACCTTTTGGAAGCAAAAGGCCATTTTAAAGTTCTACATACCGCATCCCCATCCCTACACATAATATACATACACATATTTTTGGATCCTGCTAGAAAAGAGAATTCCTCCAAAACGAAATACAGGCTGTGTTCATACAATTAATATAACAATGGTTGCTGCTACTGATGGATAGTGATATAACCTAATAAGCCAGTGGTAGCTACGCCTTCATCAAAGAGCAAGAAGCCATTTTGGCTGCAGATATCAAGAAGCTGCTTTTCTTGTTGTTGCTGCTGTTGTTGTTGTTTGGGGAAAATGTTGCTTGGGGAAAAGAAAGAATAAAGCAGAGAAGAGGATGCAGAGCAGTTCTGTTTTTGCAGGATCTTCTAGGAATTTGCTTTCAAGAAGCAAGAAGAGCAGATTAGCACTCTCTTAAAATTTTATTCTGCTCAGTGTAGTTGGTTGGGGGATGTTTAGCTTAATCTAAAGTAACTATGTTTCATATTAACAGTGTGGCATAATGCACAATTGATAATGTCTCAGTTGATCAAGATGAAACCTACCATATTTGTCGGTGTTATAAGACGCACCTTTTTCCTCCCTAAAAGAGGCTGATAATTAGGGTGCATCTTATACTCTGAATGTAGCTTTTTTTTCCCCAGCCCTGACTAGCTGCTAACAAGCTCTTCCCTTGCAGGCTCTTTCATTGTTTCTCTCTGTGAAGAATGTTTTCCAAGCAGGGTTTGTTTCATTACTCTAACTTGCTCTGAGTAAGTTTCTTTCCAGCCCTAACCAGGTGCTAACGATGCTCCCAGCTGTTACCAGCTTGCAAGCCCTTTCATTGTTACTCTCTGCCAAGAATGTATTCCAAACCCTGTCTTTGATTTTTTTTTCATTCTCTATTTGCTCCAAATGTTTCCTTCCAGCCCTAACCAGGTGCTATTAATGTACCCAAGCTCTTTCATTGTTTCTCTCTGTGAAGAATGTATTGCAAACCCTATCACCCTGTCTTTGTAGGGATTTTTTTCATTGCTTTACTTGCTCCAGATATTTCTTTCCAACCCTAAACAGATGCTATTAATGTACCCAAGCTCTTTCACTGTTTCTCTCTGTGAATAATGTTTTCCAAGCCCTAAGTCTTTGTTTCATTACTCTAACTTGCTCTGAGTAAGTTTCTTTCCAGCGCTAACAATGTTCCCAGCTCTTACCCACTTGCAAGTTCTTTCATTGTTACTCTCTGCAAAGAAGAATGCTTTCTAAGCCCTAAGTCTTTGCAGGGTTTTTTTCCATTGCTCTACTTGCTCAGACTGGTTCTTTCCAGATGCTAATGATGTTCCCAGCTCTTACTGGCTTCCAAGCTCTTTCACTGTTACTCTCTCAAGATAAAAAAAAATTAAGCCCTTAACCAGGGGATAAAATAATGTGCTGAAGCTGACCAGACTAAGGATGCTGGCTAGATGAATACCTGGTAAGCAGATTCTTTTCCCTATTTTCCTCCCCCCAAACTAAGGTGCATCTTATACTCCAAAAAATACGGTAGTTGGGTTTCTATCAATTCTTACCTTTTTTGAACAATGCTGCTGAACAAGAGTAGTTTAGGTTGTTTATGGCTAAAACTGACCTCTGCAAATCCACCCCAATGACTGTGCCCATACAATTGTATACAAACACTTTGCTCCAGTTAAGCATGACGTAAGAACAGAACCAACTATTTCTCATTAGATAGACAGGAAGCCCAACCCTTTTGCTTAATATGGTAGTTTTCTAACACAACCCTAATTATAATTTTCATTGCTAAGCAAAGTAGCCATTAAGCAAAACATAACGTGACCATACCACATAATGACAGTGGTTCCAGCAGTCCTGGCTGCAAAGGGTAAGCAAGGACTGCATGATTATGTAGTAAGGACCTCATACCCATATATTACTGCTTGATGCTGTCTTGTTCTCATTTTCATATCATCCATTCAATATCCCTTCATTTTTTGGAAAAAAAATAATGTTAGCTGAGATTTCCAATAATGCATTGTTCTGTTGGTCTTATATGAGTTAACATTATCCTAAAGCAATCCCATTTGATAGTTGGTGAGCTCCCCTCAAGTACACCGAATACCTCCAGAAGTGCTTAACAATCTCCTCTTTAACTTAGCTGAATTGTAGCAGTTCTGGACAGGGAGGCAAATATAAAATTCTTGTTGAGCTACTATCTAAGGCTCATCATCTTCCTGGGTCATAAATTATGCAAGACCCCATCTAACAGCTACAACAATTGAAAAGGAAGGTTCAAGATTTAACAAGGTAGCTGCAGAAAGAAGGAGCATTTCTAGGACAAGAGATGATTCAATTGAAGATTGTAAGGTCTTTCATTTTCGACCCAGGCAGGAATAATCTATTTATGTTTACCTTCTCTCCCTTGTAGCCAGGATCACCTTTGAGACCAGGGAGCCCCGCAGGACCCTAATGAAGAGGAGAACAGCTGCATTAAAAATGGAGTTTGAGAAACTGCCTGGAAGCCTCATGATAATAGAATAACAGAATTGGAAGGGACCTTGGGGGTCTTCTAGTGTAACCCTCTGCTCAGGCAGGAAACCCTATGCCAGTGATGGCGAACCTTTTTTTCCTCAGGTGCCGATACAGCATGAGTGTGCGCTATTGCTCATATGCGAATGCCCACACCCATAATTCAATGCCTGGGGAGGGCGAAAACAGCTCACTCTACCCCCCGGAGACCCTCTGGAGGCCAGAAACGGACTGTTTCCCAACTTCTGGTAGCCCCAGTAGGCTTGTGTTTTGCCCTTTCCAGGCTCCAAAGGCTTTCCTGGACATGGGGAAGGGTAAAAAGGCCCTCTCACATCCCCCTGGAGGCTCTCTGGAAGCTAAAAGTGCCCTCTCCCCCCCGAGCCTCTATGTGAGCCAAAAATCAGCTGGCCAGCATACACATGTATGTTGGAGCTGAGCTATGGCAACGGCTTGTGTGCCAGCAGATATAGCTCTACATGCCACCTGTGGCACCCGTGCCATAGGTTCGCCATCATTGCCCTATACCATTTCAGACAAGTGGTTATCCAATTTCTTCATTAAAACCTCCAATGTTGGATCCCACAACTTCTGGGGTCATTCCATTGATTAATTGTTCTAATTGTCAGGAAATTTCTCCTTAATTCTGGTTTGGTTCTCTCCTTGTTAAATTTTCATCCATTGCTTCTTATCTTCAGGTGCTTTGGAAAATAAGTTCTCTCTTCTTTCTGGCAGCACCTTAGATATTGGAACATTGCCATCGTGTCACCTCTAGTCCTTATTTTCATTAAACTAGGTATGCACAATTTCTACAATCGTTCATGTTTTAGCCTTCAGACCCCTAATCGTCTTTGTTGCTCTTCTCTGCACTCTTTCTAGTGTCTCAATGTCTTTTTTATATTGTGATGACCAAGTGTGGTCTTACTACGGTAGCATGAGGCCCTAAAGGGTAGGTATACCCAACATTTTCAGCATTTGGGTCTTTTTCTTGGTTTTGAAGTTTGTGAAAACTTAAAGGGATACATTATTCTTTGCAGGGGCTTAGACCAGGGGTGCCAAACTGGTGTCCCACAGGCCAGATGCATCATGCGCAGGTCACACCCAGTCCAGCTCCATGAAGGAAAACTATCATGATTTGTCATGTGACGGCAATGTGATATGGTGAGTTTGACACCCATGGCTTAGACATTCATTTCAGTCTTCCTTGCTCCAGATGAATAATGGTCTTATTCACTTTGGATGTTGTGTCACTTAAAATATGCTGTGCAAGGCTGAATATGGTCTTTCACCCAACAGAAATTGGGCACTCTTGCAATAAATGGTCACTCTGGGGTGGAGTCAATAGCAAGCCACAATCCAGGAACACCAGAAGATGCTCATTTGTCCTCCCCTACTCTGACAACTGCTTCTTTCATGTAGATTCATCCACATCTATTCTTCGGTATGGCATCAGCTTATAAATTGAATCTTGGCTAATTCATTAAAGCCATAACTAGTAATTCTCTCTGGGGATTAAGCCTTAATCAACCATGAATTTTGATGTAATGGCTGCTCGATGAATCAGAATAAGCAGCTGCTCCTCTCACTTTTCTTTGAAAAATATTTTGGAAAGCCTACTTCATTTCACTGCTGGGCTCATTTGTTTTTTGTTAGAAGATCCTCCTAACATTGCCCCCAACAATAAATACCCATGTAAGGCCAACCCTAATTAGGGGAGGAGGGGAAGGTGAAAGTGTCTCAGCATTGTTAACTGACAATATCAGGACAAGACCAGCTGCTGTGCAGAGGCCATTTATTTTCTCTTACCATGGGACCAGGGGGACCTGCCTGTCCTGGAGCTCCCAGTAGACCAGGTTCACCCTAGAGAAGAAAGAACTTCCAACATTAGCAGCAAGAATTAAAAGTCTTTTGGAGCTAAAAAGCACAACTGGGCAAACTCTTTTCTACATCATCTCCTCTCTTTGAAAAAGGCTTTGATCTGTACCCATGCAAAGCTTAGAGGAGTAAGCCTTGAAGTGGCTTACCAGAATCATTGTTGTTGTTCTTTTAGTTGCTAAGTCATGACTCTTTGCAAGGATCATACACACACCAGCCTCTCCATTCTCCATTTGTCTCCCCAAGTCTGCCCAAACTCAAAGGCATTTGCCCTACTTCTTAAAAGCCAAACAGCTGTTTTGCTTCATTTCACCTGCCTCTACAGCAGTTCCCAGAGGAGAGCAGCATGTGGAAATGTTTATTAGAATTAATGGAATTGATAAAAGAAACTTTGAGGCCACACAACAAATCAGAAAGCAGCACCATTTGTCTTGAAATACCTTATCAAAAGAAAACCTCACTGGCTTGCGTAGTACACTTTTGCATTAGCTTTTAAAATAATGAAACTTAAAAAGAAATTATCCTATTATTCATTTTTTTAAAAGTCTCAACAAGGCTATGGATATATGTGGAATAAAAGCCAAGTTTACATAGCAAGATATATGTGGAGAAAGAGCAAGTTTTCAGTCACCTTGCAATGTTCTTTTGACAAATAATAAGTTGACTCTGCAATATTATGTGGTCACTTACCATTATGTGTTCAGTTAATCTCTCAAAATATATTCATATGGAGTGCTTTCCCCCCCTGCCTTTATTGGGGTAGTGGGGAGAAAGAAAGAAAGAATTTCTTGCAAAATAGCTGTTCTTTTCCTAGTTGTAAACTCCATCAATTGACAAGATGATTCAAAACTGTTCAGGAAATGTTTTGCTGCATACTTTCAATCCAAACTGAGAATTGGTTTTAGTAATTGGCCTAGGCAAAGCATAACTATCAGGTTCACAAAAAATAATTAAATCCAGGATTTTGTTCAATCCTGTTCTACTTCTCACTACTTCTGGATTTATTAGAATAGAAATCAACCTGTGAAATTTTTATAGCTGTGAACATTCTCCTAAAATTGTCTATGAATATGCCCTTGAAACATTTTTTCTCTTAATATCCTATTTTTCATTTTTTTTAAAATCTGATAACAGCATGAGGCATTCAGGACGTATAAAATTTAAGATATGTATTTAGTGGAAATATTACTTCACTGAAGACAACGTTGAAAAAGCCTAAAAACTTCTCTGTCAATTGGACCTGATAAACCATGCGCATACTTCCTAAAAAGGTTTCCACAGCCATAGCTGAACCACTAAGCATAACCTTTGAAAAAAACTACAGGACCAGTTCCTTGCCAAACCTATGGTCACTAGCCACAGTCATCCCCATCTTCAAAAAGGGAGATCCCAGTCTAGTAGAAAACTACAGACTAGTTTATCTATACTGCGACACATGCAAAGCCATAGAATCAATCATAAATCAATCTATTACCCTTCACCTAGAAACTAACAACTTACTTTCAAACAAGCAATTCGGTTTCAGGAAAAAATTATCCTGCAATCTACAACTACTATACTGCAAAAATATATGGACCTCAAAACTTGACCAGGACAAAACAATAGATGCTATTTACATAGACTTTTGTAAGGCCTTAAACTCAGTGGTTCATAATAAACTACTTTCTGAAACTGAAATCTTACGGCATCTCTGGACCCCTACATGACTGGATAACTGCATTCCTGTCAAACAGACAACAAGTGGTCTTTGTGATCACATTACAAGTGACTACGTTCACTTCGCTGATGATGTAAACATCTTCAACAGCACTGACAACACTGCTACCCTCCAAAAAGACCTTGACTTTGTGTCAGAATGGTCAAACATCTGGCAACTCCAAATCTCAACCAAAAAAATGCTCTGTCCTGCACATTGTCAAAAAGAATCAGAATATAAGCTGAATAAACAAGATCTTGCAGACGACCCTCACTCTGTCGAAGACCTTGGGACACTCATCAAATGACCTTAGCGCCAAAGCCCACTGCAACAATATCACCAAAAAGGCTTCAGGAGTTGTTAACCTACATAGCTTCTTCTCCGGTAATATCACACTACTAACCAGAACATAAAAAAACATTCACCAGACCAATCCTTGAATACAGCTCATCTGTCTGTAACCCACACTGCATCTCTGATATAAATACATTAGAAAGTGTCCGGATATACTTTATGAGAAGAGCCCTCCACTCCTCTACCTGCATCAGTATGCCTTATGCAACCAGACTGAAATCCTGGGCTTAGAAAGCTTAGAACTACTTCAGCACGACCTAAGCATAGCTCATAAAATTATCTGCTACAACATCCTTCCTGTCAATGACTTTTTCAGCTTCAACCATAATAATAGATGAGCACACAACAGATACAAATTCAAAGTGAACCACTCCAAACTTGACTGTAGAAAATATGCCTTTAGCAACAGAATGATTAATGCTTGGAACTCACTACCTGACTCTGTGGTTTTGTCACCAAGCTCCCAAAACCTTACCATTTAGATTGTCCATTCTTGATCTCACCCGATTCCTAAGAGGTCAACATGGGGCATGCATAAGCGCACCAGCGTGACTACCATCCCTGTCCTAATGTTCCCTCTTATCAGTATCCCTTTTATGCATATAAACTATTGGTACATTACCAATATGTATTTAACAAATAAATAAATAAAATAAATAAATTCAGCTGGAAGATGATCCATTATAGAACGAAATATGTTGTGAATGCTAACTTTCCTTTTCTACTACGGTAATTACTAAGCTGGTTTTATATGTATTTGCCACAAGGATACTTTATACTTTTTACTTGAAATCACATTTAATTCTTTTTAAAATGACATCTTATATTCTGGGAGAGTGTAACATAGTATAAAGTACATTATATTGTAGGGGGGAGGGGTTTGGATGTTAGTTTCAATTTAACTTAGAAACTTAATTTTCTTTATGGAGGAGAGTTCTGTACATGCCCTGTCATTACATCTGAGCTTTGGGTTCTTTTAAAATACACATTCTAAACATTTATTATTATTTTTATAATATAGATTTCTTATCTAATCTAAATGTTGATTTTGATAATAGTTAAGTACAGGTTTTGAAAAGAGATTATCTTCATCTTTGTTTCAATCCAAATTAATATACCAAGATAAGAAAGATGTTTCGTCCAGTTCAATAGTTTTGTGTTGTCTTTTAATTTTATTTTTATGTTACTCTGCAAAATTTTCTATGTAACATATGTACTTTATGATGTTTGTCTCTTTCCTCTCTTTTCTTTTAAAATAAACAAGTGAACAATTAATAAATCAAAGTTTTCTTAACTAAGAAGTGGAGACTATGATGTACCGTAAAGCTGGATTGGAATTTGCTAAGAGGAAATTCTTCAGTCATTATTCATTATTCACTAAGCTGTATAAAATAAATGGCCTATAAACTAAAGGAACAGTATGTGTGCATCTAAGGGAACTCCATGCTCAGCTGGAGCTTTCTTTGATGTCTTCACCGCTTCATTTCTCTCAGCTGACAATGTGAACAACTTTAAAATGCTGTGCGCCTCTCTTCCGATGCACCAAAAGCTCTTTTGAACTAGCCACTCATTTGAAAGGGATCTTATAAATGACTCTGGAGTTAGTCCGTTTATTCCTTAAATCCGAGTTGGTTCCAAAGAATAGAATATTTTCCCACCACCTTTCCAACCTTATTATTCCTTGCCCAAGTCCTCTAGCATTGGAAAGACATTTTCTAATTTTTCAACTAAATCCACCTGCCAGGAGTTCAAAGATCACTGCTTCTGGTCCTCTATTTTTAGACTGAAGAACAGAGACTCACCTTCTCCTCAAACTCTTTTCACATTACAAAGAAACTTGATCTTCTGCTAATGTTTGCATTTTTCTCCAGGCAACACGACATTGCATTAATTTGCCGGCTATTCCACTTCATCCCTTTGTCAACTGTTTGCCAAGAACTGAAGATACTTACTGCTGCACCAGGAATTCCACGCAGACCTTCTGAACCAGGTTGGCCTGGAGGTCCTTGTGGGCCCACAGGTCCCATTTTCCCTGAGGGACCTTCTGTACCAGATT
This sequence comes from Erythrolamprus reginae, assembly GCF_031021105.1. NCBI lineage: Eukaryota > Metazoa > Chordata > Lepidosauria > Squamata > Dipsadidae > Erythrolamprus > Erythrolamprus reginae. Next base: position 196,588,366 of record NC_091951.1, on the reverse strand, counting down.
CACCCTATGGGCAAAGAGGGAAAGAACATCTATTTATCCAATTATTTCAAGATTGCCCAATGGTTATTCACTATTTTCATGGAGCAGATAGTTTTAAAGAACACTAAGTTAATTTAATTCAGTTTAACTAAGTTAATTTAATTTTGCTTTTTGAGCTGAAGGATAGAGGTGGCTATTGTAGAATAGCAATAGCATTTTAGACTTATATACCACTTCTACAGCCCTCTCTAAGCGGTTTACAGAATCAGCATATTGCCCCCAACAATCTGGGTCCTCATTTTACCCATCTCAGAAGAATGGAAGGCTGAGTCAACCTTGAGCCGGTGGTGAGATTTGAATTGCTGAACTACAGCTAGCGGTTAGCTGAAGTAGCCTGCAGTGCTGCACTTTAACTATTGCGCCACCCCGGCTCTTATATTGATTTCTTGTATAGTTTTGCTGTTGAGAACAACAAACCCTTCTCCTCTGTCTACATATGTACAGAAATTAATTAGATTGACAGTTGAATGTTACTTCCTCCAAATATACTTTCTGGCAGAGGCTGTAACATGCTCTTTTTCAATCTTAGCAATTTTAAGATGTATGGGCTTCAACTTCCAGATTTTTAGTGGTGACAAAGTCCACACATCTTAAAGTTGCTAAGATTGAGAAACAAGATATGTGTCTTCCAATACAGAGACACCATTGCTACTTTTCAGAATCTTCTGTCTGAGGTGTTTGCCTTGCCTCAGTCGAACCCTGCAGGAAACACTGATAGTTGAAATAGGCAGAAGAAAAACAAACAAAACAAAGAGAAACTAGCATTCCTTTATTGCATTGTTTCCCAACCTTGGCAACTTGAAGATATTTGGACTTCAACTCCCAGAATTCCCCAGCCAGCAAATGCTGGCTGGGGAATTCTGGGAGTTGAAGTCCAAATATCTTCAAGTTGCCAAGGTTGGGAAACACTGCTTTATTGGGTACCAGAATAAAATTAGCTTGGTTTCTATCACCTTGATCCCTTTCTCACCCTGTCGACCTTCACGTCCAGCTGGCCCAAAAGGTCCCTGGAACAGAAAAATGAAGTCCCTGCATAAATCACTTGGATTGAGATCTTGTGGTTTAACATTTCTGCCCTTCTTCTGCAGAACGCTTAGTTCTGTTCGTACTCTCAATTTTATTAAATAAACATGTAAAATTTTGTTCTATAACCATAAGCTTATACAAAAATTAAACAACTTGCCATCAGTTTAAAAAATAAAAAGATCAGGCAAATCACACATAATGAAATGGACAGCATGTTAGAGAGGAGCCATCCCCATGGAGTGGAAATATATACATAAATAATTCACAATAGAATAATAGAATAGAATTCTTTATTGTCCAAGTGTGATTGGACACACAAGGAATTTGTCCTTAAATAAAATATCTCTAAAAAAGTACACATGGATTATTATGAATATTATTCAGACAATTAAAAATGAGTTGAGAATTCATACACATTTAAGCAAAGCCAATATAAGAATTCAAGTCAACCTCAACCTTCTTTGTAAGTAGGACATCAGTATACCTTTTTTTGAAGGATTCTTTTAATTTAAACAGCTCAGAAATACACAATCTTTATTTTTGTATCAGGACCAGAAAAGGAAAGTTATATATTTTCAATTTCATCTAACATGGCATATATGTAATTACAAATTATATGCCATATTCTGGAATCTAAATGAAGCTAACCTAAAATTATAAAACCCGCCTGCACAATGCTTTTTTACCAGAAGACCAGTATTAGAAGAAGTTAAATTGGAGAGTGTGTCCTTCATTCTGGAATTTATGTTAAAGCAGAGAAGATAACATTTATTTCCAGGTGAGTTTCTTGTGTGAAATTGCAAATGCATGGTTTTCTCTAAGGGGCCTTAGATGCATTTTAATATTGGTTCAGCTTATTTACAAGAAATATTTTTCACCTATAGAAGAGGGAATGGGGCTGGAAAGGAAGCTGATCAAATAGAATTTTCATGGAAGCATCCATTTGGTTTTACAGGCTGTATCCACATGGCTATATTTGGGTAAATCATTTTATTCTAGGAGATTTTTTTTAAATCCTTTAAAAAAACATTGTGAAAATGTTTTCTTTCATGACTTTTTAAATATAAGGATCCATTGTATATAGCTTCTCATAAAGTGGGTTTTCAATATAAATTCCCCAAGAACTTCATTTTGTTTTATTTTTGCAAATTACCTTGATGTTATCCTTTATTGCATAATTATCCAGATGCAGACTTTTTTGAAAAGACATTTTCCCCATTTTTAAAAAACAAATCAAATTACCATCTTTTGGCTAAGTGGACTCTTGTACCAGATATATCACATCTTTAATCTATGCCCAATTTTCTTTTAGCTGCTTTATAGCCCATCAAGAAAGCACTTAATAAGACTTTCAAGTAATATATACACATAGCATTTCCCTGTATTTGATTATTGTGGGTTGTAGTTTGCAGTCCTTTGTTTTGAATCATGAGAGGGGTGATTCCATTGGTGCTCCTCTGTAATTTTGGTCTATTTGTCATCAAATTGAAAGTAGATAGTGAGGTAGAGATTGATGAGATGCATGAATATGGGTATTTTAATCTTAGGATATTAGGTTTCATTGATTGTGTTGTGTAGAACAATCAATTTTTTTCACTACTTTCGGGTTTATGGATATAAAGAAAGCTGTGGCATCAAATGAAATAGTAGATTCATTTTCTTCCATTATTTAGGCCTTTGGTTTTGGGGGAGGTACCATAGTGGGGCGTTGATAGAATATTGACTCCTCTATGTGAAATGTCTGACTCCTCTATGTGAAATGTCCTTTAGCTATGTTACATGTTGGGATCCCTGATAATGATATAACTGGATGAAAAGATGTGTTAGACTTGTGTATTTTGGGACATCTATAGAAGCATGGTGGGGATGGGTTACTGTTTTTCACTCACCACTGTTCTCTTCTGATTTTTTTTTGGGGGGGTAGGTCATTAAGGGTTCTCTTGACTAGGTCATCTAGTTTCTCTATTAAGTTGGTGCTTTCTAGAGTGTAGATTTCTTTGTCTTCCAGATCTTTGGGGTTTGTACATATTGTGTATTGTCCATGATAACTGTAGTTCAATATTTGTCTGCTGGTGTTGGTGGTTTGGTCCTTCTTTACATTTTGAGGGCTGCTCAGTCTTTTGCTTTGAGCGGCTTCTGATTCTGTGTTCTGGTCTGTGGGTATTATTGTCTGTTTTATGTTTTCTTGAGTCTCTGTGGCAGAACCTGTCCCTTTAAATCCCGTTTCTAAGGTTGTAAAGAATTCTAATTGATTAGCATTGTTTATGCTATGTCTATACCTTTCACTAGAGTTGAAAACTGCCTCACCTGCTTTTGCCAGCAGCCTGGGGTCCTGAAGGGGACACTCACTGCTAGAAGTGGGTCATGGGGTAAAACGACCTTGTGCATGTCCTGTCTGCCTTTTAACAATCTTAGTTTGGTTTTAATATATTTAGTTCTTAATAAAAAAATTAAGTTTGTTTTGTTTTAATCTTTTAACTGTTTTTCACTTGTTTTATAACCTGCAAGATGCCTAGAATTCCTTTGGAGGGAAGATAGGCAGGATGGATGGATGGATAGATAGATAGATAGATAGATAGATAGATAGATAGATAGATAGATAGATAGATAGATAATGATGATAGACAGAAAGACAGATTTTTGCAGGAAACAGTTCTGCAGTTGACTGTGGAGGACTGAACATGTTGACTAACCATTTAGGTTCTTTGTTTCCTGGGAATTAGCTTGAGCAGTTTGTTTTTGCGTTTTGTTTTCCTTTTTTTCAGCTTGTCTTGAGATGTAGTCTTGATGGTGGTTGTCAGCATTTTTGTATTCTGGAATAATAGTTTGAGCCTGTTGTTCTTGAGATTATATAAGGAGTGCCAGTATTTGTTTAGTCTGGGGTGAATAAGTATGATTCTTAGCTGCATGACTTTTTGGCCACTTTGTTGAGCTACTTTCCATCCAGTTGTGCTGTTTATTGGAGATTTGTATTTATACTGATGAGCAGAGCATGCTGTCATAGGCATTCATACAGAAAGAATGATTGTTCCTTGGAGGTTTTCCAATGTAAGACCCAACTTACCCTCTTCCCTGGTGGCCCAGGAGGACCTGGTTCCCCAAAAGCTCCAGGTGGACCCTGAAAAAATAGAAAAATTAAAACAAAAAGTATTATTTCTAAGTACATCATTTGCAAAGACATGTGCTGTAGTGTACAGAGAAATTTTCCTGATCCCATAACATGGTTTGATGTAGATCAATCACAAAAAAATATCCTTGAGTGCAATGAAACTTAATTATCCTTGATTGGATTGATATAAGATTCCTGCTATATATAAATATGCCACTACACATGAATGCAGTGTTTCTACTTGTGACAATCGTTATTTGGATCAGTGGATGTGACTTTTAAATATACATCAATATTAATATTTTAAGAGACAACTGTATAGCATGCAACATTCTGACATCAAAATGCTTTGAAAAATTTGATGGTTTTCATTTTAGGTTTCTCATATTATTCATCACAGTAATAACAGTAAAATACACACATCGGTGATACTGATTTATCATAATTTCCCCTGGTTTGCCTCCAAATCCTGGAAATTTCAGTAAATAATGTTGAAAATGTATTCGGATTTCTTTATTGTCTCGTTTAGAGAACTTCAATTCTCAGGCTTCGTTAATTTATTTTATTAAATTTAGACATCTCACTGACTCCCAAATCCCATTTTACAATTTTAACAATTTGTAAATTCAGGAGAGGAAAAAGTAGTCAGCTCCATATGCATATAGAGTGAACATGTAGATTCACATCCCATATCTAAGGAGGGGATCTAAACTTTCTCTAACTAATCAGGAAAAAAAGTTGAGAATTGGTGAAGATTCCACTAATATGTGATAATTGTGAAAAAAGCAAATTCATATCAGGCAACCTTTGAAAAGGAATGGAAAATAAAACTGCCGATAATATAATATCTTTATGTATTGCATCCAAATCTAGAATAATATATAATTCTGGTTACCAATTTTTAAAAATTGTAAAAGAGATGGAAAAACTACATAAGAAAGCAATCAAAATGTGTGTGAAAAAGACCAGGTGAATACTTTTCACATGTGAAAACATTATAATTTGAGATTATTTAGTTTGGCAAAGAAGGATAATGGGGAAAATACGATCAGTATATATAAAATCATGCATGATATAGAGAACGTGGACTTTCATATACTGTATATATGAACCTAACCCACTATTCATTTTCAAGATGGTCAACAATATGTGAAGCCAGAAAATATACATGGAAAAGAAATGCAACGATATAAAATAAGAACAAAACAAAGAGAAATAAAGCTACATCTGCATAAGATTTGGTTTTTATATAAATGGGTTTTATCGGGGTTAGTTTTTTAGAATTATATTTGACTTCTTTTTATTGCTGTATATTTTTGTATTGTATTATATTATGTTGCAAGCTGCCCTGAGTCCTTTAGGATTGGGTGGCATGGAAGTCGAATAGATAAATAAATAAAATAAATCTAATTCATATTATGCATTCTTTACACTCTTCTGGCCTTGCAAACTGTTCTTGTTTCAATCATATCCCCAATCACTACATACTTTTGTTGTTTAGACCCCATCTCTCTATTTTTGAGGGTCTTGTCAATTCCATTCAACACTATATATTTATTTTGCAGTTCAATCCTCACTGATTTTCTCTGTATGATCAAACCGACTCAGTGCGCTTCTCTTGGTCTCAACCACCCACTTTTATATTCAAATCACGTTTATTGAGTGCTCATTTGTTCTTGACCCTCTCTATTTTTGCTTCTTCCCCTCAGCATTCTACTTAGTTTTGTGTTTCTTCTGACTTTCCCAACTCTTTCTTCCATAGATCAAAGTGGATATAGAAGCCGAGTCTTAAAAAACATCTCCACTTCTTTTGACAAAGAAATATTTCTCACAACATATCACATGCCACCCTATTATTTTTTTTAAATAGCTGAACACTTCTCCATCCATTTTGCTGTTTTTAATGAATATTTCACCTACAAGACACACACATTTATCTCTCTTCACCATTTTCCTAAGATGTATGAAAAACGTGCAATGTTTTGCTCTATTTTATCTGACAAATGCAACCATCTTGGCTTGAAAATCTTCACAGGCAGCTTCACCATAAGGAAATCACATCAATATTTTAACATTTTTCAAAGTAACACTCAAAACATTTTTTGACTTATTACTTTCATTCCCTTACAAATCCTTAGCATCCTCTTTCTCACTTTCCTTTATTTCATTTTCATTCCTAACTATTTCATTAGTTTTATTCTTAATTCTGCTTACGCTGCTGGAGGCTCCTTGTTTAGTTCTTTTCACCCACTTCAAATCACATTTTCATTTCTTTCAAAATTGCTTTGTATTTTTTACCTCTATGAAAACATATATCAGTCATGCCCCAGTCCTGTCCTGTTTGGGCTATTACAATGCACTCTACACATACCCATGAAAAATATCCAGAAACTTCAGCTGCTGCAGAATGCAGCCACATGAGCAATTTTGGGTGCCCAAAGACTACATAGGGTTCCAGTTTGCTTCCAGATCTAATTCAAGGTATTAGTTATCCCCTATAAATCTTTACATGGCATGGGGCCAGGCTACCTTAAAAACCATCTTCATCCCATTACATAGACTCTTTCTCATTCAAACAAGTGTGGAAGGTAATAATAGTAATGATAATAATAATTTATTGGATTTGTATGCCGCCCCTCTCCGCAGACTCGGGGCGGCTAACAACAATAATAAACACAACATATACAATCCAATAATAAAAAACAACTAAAAACCCCTATTATAAAACCAAACATACACGCAAACATAGCATGCATAACTTGTAATGGCCTAGGGGGAAGAGCTATCTCAACTCCCCCATGCCTGGCAGTATAAATGAGTCTTGAGTAGTTTACGAAAGACAGGGAGGGTGGGGGCAGTTCTAATCTCCGGGGGGAGTTGGTTCCAGAGGGCCGGGGCCGCCACAGAGAAGGCTCTTCCCCCGGGGCCCGCCAAATGACATTGTTTAGTCGACGGGACCCGGAGAAGGCCAACTCTGTGGGACCTTATCGGTCACTGGGATTCGTGCGGTAGCAGGCGGTTCCAGAGGCAATCTGGTCCAATGCCATATAGGGCTTTAAAGGTCATGACCAACACTTTGAATTGTGACTGGAAACTGATCGGCAGCCAATGCAAGCCACAGAGTGTTGAAGAAACGTGGGCGAATCTTGGAAGCCCCACGATGGCTCTCACGGCTGCGTTCTGCACGATCTGAAGTTTCCGATATGTTGTCAACCCCTTCAATTCAGTTAAAAAACTCTGACTGGCAGAGACTAGGAAGAGAGCCTTCTCTGCCATTCCCCCCTCCCACACCTGGTGGAATATTCTCTCCACCAGGAGATTAGGCAGGCCCTCACTCTCCTGGACGTCTCTTGAGGAATTAAAACATTGATCTGTAGCTTCACTGGGGAGCTCAGGGGAGCACATAAATCATGGGATTGGCTGATGCCCTGAAGGCCTTTCTTTGTCTTCTAATTAATTTTAACAGTGTTTAGTCATACTTGCCTTTTACTTTTATACTGTTTCTATATTTTAACATTTTATATTATAGTACAGTACATTGCCCAGAACCCTTCTCCAAGGGAAGATGGACAGCTGAAAATTATAAAAAATACACAGATGCATATATGGGGAGATTCTCAGTCATCTAGGCCAGAGGTCTCCAGCCTAGGCAACTTCAAGACTTGTGGATTTCAACACCTAAAATTCTGGGAGTTAAAGTCTACAATCTTAAAGTTGCCAAGGTTGGAAATCCTTGATCTAGGCCATGGCTGTCCCAAAGAACGTATTTAAAGAGGCAAATGTATTTCCCCTTTTTTTTCTTTGAAGTCGTTTCACTTCTCATCCTAGAAGCTTTGAAGAAGCTTTTTGGATGAGAAGCGAAATGCCTTAAAAAAACCAACAACAACAGAAAATCCAGTTGCTACTTGAAAAAGCTCCTTTGGGAAAAGTAATAAATGTAACATATTTTTGCTGATAATGAAAAGGAAGGGAGACTAGTATAGATCTACTTCGAGCTCTTTTGCTCTCTTCAGTTAGACATACCCTTACCGGGATTTGAACCCATGGGGTCTGCCTTGCAAGGCAGCAGCTTTAACCTCTAGACCACAGGACCTCCTCAGCTTTGTACCAGGGAAGACCCTGGAGGGACCGATAAGCAAAAAAGATCTGTATGTTGTTGTTATGAAGGTACGATATGGACTTCTTTTTCTTTTTTTCTTTTTGCAAAAGTGAACAAGAATATTGTTACAGGGTATAGTTTCTCCACCGAGAATGTTTTCTATACTTACTGGAAGTCCTGGATCACCCACATCACCCTTCTCACCAGCAATTCCATCTATGCCCTGCAGAGAAGTAGACAGAAGCAAAGCAAATCAGATTCTGAGTATAGAAAATACAAATGGGGCCTGCAAACAAAATGTTGCAACATGAAGGGGTACGATTCAGAGTTTCATCTCTTACTTTGTCATACGTTCTTCCTTCTATGCACCACATCGTGTTTTCCCAATTCCAACTTGAAACAAGCTTCTCTAGTCACTGAATATGCTCAGACCTTGCCAGGATATTTAGGGAGCTTTACCCATAGTTTTCCTATTAATTTCATACCCAATCCAGGTGACGCTCTAGCTTCAAAACCCTTATTCATATATATCAGGAATATAATTAAAACTTCTTTATTATTCACATCAAGAAACCTCTGCAGATGAATTATAATTCCCAGAAAAATTAATCACTGGATCTGCCGAATTCAGTTGCTGTTAGCATTAGTTTAGTGACATTCAGAATGCCAAAGATTCTGCATCCCTCTTCTATGTGATTATTCACCCCAACATAAAAAAGAGCCAAGCTCTTGTCTCTCCTTGCATCCAGCTAAAGGCATGATTGATTATAAATCTTACAACAGCAGTTCCTAGGTGTTGGAAAGTTAAACAAGCAATTCCTAGATGCTGAACTGAGTGCCTAACAGTGAATTATTTTTTTACTAATCTCTTAACTCAGGATAGAGTTGGAGCAGTCCCTATCCCTAACTCTCTCAAGAAAAAGAGCAAATAGTAGTGCAACTTTCATATAATTAAAGTTATGAAAGAAAAGATCTGCTTCTCTTATTGACACATATAAACACAGCTACCAGAATTGTGATAGCGCAAACATGGAAAAATGAACAGACTCCCAAAATAAACTTAATAGTAGACAAGATATATACATGTGTTGAAATGGATGAGATGACAAACTTACTTAAGGGAAACAGAATTAATGAATCTAAACGTATATGGTGTAAATGGCACGAATGGATTCAAAAGAAATTACTTGTATAGTATGATACAAAATAGCAGTACAAATTGCAAAAAATAACAAATACGGTTCAAATGCTTTCATTCTGTCCTTTATTGCATAGTATTAAGATAGTATTAGATATAAGATTTAAATTAGTTAAAAACGATTGTAACAGGTAAAGAAGTTGGACAAGATCTGTAAATTGAATAAACAACATGTGATATATGTATTTATGAAAACAATAAAAAGAAATTAAAAAAAAGAAAGAAAAGATCTGAGTAGGATCCCAATAAGAGATTCCTCTTCTCTTTAAAAACAAACCAAAACAAAAGCTATAGCTTTCCAACTTTTTTCCTATTTTCTAACCCCACTAAATTCTTTCCCAAAGCCAGAAATGAAATGTAACAATGTTGTGATTCAGTTCAAAGCTGATACTTACAGGAGGTCCTGGATCTCCAGTTGGACCTGGGTCACCAGGGAATCCTATCGGACCCTATGAAGGAGAAATGCAATAAGCCATAAATATATGAGAGTACTAGTTTCTCCAAAAAGTGAAAGAAAACCACTCCCTCACCAGCCTAAGTGAAAATAGTATCAATTGCAGATTACATCAGTTGGTCTTCTTTATGGATTTCTAGATCTCCTGCATTTTAGATCTGAATTGGGAGAAAACCATCTTGAATTATGCCAACTATGTTACAGCAGGGATCCCCAACCGTTTGGACCTCAGGGACCACCAGGTCATAATTTTAAATCCCAGGGACCCTAATTCATACTTTTAAGTCTTGTACTAATATGAATTATTTATGAGCCGAGGTGGTGCAGCAGGTAGAGTGCCGTACTGCAGGCCACTAAAGCTGGCTGTAGATCTGTAGCTCAGCAGTTCAAATCTCATCACTGGCTCAAGGTTGACTCAGCCTTCCATCCTTCCGAGGTGGCTAAAATGAGGACCTGGATTGTGGGGGCAACGTGCTGGCTCTGTTAAAAAGTGCTGTTGCTAACATGTTGTAAGCCGCCCTGAGTCTAAGGAGAAGGGCGGCATAAAAATCGACTAAATAAATAAATAAAATAAAATTTAAAAGATAAATACATTTGTAAAATAATGATCAGAGAACTTTCATTTTATTAATATGAAATGCACCTATTTAATATAACAAAATTGTAAAAGCTTATTTAATCATAACAAAAGATTGTTTAATTGTAACAAAATTATTAAAGTTAGTGTAATTATTGCAAAACAATTGAAGCTTATTTGACAGTGGCTTGCTGATGCTGTTAGGAAAGTCAGTCCCTTATTCCAGAACTGTAGCTGTAATCCCTTCTCTCCTCCCTTCCCCCCTTTCCTCTTTTTCCTTTATTTCTTTCCTTTCCTCTTCTTCCTTTCCTTTCCTTTCTTTTCCTTCTCCTCTCCTCTCCCCTCTCCCTTCCCTTTTTCCTTTCCTTCTTTCATTTCTTTTTTCCTTACTTTCCTTCTCTTCTCTTTATTTTCCTTCCCTTCCCTTTCCCTCTCTTCTCTTTCTTTTACTTTTCCTGCACTCAGCTGGAGTAGCTACTCTTGGATGACTAAAGGGCCAGTCTTATGACCACCACAGCTCTGGAATATGGGACTGAGCCAAGATGGAGCTGGAAATGGCACAGGCAATGTGCAACTTTGCAGGTGGTGAAATGTGCAAAAAGTAGCACAGACCTCGCTGGCTGGAACGAAATAGTGGTGCTGTTGCAAGGGGAAGGGGGCAAAATGAGAGAGCTCACTCAGCTATTCAAACCAGCTATGAAATCTTTCCTGGAAGTTGTTATTAAAGTGGATAGTCAACTAGGCCATGGAATCATTTTATGTATCATTTTAAATGGATCTGACATATTTTTCCATAAAAGAGGTAGGACCAAACAGTGGTTGCCACTTCAATATTCAGGAACCATTGTTTGTTTGTTTGTTTGTTTGTTTGTTTACTTACTTACTTACTTACTTACTTACTTACTTACTTACTTACTTACTTATTAGATTTGTATGCCGCCCCTCTCCGTAGACTTGGGGCGGTTCACAACATACAATAAAACAATTCACAACAAATCTAATAAATTTAAAAAGTTTTAAAAAACCATTATTAAACCAGACATACACACAGACATACCATACATAAATTGTATAGGCCCGGGGGAGGGGGAATGCCTCAATTCCCCCATGCCTGACAGCAGAGGTGAGTTTTAAGGAGTTTACAGAAGGCAAGGAGGGTGAGGGCAGTTTTAATCTCCGGGGGGAGCTGGTTCCAGAGAGTCGGGGCCGCCACAGAGAAGGCTCTTCCCCTGGGACCCGCCAGATGACATTGTTTAGACGACATTAGCTCACCATGTTTCCTTTGGATCCATCTTCTCCTGGGGGTCCTTTTTTTCCAGGTGGCCCTGCTGCTCCAGACTGGCCAGCATCTCCTTTTTCACCAACATCACCTTTCACAGCCTGTGAATGCATAGCCAGATATAACCCAGAGTTCCTCACCATTGTTGATTAAATCATCCTTAGCATTAAGCTGCTCACTTAATCAAAGAGAGGGAAGGATCAATTAATCAAGTGACCCTATACTTCAGAGAGTGAGATGAAGTATAGACAGACATTGAGTTCCAAGTAGCATGCTCTACTAAGAATGGGGTAGGAGTACCACATTTGAAGTCTTTTCAAAACTTACCTGTTGGCCTGGCTCCCCTGGTGGTCCAGGATCCCCTGCTTCACCTGGCTCACCCTAGGAGGGAGAGAAAAAATAAATGAGGGAATCTTTAACCAATCTCTAGCCAATGTTACATTTCCAGTTCTTATCTGAGACCAGTTTTCAGATATGCACATTGACATACACTAAAATGTGCCCATTTATTTTAAAAAAACTGGACTTCCTCAATGTACTCATGAACCTCTGCATTTCTGCCTGCCATTTTTTCTTTAAAAAATATATATTTGAAAAAATAACTTCAGCATGGTCTTTATTTCCAATAACACTGTTGGTTCTTACAAGCACTTTTAGAACAAAACTAGCAGCTGGAAGAAACTCAGAGTGTTTGGAAGTATATCATCTGTCTGGAAACAGAAAAAATAAAAATTAAAGGTAAAGTAGACAGAAGAATCTATGAAGTTCAAATAGGATGGTGACCGGCCTCCTTGTCAATTTGCTTTGGGGTGAACATTTTTTATTAGCCATAGAGACTATTAATTTTTTAATGTAAAACTTGTAATACATTCTCAACAGTCTCCAAATCGCAGAATGAAGATGAAAGTTTCTAATCAAGAGAAACCAAGTTTCTGTTTAGAAACTGTCCCCTGAGACAAGATTCAGGTTCTGATATATCCAGAAACTTCAGGAGGGCCTGGAAGCAGTGTTCCCTCTAATTTTTTTTTTGGGGGGGGGGCGGGCAGAAAAGTATAGTGTCTGAGCGGCAGTCCCTTTGGGACTGGGCGGCACAGAAATAATAAATAAATAAACAAACAAACAAATAAAAAACCCACCCTGTTTTGCCTCAGAGAATTTCAAAATAAAATACTGTACTGTGTGTCTATAACAGTGAGCTCATGATAGGGCAACTCTATCAATATCAAAATGCCACTTAAATAGTTGAGCTAGTTTCAAACTAGATTTTGATTTTCTTTCTCTCTTCCTTACTCCCATTCTTTTTCTTTCTCTTTTCCTTCCTCTCTTTTTTCTATCTGTTTCTCTCTCTTCCTCTTTCCTCTCTCTCTCCTTCCCTCTCACTCTTTCCCTCTCGGCTTCTGGGCAGGTTTGGAAAACTCTGAGTTGATGATGATTTTTAAGTGAGCGATTGCTCACTGCTCAGCTTAGAGGGAACTATGCCTAGAAGTCATTGGCTCTAGATGTTTATCTAAGACAAATGTATATTATGTAAAATTTTGTTATCTTCCTATTTATAGATACTCTCTGCAAGGTAAAATGTTCTTTATAATTCTTCCTCTACCTGTTGATAGTCAAAGCACATGTCAACAATAGACATACACTAATGTCTCGACATTTCCAGCTTTCATCTTACTCTCTTCCCTTCCTATGTATTGCCACACTGAATTTGGTTCCTCTTGAATAACTCAAAGCACCATGTATCTACTACTAGCTAAATTCTAGCCTGCCAGAGAAAAAGAGTGCAAGCAAATTTTACAGGGAGATTGCAACCTTCTGTTCCCTTGCAGAGATGTGGATCTGCTGAGGAAAATGCTGAGGCCCATGGTGTTGGTTCCAATACCTTCATATAGTGACAGGTCATTAATTCATTGGCTTTGTGTTTTTATGCAAAATAATCTCATTTGCATTTTCCAAACTAGCACAAGAATTAAAACACAAATCTCCTTCATGGTACACTCTTTTTCAAATATTGCAATACCATTTCCAATTAAAAGCTAATATATTGAAACAAAAATGCATCCCAAAATGTGGATAGAATGGAAAAGCACAGTAGGTTCAGGTAAATTTGGACAAATGCCCCTTACAGATCTTTTAGGAATAGGGTAAGGTCAACTGTAGACAGTCTAAGGTAAAGGTTTTTCGGGTTTGGGGGAAGAAACCACAGAGTCAATTAGTGCATTCCAGGCATTCATCACTCTGTTGCTGAAGTCGTATTTGCTGCAGTCAAGTTTTGAACGGTTTACATTGAATTTGAATCTAATGTGTGCTGGTATATTGTTGCATTTTAAAATGTACCAGATTAAAATGCTTACCTGCATGCATCTCTCACGAGAAAGGCATATAAATTTTCATGCATATTTTGGAAGGTGGGGTTTGAAAAGAGATCACAAATGAATATAGAAATGGGATAGAAAGAATTGGAAACACAATCTAGCTTCATAGATTCCCTTTTTCTGCACTGTCTGCAAATGCTCTCCTCACAAAAAATCCCAAATTGCCTGAATGCTGAAACCAAATACTTCAAATCCCTTAGACCCATGATGGCGAACCTATGGCACGGGTGCTACAGGTGGCATGCGGAGCCATATCTGCTAGTACACAAGCCGTTGCTCTAACTCAGCTCCAATGTACATGTGTGTGCCAACCAACTGATTTTTGGCTCACACAGAGGCTCTGGGAGGGCGTTTTTGGCTTCCAGAGAGCCTCTGGGGAGATGGCGGAGGCCGTTTTTATCCTCCCCCAGCTCCAGGGAAGCCTTTGGAACCTGGGGAGGACAAAACACAAGCCTAGTGGGCCCACCAAAAGTTAGGAAACAGGCTGTTTCCAGCCTCCAGAGGGCCTCCAGAGGATGGGGGAAGCTATTTTCGACCTCCCCATGCATAGAATCATGGGTGTGGGCACTCGCGCATGCACAATAGTGCACACACACGCTCTTTTGGCACCCGAGGAAAAAAAGGTTCACCATCACTGCCTTAGACCCTGTTGGGGGAAATCATTTGTATATCACAGGGATTACACCTTCAACTGAAACATCTCCTCAGCCCTCACCTTTTCACCAACGCCACCAGGCTGGCCTAACCCACCACGCAGACCTTGTGGGCCCTGAAATGAAAAGATACACAACAACTAGTTCAGAGAAATCACTCAGTCCTCAGTATTAACTGCTAAACTGACTGCTTGATGAGTTCAGAGCAATCTGTTCCCTCTAACTAATATTACATGCATTTAATATCTGAAGCCTTGTTTTTAACTCATCCCTTTTTGCCTTATGACACAGCTCCAGACTGAATAACTCACTGACATTTATCATCTTTGGATTCTGTGCGATTTAATACCCAGAGCATTTCCTGACACCAAACTATGTTTCACTTTTCACATGCAGGGAGCTTCATGCATATCAGAAGGCCCTACAAATTAATGGATGCTGCTGAACCCAAGCACTTACTTAAATTGATTTTCAAGGGTCCTCATATGATTACTTGACATGCTGCATTACCCAGGCATCTATCTACCTGCTCAGTAGCTACAGCTATTGAAGTCTCTTGGGGATGCTTTCCTGGTAGGACCATTCATCCATCAAATTAGCATATCATGGAGACCCATAAAGCTATGCTTAGCAGTTGTTCTATTTCTATGGACCAGTTTTTGAGCTTTCATTGATAAAGGGGAGCTGAATTTGTTTCACGACTGTATTAATTTTTTCTGTCTCTATCAGTTTAATCTATATACTAGGTTTATTTCAATAGCCATTAGCCTGTTTAATTTACTTCTTAATTTTCTATTCTGTCTTTTGATCTGCAAGGATCCCCGGGAGCATCCATGCTTTATGGTTCTGATTATATTGCATCTAAGACTATTAGAATGAGTAATGGCATAAAACCCAATCAATAAATGAAAAAAAAAAAGAATGTGGTCACCGTAACCATAATTGTTTTGAAACTGTTGTTACAAAGTCAATGGATGCAGATCATTTCCATTTAGAAGATTGCTCAATGTGCAATGTACTGTATATATTACACAACAGCTTTTATATAAAATGAACGTGTGAGCTCAGCACTATGAATAAATGTGCTGCTCTATGATTTGGAACATATCTGGATTAGGGTTCAGTGTGGTAAATTGGAGCTACAATTGGAATTTTCTCGTCTGCCATATTTTCATATTCAACCAGCAACACTTCATAGTCAACATGTCTTCTCAATAGTCCAACTACACTTGCACTTCTCATTCATATAACGTGTTGCAACACCATGCATCTCATCTTCAAGGATTCCCCAAATCTATCAGTCTAATACTTCTATACAAACTGATGTCTTCATTTTCCCCAGGGAGGAAGATGGGAATATAGTTTTGAGTTTTCCAGGATACTCAAATGTCTGAAATCACTCTTCCCCCCCTTTGCTTTACATGAGAAAAAAATATTGCTCACATCTCCACCACTGGGACCTTGTGGGCCTCGGGCCCCTGGAGCTCCAGGTGGGCCCTAAAGAAAATGGAAAGGGAATTATTCATAAGTGATCCTGGTAATAAAATCAAGCCCAGGGTCAAAGGTGAAGCCAGAGGAGAAATGAATGACTCTTACCATTAGCCCACTTTCACCACTCTCGCCCTTCTCACCTGGGAGCCCTGGCATTCCCTGGGAGGGAAACACACATGTATATAGCAGAGTACAGTTGAGGCAGTAGAAAGCATTGCATTCAGTTCTGATTCTCAGATTTGATGCTCAGATTTAAAAGAGCATATTTGGAAATTAGGTAAGGATTTTTTTCCTCTTTTTTAATATTTGTGGATGAACTTCAGATTTAGTAGGAAGATCTATCTAGGCTTAATCATGAAAGTGACATGATTGTGTAACGGCACCATAATCTGGAATAATCGAATAAAACATTTTCATTTTTACCATGAGATGTTTTCAACACTCAACACTTCAACAAACTATGATAAATGTCAATCCTTTTTCAATTAATATTTGGAGAAACAAGATACTCCCAAGATATCACATTTTAGCATATCAAAATTTAGCCAAAAATTGGTTTCAGCTAGAATCATAAACCAAAGGTTTTCTTTTAAATAGCTCATTTCTACAATGAACCAGCTAAAAATAATTGTGATTGCATAATGTTTAACAAGATTTAATGTTTAACAAGATTTTTAACAAGATTTTATGCCACACAACTAAACCAAAACAAAGCTACCCAAGTTGTAAATCATTCAAGTTTAATGTCTTGTATAAATGTAGCTATTATGTCTTTAGCAGATTTGCTTAAACATGTTGTGCAAACTTAGTCAGTGATTTAAGGAATTAGTCTGGGATGGAGAAACCAGGTCCAAATCTCTACTCAAAATACTGAGTTCATTAGGTGAGTTATCAGGCACTATCTCTTAGCCAAGCTTACTTCACAATACTAGTGTTATGAGGATAAATTGGGTGACCCTTGCAGGAGCTGTTTTGAATTCCTGAAGCAAGGACAGGACTTAACTGGGTAGATAAATAAAATGAATTGAAACCTGGGTTTTCTTGTGCATGTGTTGCCTTCATTGAAATTAATGTAGCCTTCTAAAGACTGTTGGTCTCGTACCCACCTGTAAACCAGGCGGGCCACTGACACCT
Organism: Erythrolamprus reginae; assembly: GCF_031021105.1. Taxonomy (NCBI): domain Eukaryota; kingdom Metazoa; phylum Chordata; class Lepidosauria; order Squamata; family Dipsadidae; genus Erythrolamprus; species Erythrolamprus reginae. The sequence continues at coordinate 196,570,935 of NC_091951.1, read as the reverse complement.
GGCAAACCACGGACTCCTTCATCTCCTTTTTGGCCAAACATGCCCTGCTGCCCTCGGCGCCCAGGCTCCCCATCAACTCCCTAATAGCAAGACATTATGTTAGAAATCAACAATTCTTCACTTGCGTTACACTACTCAAAAATCTGTGATGAATGTGACACAACAGAAAGCATTTTAATCAAGCAGGATCTTAAACATTACTGTGGGAAGGAACTTCTTAATAGTTAATGAAAATAGGGATAAAGAAAAGGAGCTGAACTGTGCATAGAGGAGTTTGAAGGGAAATGATGTATAAATTTATTTGAAAGAAAGAATGAAAAAATGAAAACTTTTTTTTTGGGGGGGGGGGACCTTAGGGCATTTTGGATTTACTGAAACTATAGTAAGAGGAAGGCTTTTTTTTCCTCTCCACCAAACTTCTTAAATTCGTATTGTTTCATCAAAAGTTTTGGAGTGAAGTAAGACTCACAGCAGATCCTGGATGCCCAATAGGACCTTGGATCCCAGTTGGTCCTGGGGGTCCCTGTTGAAAGAGAAAGTAAGTGAAACAATGACACTTGGTTCTCTGTTGCTGGTGCTGAATTCTTGCTCTTCCAATCTTTTAAAGAAATCTCAGTAGTCCAACCAGTGTTCCCTCTAATTTTTTTGAGGGGTGGGCGGAAAAGTATAGTTGCTGAGCGGCAGTCCCTTCGGGAGTGGGCGGCACAGAAATAATAAATAAATAAATAAACAAACAAACAAATAAATAAAAAAGCCACCCTGTTTTGCCTCAGATAATTTCAAAATAAAATACTGTACTGTGTGTCTATAACAGTGAGCTCATAATAGGGCAACTCTATCAATATCAAAATGCCACTTAAATAGTTGAGCTAGTTTCAAACTAGATTTTGATTTTCTTTCTCTCTTCCTTACTCCTATTCTTTTTCTTTCTCTTTTCCTTCCTCTCTTTTTTCTATCTGTTTCTCTCTCTTCCTCTCTCTCTCCTTCCCTCTCACTCTTTCCCTCTCGGCTTCTGGGCAGGTTTGGAAAACTCCGAGTTGATGATGATTTTTAAGTGAGCGATTGCTCACTGCTCAGCTTAGAGGGAACTATGAGTCCAATCTTAAAGAAATGGCAAACAAACAAAAAACCGAGTAGCTTTAAAGGGCGATTGTTATAGGTTTCACCAAAGCGCTTTCAGCAATCTCCTTCAAACTCACCGCATCTCCTTTGTCACCCTTGCTTCCCTTCTGTCCTGGGCCACCCATTTCTCCCTAAACACACATACATTAAGAGAGAAAATAGTGAAAACATCATTACAGCCCTTATTATCAGGAACATTTCCCCCACCGATTGAAGTCTTGGCTGAGGAAACCAACTATAGGAATAATTGCTAGGAAATTCTCAATAAAGTTGTTACCAAACCATGTGTTGCCAAGGAAACAAAAACAGATCTATGTAATTGAATGGACCCAGTATACCTCCTATTTCCTCCAAAATGCAGATCCCTTACTTTGTCACCATCTTCTCCAGCAGGTCCTGGAGGCCCAGCTGGCCCTGGAAGCCCCACTGGACCTGTGATACCATCACGACCAGATGGACCCATTGGTCCTCGATCACCCTGGGAAAAAGAAAACATAAGAGTGGGGTCAAATAAATATGCCTGTTATAGAAAAATAATTTTCACCATTCATAGAAAAGTGGATGCTGTGGTTTAATGTAGGGGTCTCCAACCTTGGCAACTTTAAGACTTGTGGATTTCAACTCCCAGAATTCCTCAACTCAGCTTTGCTGGCTGAGGAATTCTGGGAGTTGAAGTCCACAAGTCTTAAAGTTGCCAAGGTTGGAGACCCCTGGTTTAATGGACACCTTAATTATTCACACCTTGAGAATAAACTTTCTTGAGAATTCTCAATTCTAATTTCCCAAACTAACTAGATAGTGGCACTCAAAGATTCACTGCAATCCACAAGTTATACAGAAAGTATAGACATACAAATTTACATCTGAGTTATGTCACACTGAGGATGCTGATGCAAAACTCTTTAAGTGGGCCCAAAGCTACATTGATTGCTGGCAGCCAGTCAATTAATAGCCCTAATTTATGTTAGGAATAAAAAATAAATAATCATCACAGGCCAGCAATGGCAAGTTTTCTTCCTTTCAATTTTACTTGTAATAATTTTTACAAATCAGCCTGTAACCTAATGAGCACATTTGAGTCTAACAAATCTTGAGATTTGACTTTGATATTATTTATACCAGTTAAATTGCAGACAAAATCTTGTATAAGTGCCACTGTTTCATCTGTTGTCCTGTTCTGATGGACAGCTTGCTTCTTAAAGTGCTGCAATTGGCAATTTATAAAGCAAGTATTAACATAATGGTCCTACTTCTTAATAATAGGAGTGAGCATCTGGAAAACTTTTTAGTACTATTATTCATTCTTGCTATTTAGCTTCCCTAAATCCATTTTTATCTATAACACTTTTCTTTTTCCTATTAGTATTTTAATCTGATAGTGACTCTCTTTTAGATTTTAATTAAAACTTGGCTAAGTGCAAAGTTTTGCATATTGCATTTAGAAATGCAAAGTCTTGTTCCCCATCAAAAAGATTAAAATACAAAGTGATGAAATGAGAGGAAGGCATGGTTTTATGCACTATGTCCAAAGCAATTGCTAGGCTGAATTTATACTATCTTATAAAGGATAGTACCAAACCCAGGATGGAGCAAGTGATGCCATCTGAGCAGATGCCATCTCAGCAAAGAATCTTTTTGTATTGAAAGTAAAAGAATGAGAATTAAGAATCTATTATTATTCAACTCTTGGATCTTATGGTTTCATCTAAAAATTCTCCCTAAGCCATGATCCACAACTCAATGTTTTTCAACAAGCAGGGATATATTCCCATCACATAGAAGGAATTGTAGGGTAACACATCTGGAAGTTGGAAAAGGCTATAATAAGCATTCATTAGAAGACTTTCCTTTATTGAAACTTCTAATTCACCCGCTCTTTAAAATACGATCATCATCGAAACAATGCTATTAAGCACTGCACACCAAGACAATTAGACATAAGAACAGTTTTTTCCTGAATGCCATCACTCTGCTAAACAAATAATTCCCCCAACACTGTCAACTATTCATTAATGCTGCATTACTATTACTATTAGTCTTCTCATTGTTCCTATTACCCATCTCCTCCCGTTTATGACTGTAACTTGTTGCCTGTATCCTTACAATTTATATTAATATTGATTGTTTCCTGATTGCTTATCTGTAACCTGTGACAATCATTAAGTGTTGTACATCATGATTCTTGACAAATGTATCCCTTCTTTTATGTACACTGAGAGCCTATGCACCAAAGACAAATTCCTTGTGTGTCCAATCACACTTGGCCAATAAAGAATTCTATTCTATTCTGTTCTGTTCTGTTCTATTCTATTCTATTCCATTCCATTCCATTCCAGTCCAGTCCAGTCCAGTCCAGTCCAGTCTAGTCCAGTCCAATCTTATATATTAGTTGAACTCTGAATGTGTAGTTCTAAAATTGATCATTAAGGACAAGATGATGCCTTGTACATACCGGTGCTCCTTTCTCCCCTGCAGGTCCAGGTGGTCCAGGATTACCTCCTCTTCCTGGTAGTCCAATGCCTCCAGCTGCTCCAGAGGGACCTCGCTCCCCAGGAGGACCCTATCAGGAGGGAATAAACCTATGAACCCCATTTCTTTGATCTGAAGTTATCTCTAATGCAAACCTCTCCTTTGATTAATGTTTGCTATTCATTCATTCAGGCTGCAACATCACTACCAAGAATTTGACTCCAATATTATCTTGCTGCAGTAAGGGTGTCTTCACTTCTCTGATAATGAATATTTGCACACCCTCTTTCTCCATCATGCAACAAAAGTCTGATCTTCCTTTGGATGTTAGGGAAAGTACTAGTTTACTTACTATGGGGCCTGCTGGACCAAGTGGCCCTTCTGCTCCTTTCAAGCCAATTGGTCCCTGTGATAGAAAATAAAACACAAGAAGATGATTTTTTTCCATGGAGGTGTCATCATTTCATCATTTCATGTTCCCTTTTTATTCTCTTTCTTCTTTTCTGTTGGATCTTTTATATCACATGCATGCAGCAACAGGAGAACTTCACTGTGGCTGAAGAGACCAAGGACGCATTTATCCTAGCATGATATTTCCAATTACACTAAGGAAATTGATCCATGGAATCTTTTACCCAAGACATAGCACCCTTATGTTACTCATTTCAAGCAAGTTGCATTTAGAGGTCCATGGTGGTTGCAGCCAAATAACCCAGTTAAATTAAATTAGCCTGATATAGCATGGATCCCCCCTTTTAATTCTATACTCAGCATAACTACTAAGTTCCACATTATTTCCTGTCCATCTTCTTGAACACTTACTTTCTCTCCAACAGGACCACGGCCTCCTGTAAAGCCTCTAATTCCAGTAGGACCTGGGATACCTGGGATGCCACTAGGTCCAGGATCACCCTAGAAGTAAAGATCTAGTTTTATTACACAGTTATTTCTAACAATTTTAATGTGAGCTGATTTCATTTGTCCTTCCATACTTTAGACAAACCAGTTGTTTCCCATTGTTACTGGACCCAGATGTATGTATCAGCATGTGACTTTACTATGGTCCCACTGCAAAGGACTTTGTAGAATGAAGGTTGCATAAGCAAGCAATCACTCCTTGCATTGGACATACAGAATGGTTATTATTTTAGGATTGAAATGCAGCTCTTCTGAGATGTATAATTATTACTATTACTATTACTACTACTATTACTATTACTACTACTACTACTATTACTATTACTATTACTATTATTATTACTATTATTATTATTATTTATTAGATTTGTATGTCACCCCTCTCCAGAGACTCGGAGTGGCAAGTATGTGACAATCTATTTAAGAAAATGCTGATTCTGGTTTAGGGACACTTATTATTATTATTTATTAGATTTGTATGCCACCCCTCTCCGCAGACTCGGGGCAGCTCACAGCAACAATAGAACAATGTACAACAAATCTAATAATTTAAAAAACACTAAAAAACCCTTATTAAAAGCAAACATACACACAAACATACCATGCATAAACTGTATAGGCCTGGGGGAGATGTCTCAATTCCCCCATGGCTGACCGCAGAGGTGGGTTTTAAGGAGTTTACGAAAGGCAAGGAGGGTGGGGGCAGTTCTAATCTCCAGGGGGAGCTGGTTCCAGTGGGTCAGGGCCACCAAACGACATTGTTTAGTCGACGGGACCCGGAGAAGGCCAACTCTCTGGGACCTAACCGGTCGCTGGGATTCGTGCGGCAGAAGGCGGTAGCTGATAGAGGTCTTGGTAGCATTTAGAAAAATCCATTCCTTTTCACCCGCTCTCATAGATTATGACTATGGTACCTGTAAATGCTCACCTTTGCACCTTCCCTACCAGCAATACCAGGCAGGCCTTGTTCTCCAGGAGGACCAGGGGAGCCTGGGTGGCCTCTCTCACCCATAGGACCGGTTTCTCCCATGTTTCCCTGAAGAAAAAATACAATGCTTTTTAGAGCAGGTTAAATTTATAATATGACACAGCTGTAAAAGTATTAGTAATATGCTGGGTCATCTTTCAGATCATTCCTTTTGCATTTGAAGGAATTCAGCTGATATTTCCATTTCATCTTCTTACTGATCCAAGAAGAGCATAATCAAGATAATCTCTTCTTCCTATATACATGGACTATACTGTCTATATATTACCACTTCAACACTACTGAACTGAACATACACTAAGCTATCTGATGGTTTTATATATAACATGTAGCTATTATATCCATATATTTACTATTTCGTAACAGTTGAAGGAAAACTTAACATCACTGAAGCTAATAAAAGATCTCATGGTGGATGTTTTTTTTACAGTATCCTTGATAGAAAGCCAACCAGATAAGCAACTTCAATGAAGGAAAAAGTTATTTGCCAAAGTAGCCTATTTCACTACTGTTAGCTCTGTTTGCTATGAAGCTCTAACTAATGTTTTGCTAACTTACTTCCTTATGTTTAGTACATCTCAAATTCTAGTTCCAAACTTATTTTAATTCTCAGAATTGGGAAGAAGAGGATGATCAAATGGGTATTATATCCCCAGTAGTTTTTAATGTGAGAGAAGGGGAAGTATTAAATATTAAATACATAGGAAATAATTGTTGTACTTAATTAACTTTAATTTTGCAGCACCTGTAACAAATGATGTCAATAAGACAACAAGTGTATAATAACATAATCATGCAATTTTCACTAGTGGATCCCTACTCAGAGTTCTAATATGGCCTTCTGATTAAGAAATGTTGCATGTTCTACTGTGCTAGCCAGAAACTTTTTCATACATGATATCAACTAATTTCAACCAGATGTCATTAATTTCATACATCAGGTTTGTACATGGGTCTTATTGCTACCTCAGCAAATAGGATAATGGATAATATCTCAGCCAAGGTTGCCCAGCTTTAATTATGACTTCATATTTTAATTATGAATACATAAACTAAAGAACCTCTTTACCTGTGGCCCCACAACTCCTGTTGGCCCTGGAGGGCCAGTTTTGCCATGGAATCCCTATAGAAAAGAGAAAGGAAGATTACTATCTAAAATGAAGATATTTTGGTCTAATGGAGATCTCCCTCATGGTTCATTCATCCAATAGCCCAACAATTCCTAAACAGGTATTGAAGTGGAACCATGAAACAAATTCATTGGGGAATTTCCAATACTGGTCCAATATATATAAAAGTTCTATCAGATAAGACAAGTAAAAATGCAATACAGTGTTCCCTCGATTTTCACGGGTTCGAACTTCGCGAATAGCCTATACCACGGTTTTTCAAAAAATATTAATTAAAAAATACTTCGCTTTTTTTTTCTATGCCATGGTTTTTCCCACCCAATGACGTCATAGGTCATTGCCAAACTAATAATTTTTGCAAATAAATAACAAAAAAAATAATTATTGTTAATAAATAATTATGTTTATAAATATCAGGATCACTAAGTGTCTTATTCAATGGTGAGTACCAGTAATAATGGTGAGTAAATGATTGTTAAGGGAATGGGAAATGGTAATTTAGGGGTTTAAAGTATTAAGGGAAGGCTTGTGATACTGTCCATAGCCAAAAATGGTGTATTTACTTCCGCATCTCTACTTCGCGGAAATTCGATTTTCGCGGGTGGTCTCCTAACGTATTCCCCGCGGGAATTGAGGGAACACTGTACTCAATATTAGGGATGCAATATTGAACACCTGAAAACCAGTTGACTATTTTAATTTCAAGAACTTGTAGAGAAAATGGTGTGACTGACATTTTTTCCTTCGTCTGGTGGAGAAACGAAAATCATTTTTAGAGTCAACAATAGAACGCTGAGCTCATTAAGGAAATATAGGGAAAACATCCAGACAAATTACCAAGGCAAGAAATTAGCAAAAGAGAAAGACACAAAAAAGGAGGCAGTTATCTACAGACCACATGGCAACAACCAACCTTGAGAGAAATTTATATTAATACTTACTGGCTCACCACGCTGGCCTGGATGTCCTGGTAGACCATCTTTTCCTACAGGACCCTTCCAAACAGAAATCATTGTATGTTTGTTGGTTTTTAAAGATTGTGGTAGGTGTTCAAACACTAAATATGGCGCCTGTCAGGATCCTTCCCTCATTTAACTTCCTTATTTATTTATTTATTTATTTATTTGTAACTCTTCTACTTCTAAACGAATTAATCAGTAGGAAAACTGGCATACTATAAATCAGTGTTTCTCATCCTGGGGGTCGAATGACTATTTCACAGGGGTCACCTAAGACTATGGGAAAAGACAAATTTCCCATGGTGTTAGGAACTAAAGCTTCTATTCTGGCACCTTGGAACATATTTTTACCATGTGACCAATCAGGCCTTTACAGTGGGGGTGTCCCTCTGATCTTCCTGTCAAACAGCTTAAAGCTCTGTTTGGAGAATTGGTGCTAGACTTATGGTTGGGGGTCACCACAACATGAGGAACTGTTTTAAGGGGTCGCGGCATTAGAAAGGTTGAGAACCACTGAAAGGAAATAGCAATTTTTATGTGGAAATATTCAATAGGCCCTGGAATACTGAAAAGGAAGCAGATGTATTAAGAGAGGGACTTGGGGCATTGGATTCCTTGACCCAGGGAGGGGAAAATAGGAGAAAGAGGCTCAAAGTAACTAACACTTCGCTAGACATTAGTCAGTCTAGAGAACTTACAGGCTTTCAATATATTTCTCTTTCCAGAAATGAAAGAGGGTGCTTGTTTTCTGCTTCCAATATCATCTTTATTTACAAGAATATAACTGAGTAAATGAATTGAGTAAATGATAGATGACTGCAGCTCAGCAGTACATTTAGAGGTTCACCAGTTGCATTTTTTTTTAAAGACAAAGATAAGCTTGTATTGGCAGGAAGTGTTTCAGGAGAATGAGGATGTGGTCAATACTGCCCATTAAAAATTGCAGGATTCTTTTAGCAAGGGGAAAATTAGGAGGCAGAACCACTCCCATCTTTGTTACCATTTCTGGCCATGCAGTTTGTCTATCCCAAGTATGTAATTGTATGACTTCAGCTGCGGTGGCGCAGTGGTTAGAATGCAGTACTGCAGGCTACTTCTGCTGACTGCTGGTTGCCAGCAGTTTGGCTGTTCAGATCTCACCAGCTCAAGATTGACTCAGCCTTCCATCCTTCCGGGCTCTGTAAAATGAGGACCCAGTTGGGGCAATAGGTTGCTTGGTAAAACCACTTAGAGAGGGCTGTAAAGCACTCAGAAGCGGTATATAAATCTAAGTGCTATTGCTATTGATGGGAAACAGTCTCATCATATTACCTTGACCATAAATTTTGACAGAAATCCTCCTCTTAGTAATGATTTGTTGGAAGAATCCATGCTGTTAACTTAATGTTTCAAATGGATCCATGAACCAAAATGCTTTCTGTCCAATCAAGGGGTACTCGGGGCATATTATTGCCCCAGAAATTTCCCTAAAGCAGTTTGTTTTTGTTTGTCAAAATTTGAACACCCCCTATCTTTCTCACCTTTCCTAACCTAATGCCCTACTTTCTCCAGCAATGTAGATTCTCCATGCTAGTTAGGATGATGAGAATTCTCCTTTAATATGTATGGAGAACACAAGGCATTAGAAGGTTTCCTTTCTGGTCTATGCAAAGATTACACACACACACACACACACACACTGTATCCTTTGAAGGAAAATCTGTATTGGGTTATTGGATGAAGACTTAGTCTGTCTTACAATTGCAATGGCTCTGTATAATCTATTGTGCTACTGTTGAAATAAATGTATTGCACAATGCAGTATAGATGGATAGCCATGCTGAGTTAGACCGAATAGAATTGTTTTAAGATTCCAATATATCTAATAAAAAACGGTTGGGAAATTTGGGGCTTGTGAAATCTATATCGCATATACTCAAAAGGCCAAGAAGGATTACATTTTTTGAAGTGTTCTGATCATGAACATGGGAGAAGAGATTGAAATATGACCACTGCCCTCCAGAGCTCCCCTACTGGGACTGAGATGAGAATAAGATAGCTCTGAAAAGAAGAGAAGATTAAAGAAGATCTAATAATAAATTCTGCCACCTGAGCCCCCCGGGGCAGCTTTAAAAGAATATGTCAAGCTATTAAACTGTTATGATAGAAATATGCCCCACATTTTTATGCTATTTCATCTTCTTTATGCAATTAACATGTTTTAGGTAAAACTAATTTGGTCAAAATGAATGCCCATGGCAACAAAATAATAAAGGAACAGGATTCAAACATGTTTCCTTAACTCAAATGCCATTCTTTGGATTCTGGAAAGTCTGACACTGGTGGTAATCTTTTAGGTACAGTATCCGAGGTTTTACGTATCCTGGATATCTTACAAAAGCAATTCTAGTCCCAGGCAGACAGACATCCAACTTTATAATCCCAATTATGTCAACAACCAATTATCCAAACCATCATTTTGCAGCAAAGTAGACCCAAGCTCTTTCATTTTGCCAATAAAATATAATACCATCAAGACTGAAATCCTGCACCTACCATTATATTTACCTATAGGTGTCCTGTAATGAACAGTAAGTCTATTGATTACTTACGTCTTTGAATAAACAATCTATTTTAACTTGGGCTTCACACTCTCCCCATGCATAATTCAAATGGTATATTTTTATTGGCTAGATTGTAATAATAAAAAGTACAATCTGCTCTCTCATACACAACTGTTGTATGGGATATTGATCTTTACCTCTTCCTACATCTCCTTAAAAATATTTTTTTTGTAAAAGGAACAGTGGGTTACTTACTGGCGGCCCCTTTGATCCTGGGAATCCATTGGACCCCTGTGGCCCAGTGGGCCCCTGTGGTATAAGGAAAAAAAATACTTTGATATATTTTAGCTTCCTATTCTGTTTTCCCCACTCTTACATTTCATTACATTGTAAATATTTAAATTTCTGAAGTCAGTCCATAGACTATAAAGGAAACATTTACGTGGAGATTTTTGCTTTGGCAAAAGTATATCTCAGGAAGAGAACCTGTGACATCATAAAGAAAAGTTATGCTATTTGTGAAAAAAAATATTATTTTACTGAAAGAGTAGTAGATCCTTGGAACAAACTTCTAGCAGATGTGGTTGGTAAATCCACAGTAACTGAATTTAAACATGCCTGGGATAAACATATATCCATCCTAAGATAAAAATAGTATAAGGGCAGACTAGATGGACCACAAGGTCTTTTTCTGCCATCAATCTTCTATGTTTCTATGTTTCTCTTTCTGGGACTGTTGGGTCCATGAAGACATCGCCATGGTTTCAGCAGCCTCAGAGATATCATGGGCTTTATGATGTCATAAATTCTCTTCCTGACACCCTTTTACCAGAGGAAGAACAAATATTGCTGACGGCAGATGTCCTTCATTTGCAGGGATTTGATCATTCATCTTACCTTTTCTCCTATAGTCCCTGGGGGCCCATCATGTCCAAAGTCACCCTGGAGGAAGAAACATTAGTTAAAGAACAACAACAACAAAAAATACCCTCCCCTCTTCAGATTTTGACTACAGCTAACATCAAGGGCTGACAAGGCAGCAAGAACAAAAACAAGCATAACAATTGATGTTATGAGCATTGAGCAAATAGCCTAAGAGTTTTACTATTCATCTACAAAGACAGACAAATCACACGATGCAGAGTTCCTAAAATAATTTTTGACGTTATCAGGTAAAGTTACACTGCAAATATTTTTGTTTATAGGAAAATTGGCATTTTAGGAAAGACGTGATATATTTTATAAATAAGATTCATCTATCAGCCTCTCCCATATTAATGCTAATGTTCCAATATTAGCATTAGTATGAGATAATATTCCAATATTCCAACAGACAAAGAAATTAGTGTTTTTATTAGTTCTGTTTGTGGGGGCTTTAGGATGGTTTTGCCAATAGTGTTAGTCTTAATGTGTGGGACCATTTAAAAATGAAATCATGCAACTATGGATGAAAAGTGCAATCTATACAATGTTTTTGCATAATGAAATTTAGTTACCGATAGAGGCCTATGTAGACTGATTTAATGCATAATGACAAATTCAGTTTTAATGGAGTGATAGAATTTTGCAAAAAAGTGGTAAGTAGGCAAGGCTCAAGACAGCGAGGCCTAAAGTATATGCCCAAGAGTATATTTTAAAAATACATTTGACGTAATCCAAGAATAAGCAAAATATAAAAATATTTGAGACAGCAAATGATGAACAGACTATATTGGGAATACCCTGGCCATAGTTGATAACACACATATCCTGCAATGCACATGGAGAAATGGCCATACACATCATACAGAAAACAGACATACCTTTGATCCCGGTTTCCCTGTAGGTCCTGGCAAACCACGTTCACCAGGAACACCCTAAAATGGGACGGGATATTAGTTTCAGATTGCTGTTTATAAAGTCTGGAGCTGAACCAGACTTCCTAGATCCCAGAGCAGAAATGAATTACCATTAGTATATGGGTTATTTATTCATCAGCTAAGCCCCATGAGCTTCCCAGAATTCACTCTTATTTCAGCAATTGTGCAGCTAAGGACTGACGTCTTTGGCGCTACCGGTGCGCCCCTGAGGCCGTCACAGGTGCACATGCATCCAATGGCCATGCACACACACACCTCACCGCGAGATTTGACTTCTGCGCATGTGCAGCAAAAAAAATCTTATGTAAGGTCACACGCAAGAGTGAGATTTTGGTGATTTTTGCCAATATTTTTGCTTTCACGCATGCGCAGAAACAAAAAATCGGCAAAAATCAGCAAAATCTTGCTAGCGCTAGCGTCTTCATGCAATATTTCACTTGCTGCGCATGCACAAAAGCCAAGTCTTGTGCGGGAGTGCCTGTGTGCGCATCGGGGACATGCAGCTGCATGCACATCCCAAAAATCACTACCGGAGCATAGCACCTTACCGTTCCGGTAGCAGGCCATCTCTGACTCTAAGTAACATCTCTGTCTTTTGCAATGATTCATGCATATGTCATCTAACTCAGCAATGGATTCAAATTTACTTCGCCGTCAGTTCGCTTCCTCCAGTGCGGCGTTACTGCACGCACATTCACTGTGCTAAAAATTTGTATTTTTAAAAAAATTGAAAACAAGATGGAGGCACATGAGCAGTGCTGGAAACTAGCTCCTGCACATGCGGAAAAGATAAAAAAAATCAGCAAAATATTCCCCTCCCCCCAAAAAAAATTCCCCCCAAAAGATGGCGGCATCCATGGACCAGCACCAACAGAACTGGCTCTGTGCTGTCACCAGCAGTTTGCTACCAGTTCTATAGAACCAGTGCAAACCAGGAGGAACTTTCCTCTGATCTACCTATAGAATGAATCAATAAGGAAAAAGAAACACATTCAAGGCTGGAGAAATTGTCTGTGGGCTGAAGACAGATGAACCATTTTAAAGGCAAGCTTTTACTTTTTCATAACAACCACCTGGTTCATTTCATTCCAGTGAAACATGCAGTGCAAAAAGGAGGAAAATTTATGGTTTACACCCCAAATTTAATTGGGGGGGGATGTGTGTGACTTTGATATCTATGATGTTTTCTTTTGCTGCTTTCTGGATTCTTGAGCAGCCCACTGGGATAGTCCATTTAATCTTAATACATTATTGTGCTTTCTCCATGTATAGAAATATTAATAATATAATTAAAACCCTGAGTGAGGGCATACAAATCAGAATGTACATTAAAATCTCTGCAAGGAAATTCAAATTTGGAAGATCTGAATTAAGATTTCTTTGAATTAATTTGAGCTTTGCAATGGATATGCCCCAAGTGGCTACTATATTCACTGGCATGTTATGAGAGAAAGGGGAGAGATAATAAATATTAATGAAAATTCAGCTTAATCAGCATATTTTTGCGAGGAGTAGGGGAGTTGCAACAAAAAAATGCTCTCCAGATATGTGAAATTCAAAGAGATATTCTCCCATCCTTCAGAAACACAGGCGGTTCAACAACTATGATTTTTAATTGAGTCAGTCATATATTTCTTTACAAAATTAAGGTGATTCTCTTTGCCCTTCACTTAAGCCATTAGTATCTTACTATTATCAGAAGTCATTTTTAAAATAACTGAATTCACAGGAAGCAGTGTCCTTAGAATGGGTTTCCAGAAAATATAAGACCTCCTTTACTCTATTCAGAGCCAAGAACATTACAAACAGTTGATATGACCTGTGAAAGATAGAAAAGACACAGTGGTTCCCAGGGCTACCCACTACATCATATAGGGAATATGATGGGCTTAGAGTGCTGCACTTTCATTATATCCCTTTTTCACTGTCTCAATATTCTCATCAGGATGTTTGCATCCTTGTAATTTGTTCTTCGGTTACGAGAAGTGGAGAGAGATAATTTGAAATTTTAACACAGGACCTCTTCTAGCCAGCATACATATTGGTTGATAAGAATTAAATAAAGTCTCTTTGGAGAAACCTTGGGATTTTAAGAGCCGGGGTGGCACAGTGGTTAGAGTGCAGCACTGTAGGCTACTTCAGCTAACTGGTAGCTGTAGTTCAGCAGTTCAAATCTCACCACCGGCTCAAGGTTAACTCAGCCTTCCATCCTTCCGAGGTGGGTAAAATGAAGACCCAGATTGTTAGGCTGATTCTGTAACTGCTTAGGGCAATGATGGAAAACCTTTTTTTTCCTCGGGTGCTGAAAGAGTGTGTGCGTGCGCTATCGTGCATACGCGAATGCCCACACTAATTAATTAAATGCCTGGGGAGGGCGAAAACAGCTTCCTCTGCCCCCCAAAGGCCCTCTGGAGGCCAGAAATGGCCTGTTTCTCAACTTCTGGTAGGCTCGTATTTCACCCTCCCCAGGCTACAAAGACTTCCCTGGAACCGGGGAGGATAAAAACGCCCTCCCAGAGGCCCTCTGGAGGCCAGAAATGGCCTGTTTCTCAACTTCTGGTAGGCTCGTATTTCACCCTCCCCAGGCTCCAAAGACTTCCCTGGAACCGGGGAGGATAAAAACGCCCTCCCAGAGGCTCTCTGGAAACCAAAAACTCCATATGTGGCCAGCACACATATGCATGTTGCAGCTGAGCTAGGGCAACGGCTTGCATGCAAACAGATATGGCTCCATGTGCCACCTGTGACATACATGCCATAAGTTCACCATCACTGGCTTAGAGGGCTATAAAAGCACTATGAAGCAGTATATAAGTCTAAATGCTATTGATATTTATAAGCATCTATTCTATGAAAGCTCACCTGAGGACCACGTTGTCCAGTCTGCCCTGCCTGGCCAGCTTTTCCCTTGAAAAGAAGGAATACAGAAAAGGAGAGTAAGATGGAGTTCACTGAGCCAACACACACATAGTTACTAGCCTTAAATGGGACATTACAGAGAGATGCTCAGATGTCCCCTTATCTCACATATCACCTCTAGTTTGAACTTTAATGTCCACCATTGCCCATTAACAGAAGAACCAAAAATGTATGTCTAAATTTAAAATGTACAATAAAATGCTAAGCACTGTTATAAACGTATCTGCCAAATACTAAACATTTGGATGCTTAATCAATTAAATTTGCCTAAAATTAAGGCAAATGTCTATTTTACATCCCTTAGTTATGGTCGCTAGCGTTTTTCCTAACAAATGTGCCATGAGATTAAAAAAAACAACCAATACAAAACAGGATTATTCTTTTAAATCTAAACTAAAAAGTCACGTTCGACAGGAATATTTCAAAGTACAGAACCATTTCTCTCTCAGATTCATTTCAGTGAAAACAGCTGGTAATTGGGTAATCCTGCTTCTCAGACTGTGCTCCCTTGCTGTGATCCATGCTGAAGTGTGAGCATTAGCAAATAAAAGCACTGCTGTAGCAAATAAAATGAATCAATAAAATGTGTCAAGGGATAGAGGACAGACAGTCCTCCAAATCCTGGTGCAGTTACTTTTTGTAAATGGAAGCAAGATCCAGACTGCAATGCAGACCCATTTGTTCCTTTCTGGATAAAGAGAGAACTCAAGTTTGCCCACAAGAGCGCCTGACAATTGCACCTCATGAAGCGACTACAAAATAGTATCTGAGAGATGAGGGAACAGCCATTTTGCTTAAGGCAGTTGGCGCCTTTAAAAAAAAAGGTTCACATACTTCCTTTCCCAATGCAGTCCCTTTTATTGAATTTTCTCTCCTCCCATATCCTCTCCCATCTGCAAAAAACCCTCTCATGGTTTCTTTCAAAGATTGTTTCCCATTTTTCACCCAGTTTCACTCACTCGTTTGCCTTTTTCTCCAATGAGACCTAGGGGCCCTGGAAATCCGGTTGAACCCTGTAGAAAAATAATCCAATCTCAGGGCAGGGTGGAAGAGGTTGGGGCAAAGTTTATTCGTTTTTCCAGTTCTTCCCACTTGCTTACCTTGGGTCCTTGGCGGCCAGGATAACCTGGCATCCCTGGCACACCCAATTTGCCCTGTAGGGAAAAAAAGGAGATAATCAGAGTCTACATGTGCTCAGGTGTGGATGCTGTCAAAGTCCCTAGTGAAGACAATGTCCTCAAAAAGGGGCTAAGAGCAACCCAGCCGTGTGGGGTCACTCACGAACGCAAATCCTAGAAAGAAAACCTGGACACATTGTCTCTCTGGGTGAAGTGACATGGTGTAGAGCCATGTACCCCTTTTTATTTGGGAACATAAGGAAATGTGGGATAATTACATATACATGTCAAATGATACATTCAATATAACTTCAAACGTATCTTTTGAGTTCTTCCTTTTCCCATAGATATCAAGAAACAATTTCCTAGAGACTTCCTAGGAGCAGATGTTCCTCACACCTAGTTTCTCTGAAGTCTTCTGCCTTATCTCACTAATCTTCCTTAATCACCCTGTCATTGCCTGCTTCAGGCAATGTAAATCCCCCCCCCCTTTGATCCTATAAGTGGTGAAAACTTTGTTTATTGTGATATGTTTATTTGAGCCCTTTTGTTTCCCTGTTGTAATTGCCAGGAATGCAGATTAGGCGAGTTTAGTGCCTTCTTGTCCTGGATATAGAATCAGGGTAAGCAGAGTATTTTTATGCTAGAGGTCCAGATATATAATTATAATACAATCCTATTCTAACATATTTCATGCTATACTGCAACACTCAGGGATGAAATTAAAAAATCCATAGAGAGTGGAAAAGGAATTAAACAAATTCCTGCTGCAATTAATAAGTGTCATAATGAGGAAGACCTCTGCCTGATACCCGGATAGCTGTTGAATGCCAGGGTGATCAATAAGTGGACATACAAATAGCTTCGTATGTTCCAAAAGCTCACCTTCTCACCAGCCAGGCCAAGAGGACCTGCTTCCCCAGTAGGCCCCACCTGTCCTTTCAGCCCCTCAGGGCCATCCTCACCCCGCATGCCCAGTGGGCCAGCATCACCCTGTTAAAAAAATTAAAAGAATTGTGCCAATCACGTTCTATAAAATTATAGTTTCAAAGCATGTTCTCAGTACTTCAGAGCCACCCATGTATTGTGACTGCCTTCATTTCTGAGACTGATACAATGGCACATATACACCAGCTATTAACATTAAAATAAGCTGCACATCATAAATCATAATTTTATCCTTCATTTCAGATGGGGAGAGAGGGAAACGAACCACAGGGAGTCTGGGATTTGTTTGTGTGTAGTGTAATGTAGTGTGGTGCAGTGTAGTGTGTGTATACAAGTCTCAGAGAAAACAAGAGGTACTTGACAGGAATGTTTGGCCAATGCATGCTAATGAACATGAACAAAGCTATATATAAGGAATTTAGTCACACAAGCCATTGGCAAGGAAACATCAATTAATGGGAAAATTGTGAATGACCCTTTAGCCACCCATCAATTTTTCTTCCTTTTTATATAGCAATGTTATTAACTATTACAATTGAAAATAATAAAATTAATAGAAATTAATCAAATTAAAAGGACAAAATAGAAAGAAAAAATAGAAAAGGAAGCAGAAATAGAATATAGTAAACAGCTGCCATCTTCATCCCAATCAGTATGAAAAGTTTAGTAACTTATCACTGTCTCTGTAAATACAAAGAAAGATCTCTTTTTCCCATATGTCATCTCATTTATAATAACATATCCTTAAAGCCTCATTGTTCAATCCTGATCAGTAGAAGTCCATTCAGGGTTACCAGAGACAACAACTTATCTATTTTAATCAAATAAACCTTTGATAGTCTTTCCTTTTTCTTTTAACAATCTTAATATTTAATTCCTTAATAATATCCTCAGGTTTGATTTCTTGTCATTTTTTTCTTTGTCTCTTCTCATAAAATTCTTCAAAGCTTTTACAAATCTCCTTTGTGAATTCAATACGGAAAAGTTATGCAGGTCATTATTTTGGTTTGTTCTTTGTATTTGCCTCTTAATTATTAAGACATCAATCAATTGTATTTGTATATACAGTGTTCCCTCGATTTCCACTGGGGATGCGTTCCGAGGCCGCCCGCGAAAGTCGAATTTCCGCAAAGTAGAGATGCGGAAGTAAATACACCATTTTTTGCTATGGACAGTATCACAAGCCTTCCCTTAACACTTTAAACCCCTAAATTACCATTTCCCATTCCCTTAACAACCATTTACTCACCATTATTACTGGTACTCACCATTGAATAAGACACTTAGTGATTCTGATATTTATAAACATAATTATTTATTAACAATAATTATTTTTTTTGTTATTTATGTGCAAAAATTATTAGTTTGGTGATGACATATGACATCATTGGGTGGGAAAAACCGTGGTATAGGAAAAAAACCACGAAGTATTTTTTAATTAATATTTTTTGAAAAACCGTGGTATAGGCTATTCGCGAAGTTCGAACCCGCGAAAATCGAGGGAACACTATACTGTGTAGCATCTTTTTCCTTATCATTCTTGTGGCCTCTCATTTTTAAATCCACTTTCAGATCAGTCTCAGTCTTCTTTGATTAAATATGTTCATCTTCTTCATATACCTTTAAACACAATATGACAATCTATCTATAATTGGCAGAGTCTGTTAAAATTACATATTTGGTCCATTGTTCACAGGAATACTCTAATATTAAAGTATTGCTCCATTCTGCATTAGTAAGTCAAATTTAAGGGTTTTTCTGCTTTAATTGTACTGATCTTCAGTTCCCTCTGTCTACCTTTAATGTCTAAACTTCAAAGTCCCATCCTATGATATTTTTAAATAATTCAAAACAAAAGCATTTTCTCATGGGAAGTATTTTTATAATTAATTCCAAAATTTTATTTAAGATCTATCTAGCTCCCAGTCAATTTATAACTTTACAGAATCAAAATTCTAACCACCATTTTGCTCTTTATTTGAAAAGAAAAAAATCTTTAAAGTTCTTAAACTTATATTTAAAGTGAGTAAGGAGTACCATAATGGACACAGCAACAAGCCTGACACGCAGCTAATAAAATCAGCTAATAAAAATATATCAGACTTGACATTCTGGGATGGCAACATCCCAATGCATCTCAGGCAAAACATTTTAAATATAATCTAGATACACATTATGGGATTCATAGAGATCATAGTATGTAACATAGAGATGGAAAATCCCTGTCCTGTTTTATATTATATATACCTATTATCAATGTTCCCCCTAATTTTGTTTTGGTGTGGGCGGAAAAGTATAGTGTCTGAGCGACAGTCCCTTTGGGACTGGGCGGCATAGAAGTATGTATGTGTGTGTGTGTGTGTGTGTGTGTGTGTGTGTGTGTGTATGTATAAATAAATAAATAAATATTTTTTTTTTATTAGAAGAAATTAATAATTTTAAAAAACCAAAATCCATTACTATTAAAACTAAAACAACCAGCAAAACTATTAATAAAAACAGGTGAGGGCTGGGTTTTTTTCTCTGTTATTATTTAAGTGCTTTTACCATATGCTTTAAATCAAGAGTCACTTCTCTCTCTGTTTCTTTCTCTTTCCTGTCATTCTCTGCCTCAATCATTTTCTCATTTCTCTTTTTTTTCTCCCCTTTTTTCTATCATTTCTCTCTCTCTCTTTCTTCCTCTCTCTCACTCTCTTTCTTCCTCTCTCTCACTCTCTTCCTTCTTTTCTTTCTTTCTCTCTCTCTATCTTGCTTTCTTCCTCTCTCTCACTCTCTTCCTTCCTCTCTCACTCTCTTCTTTCCTCTCTCATCTCTTCCTTTCTTTCCTTCTCTCTCTTTCTCTATCTCTCCCCCTCTTGCTCTCTCTCTTTTTCTCACTTTCCCTCTCTTGTTTTCTTTCTCTCACCCTTTCTCTCTCTCATTCTCTCTCTCTTGCTATCTCTTTCTCTCTCTCCTCTTTCTCTCTCACTCTCTTTCTCACTTTCTCTGCCAGCCCGCCCACCCGCCCGGAACATTCAAAATAAGAAAACCCTTCGCTCTTACTTTGAATGTTCCAGGTGGACGCGCAGGCAGGGAGATGGGAAGAGCGCGCACCGGCCCGCGCACCCGCCAGCCTCCGGAGAACACCTGCCCCGCCTCTCTTGCAGCGGAGGAGAAAGAGAGGCCGGGCAGGTGGGGGGCAGGGCCGAGAGGCCAGGAGCGCGAGGGGGCCGGAGGCACCATGGAGAGGCAGGGGCGGCCGCGGCTCCCTTCTACTGCCCGTGCCTCCCCGCCCGCCTCCCCCCTGCGGGCTGGCAGGGGGATGGGGAGCGCGCAGCCGAGGAAAAGGGTGCACGCGGGTGTATTTTGGAGCGCGTGCGCGCTCACGTGCACAGCTTACAGGGAACGGTGCCTATTATATGTATTAATTCAGAAATTTTAAAGATTAAAGTAACATTGAAACTAGAGGTTTGCCTGTGAGATTAATGGACAGGTAACTAGAAAAAAAGTCATGGAAATTTGGTTTTTATATATGGCAAATGCAACAAGACTATTATATGCTCAAAAGTGGAAAGATTTGACACTACCCACAATGTACAGCACAAATGGTTGATGAAGATGGTGGAACCTGCAGAGATACCTAAATTAACTTTTTTGATAATGGAAAAGAAAACATCTACATTTATGGCTGACTGGAAACCCCTTATAGACTTGCAGAAGAAAAAAATAATTTATGGTTTTTATGATTAGAAAATAACTAGGTTATATTAAAAGGAGAAATTTTCTTTTTGTATATGTAGAATAAGCGATAATTATGTAATCATCCTTGTATTTTGTACTTTTGTACCTTTTCCCCCCTTTTCCTTTATATTGTTTTATCTTCTATTTAATACCGTTAATAGAATCTACTGCCAATGCTAACAGTAAGGAACGAATTTCTAAAGCCTCAGTGGTGGTCCATTGAAAAGCCTGCACACATATGTCACCTGGGAAGAATATTGCTCACCCAATCGCCTTTGGGCCCCATATCACCTTTGAAGCCGGGGAATCCATCTTCACCCTAGGAACCCATAAAAGGTCAAAACATGAGAATAATAAAGATGTCAATCTTATTTTAATGCTGAAATACAAAGAAATAATCATATGTTTTAACAGTGTGCAAAATTCATTTTACTTCAAATCTACAGTGGTAATTTGTGTTCTTATTCCCCCACCCCCCAAAAAAGGGAACATATAACATATTTGGATGGCATAGAAATTGAATGAATGAATGAATGAATGAATGAATACATACATACATACATACATACATACATACATACATACATACATACATACATACATACAGTGATGGGCTCCTATGGGTACGGTCAGGTACACAGAACTGGTAGAAAAATTTTGAATTTTTTTCCTTTTTTTCCCTTCTGAGCTCTGGATATGTTTTTCCCATAGCAGGAAATGAGGTTGAGTGTGTATAATTTTAGAAGAGCTGTGCATGTGTGTGTGTGCGTACATACACATGCAGTTCATATAGTAGATGTATATTTTTGTGTTCCTATGTGTAATATGTATGTACCCATATGGCATATATACATAGAATTAAATAGTATATTTTGGATGTTCAGTAATAGTAAATAGATAGGGAAATTGTATCTCTTTGAGGCGAGGAGAGACCAGGCACCCTAACCCTAACCCAAACCCTTGAGGTGAGTGATGTCAAGTTGGCCACATTTAAGCCAATCACATGATCTTTAAGCCACCCCGGTCACACGATTGTCAGGCCTCTCCCACCTGGTCACATGACCAGCAAGCCACACCCACAAAATAAGCCACGTCCATAGTGTGGTAGTAAAACTTTTTGCAGCCCATCACTGCATACATACATAAAAACAAGAACACTTAGCTAGTAGACTTCCTAGTTAAAATGTCTGTGCCTGAACCTGAAATTATATTCCCCCACCTGTCAACCTTGTCGGTTATTGCTTACTGTCTGACTATAAGAATTTTAAACTACAAAGAAATAATTTATTAGTCAGAACTTCAAAGATAATACTGAAAATAAATTCTTCAAAAACCAAATCTGAACATATTGAATTATTTAGGAAAGGAGATTGTAAAATTTGTAAAATTTGGATGAATTTCAGATATGGACAATATTTTAACTGCTATAAAAAATTTTCCAGGCTACCTCTAAATAACAACCAAAACATTTTCCAGCTCCTTTGAAAGGTTTTAGGTTGGAGTTATTTTTTTGTTTTTTGGGGGGTGTGAATTGATCCTAGCAAAGTTATGGTTTTATGTATGGTCTGTCAGGTTGTGTGATTGTTTTCTTTTTATAACAAGGGTTTTAAATTGTTTTTTAACATTAGATTTGTACATGGTGTATTGTTGTGAGCCACTCCAAGTCCTTGGAGAGGGGCGCCATGCAAATCTAATAAATAATAATAATAATAATAATAATGATGATGATGATGATGTTGTTGTTGTTGTTGTTGTTGTTGTTATTATTATTATTATTATTATTATTATTATTATTATTATTATGTCAATACAACACAGCAAACGAGATCCCTATGCTGGATTTCATATTCCATCACCAGTCGGGCGCTTCCCAAGCACCTAGGACTGTGTGATGTAACGGCGAATTATGTTTGCTGATCCTAGTAAAGTGGCCTTTTGCAACTGACAGATGGAGATTTTGTCAATTCCAATGGTTTTCAAATGTCCGCTGAGATCTTTTGGCACTGCGCCCAACGTGCCAAGTACCATTGGGATCACTTTAACTGGCTTATGCCAGAGTCATTGCAGCTCGATTTTTAGATCTTCGTATTTCACTAATTTCTCTAGCTACTTCTCCTCAATTCTGCTGTCCCCCGGGATTGCGATGTCGATGATCCATACTTTCTTTTTCTCCACAATCAGGATGTCTGGTGTGTTATGCTTTAGAATTCGGTCAGTCTGAAGTCCCACAGTAGTTTTGCTTGCTCATTTTCAACCACTTTTTCGGGCTTATGATCCCACCAGTTCTTTGCTGGTAAATGGTAGTTCCGGCACAAGTTCCAGTGGATCATCTGTGCCATAGCATCATGTCTATGCTTGTAGTCAGTCTGTGCGATCTTTTTGCAGCAGCTGAGTATGTGATCGATTGTTTCATCTGTTTCTTTACAGAGTCTGCACTTTGGATCGTCTGTTGATTTTTCAATTCTGGCTTTGACAGCATTTGTTCTAATGGCCTCTTCTTGTGCCGCCAGTATTAGTCCTTCTGTCTCCTTTTTGAGAGTTCCATTTGTAAGCCATGACCAGGTCTTTTTTTATCCACATTATTATTATTATTATTATTATTATTATTATTATTATTATTATTATCATCATCATCATCATCATCATCATCATCATCATCATCACTATTATTATTACCGTATTACCCAATGATACATTCTAAATTGTTGCAATCAAGAAATTAATATAAAAATCTAAAAGAACTGCTTTTCAAAACTGCTTTATACCCAGATGGAACCTCAACACTCATATCAAGCACATAATGAATAATTACTGCATGTTCATGATCTGTTCTAGAATAGCACATTAGCAACACAGAGAAAGCAGCAGCAGTGAAATGCTCTCTTAAATGTGATGAAATCTGTAGACCTCTTTCTATGACATTGCCTTGTACTCTCTTCAGAGACTTACCTTCTCACCTTTGCTGCCTTTCAGGCCCCTTATTCCAAATGCCCCCTATGGAAAAAGGAAAACAATATAACTTTTACATTCACTTTGATATACTGTAGAAGCCATGATTACAAGGCAGAAAGCTACAAGCGGTGAATGACATCACACATAAAGATACCAAAGATAGGTCTGAGTAGTGACGGCTGAATTCTGAAGGTTCCCAGTCCAGTTCTTTGCCCTGAACAAAAGCATTCAGCCTTCAGGACAGGGCAAGCTTTGATTGTATGTCTGCAGCCATCATCTGACTTTTAGCACACCTCCTGTTGACCTTCCTGCCTTGGCTTAGCCTCTACCTGAGGTTGTTCAATGACATCCTCCATTGGTATAGGGCTGAATATAGCAGGAGGCTTTACTCACAGTGATACTTTGTTTATCTCATGTAGGAACCACTGCAATACATCTACAGCAGTGTTTCCCAACCTTGGCAACTTGGAGATATTTGGACTTCAACTCCCAGAATCCCCCAGCCAGTGAACGGTGGCTGGGGAATTCTGGGAGTTGAAGTCCAAATATCTCCAAGTTGCCAAGGTTGGGAAACACTGATCTACAGTACATGCAGCTGCCCTTGAAGATGACTCAAATAATGCAAATGCATGAGTAGTTATGGGCACATCTCAGCATATCCATTCACATTGCAAGTATAGGGAGTCCTCGACTTACAACAGTTCATTTAGTGACTATTCAAAGTTACAATGACACTGAAAAAAAGTGACTTACAACCGTTTTTTAGTGACGACCTTTCCAGAATCCCCATGGTCATGTTATCAAAATTCAGATGCTTGGCAACTAGTTCATATTTATGTTTGTTGCTGGGTCCCTGGGTCATGTGTGATCAGCTTTTGTGACCTTCTGATAAGCACAATCAATGGGGAAGCCAGATTCACTTAACAAATGTGTTACTAACTTATCAACTGCAGTGATTCACTTAACAACTGAGGCAAGAAAGGTCATAAAATGCGGCAAAATTCATTTAACAAATGCTTCACTTAACAACACAAATTTTGGGGTCAATTGTGGTTGTTAGTCAAGGACTACTTCTATAGAATTTGCAAGCAATGTTGATGTCCAACAGAGTCTGATTGTGGAACTATCTGTCTCCAATTATTTTTTACTATCTGATTATATCTGACCAAATTGACTATGTGTTGGGGCTGTAGATCCAATGGAGCTCCAGGTCCCCTCACCTAACTAGTGTCTTCTAGCAGGACCGAGGAGACAGCCTTTCTCTGTCACTATCCCATGGAACACCATCTCCTTGAGATCCAGGTGGCTCTGACCCTACCTTCTTTTCAGATACTTTACAAATACCTGTTTTTCTTCCCTGGGACAGAATCAGAAGATTTTGTACCCATCTTGATTGTTTTTGTCTTTGTTTCACATAGCCTCGTGTGCAATATATCTTACTACGTTTTTGTATATTTTGGAAGTTGTTGCTATTTGTTATTTGTTGCTGTTTCTGATTGTGTACCCCATCCTGGGCAAAGGTCAGTTGGGTAGCTATGTTGATTTCATAAATATATAAATAATAACAAATAGACTGGCAATTAAAAGCAGGCTCTAACAAAAGAAAGAGGGCAGGGAGGAAAGGGGGGGAGAAATTTCAGTAGAAATGTGCATTCTTGGAAAATGATAAAAGTTGTGTTTCTTTACCTTTACTCCTCGTGGACCTGGGTAACCAGCTGGTCCTGCTGCACCAGATGGACCCTGAAGGAAAAAGACATTTAAAACAAGTCTGTCAGGCAGCCTCCCTCCCTCCCCACCCTTGCTGCAATCTTAAAGACCCTAAATCCCCCACTTTCTGAAGTTTTGGAATTTTTTGGATGACTGGGGGAAAAACCTATTTTCTAAATTATGGACTTTAGATGCCTCTATAGCCATGATAGCAAATCTACGCCACACGTGCCATAGGTGGCATGCAGAACCATATCTGCAGGCATGTGAGTTGTTGTCCTAGCTCAGGTCCAACACACATGCATGTACTGGACAGTTGATTTTTGGCTGGCCCCACCCACACCATCCCTCCACACAGCCCATTTTGGATGCCAGGTAAGTCCAGAGCTCCCACAGAGGTTTGGGAGGGATTTTCCAGCTTCTGGAGGGCCTCAGGGAAGGGAGCATGGGAGTCTGGTTTCACACTCCCCAGCTCCAAGGAAGACTCTGGAGCCAGGGAAGGGCAAAAAAACAGGTCTAGTGGCCCCACTAGAAATCTGGAAATGGACTGTTTTTGGCTTGCAGTGGCCTCAGAGGGCTACCTTTGAAGAGTGTTTGGAAACATCAGCTCATCCAAAATGCAGCCGTGTGAACAGGTTTTGGCCTTCCAAGACATGCCCATATCTCGTCATCACTCCGCGGACTGCATTGGCTACCAATCTGTTTCCAGACACAATTCAAAGTGTTGGTTATGTCCTATAAAGCCCGACATGGCATAGGACCAGACTATCTCTGAGACCACCTTCTGCCGCATGAATCCCAGTGACTGGTGAGGTCCCACAGAGTTGGTCTCCTTAGGGTCCCGTCAACCAAGCAATGCCGGCTGGCAGGACCTAGGGGAAGAGCCTTCTCTGTGGGGGGGGGTGGCCTTCTGGAATCATCTCCCCCCAGAGATTCGTACTGCCCCCACCCTCCTCGAGTTCTGAAAGAGTTTAAAAACTCATCTTTGCCACCAAGCCTGGGGTTCCGTAGATCTTCTCCCCTGACCAATGAACGCTTTAGTTTGATTGTTGAATGAATGATATTGATAGTTTTTTAATTAGAGTTTTAAATATTGTTTTTAATGTATTAATTGGATTGTTATTATTGTTCTTGTTTTTTCTGTACATGCAGTGAGCTGCCCCGAGTCCCCGGAGAGGGGTGGCATACAAATCCAATTAAATCTAAATCTAAAATGGGGTACGGGTCATTGTCTGTGCATGTCTGGGGATTGCAGGGGTTTTGCACAGATGCAGGGAGCAGGGCAGCACGGGGAATGCACACATGTACAGGGAGGGAAGGTCAATGGGGGGCACTGAATTATGCATGTGTGCACATGCGCGCGCACCTTTTGTACCCAAGGGAAAAAAGATCTGCCATCCCCGCTCTATAGCAAGCTTTACTTCTGCCTCTCGGAAGCAGGGTTTTTTCCCCCTTCTTTTTACCTGAGTTCCTTTCTCTCCAGCTGGCCCTTCTCTTCCAGGATGACCCTGAAAATCAATAGAAAAGACAATGTTATGAAGTAACTGTATTATGAATGTTTGCTTAAAGGTACTTCACCAAAATGAAACCGTGGAAAGTATATTGGGTCAATGGACAAGGGGGGGGGGAAGGCATGGAGCTAAGTTTTCTTCTGGGCATAATGTAGTATTCCGAATGTAGATCTCTATATATTCACATCATTCACCCCTCTTCAGATATTAGTGCTACTGCAAAAGAAGGAAAGGGTGCTGGTTTCATCTTTGAGTACCATGTTTGTGAAGATTTTAATAATGTTGGCATTTACCGGAGGTCCATCCATTGCAGCCAATCCTGGTATTCCCGATTTTCCAGGTGGACCCTGTGAGAAGAAAATGCAGGGAGATATTCAGAAAGCTGGGTGGGACAATTTGATTTGTGACAATGTCCGATCAGTTCTCATATCTCCTCTATCTAATTTATTTATTTTATTTGTTTATTTATTTTGTCCAATACACAATGAGAGTTTTAGTGGGTATACTGTATATATATATAGAATTGCCCCCACCCTCCTTGCCTTTCGTAAGCTACTTAAAACCCACCTCTGCCGCCAGGCATGGGGGAATTGAGATACCCTTTCCCCCTAGGCCTTTACAATTTTATGCATGGTATGTATGTCTGTATGTATGTTTGGTTTTTTTATTATAATGGGTTTTAATTGTTTTTAGTATTGAATTATTGTTATACTCTGTCTTATTATTGCTGTTAGCCACCCCGAGTCTTCGGAGAGGGGTGGCATACAAATCAAATAGATAGATAGATAGATAGATAGATAGATAGATAGATAGATAGATAGATAGATAGATAGATAGATAAATATACACATAGTAAAATAGATGAAGGTTATAGAGGAGATACTCATAGTAAAATATATCTATGAAAGAATAGAAAAGAAGATATAGTAATAGAACATATCAATGAAATAATAGAAGAAGAGATATAGGAATAGAAAAAAGGTATAGGAGATATAGGAGAGCAATAGGACAGGATGTCTTAGTATATGCTAAAATAACAGGATTACAGAAGGAGAGCCACTGGCAGGGTTCTGAGGAATTTGTAGCATATTTAAGCTGCACAACTACAGAAATAAAATCAGCAACAAAATGTAATTCTCTCCCACTATATATTACAAGGCTGAAATAAAGAAATCTTGGAGCCTTATTAGGTGAAAATGCTGCAAAATCAGATTGATCTTAATGCTTAACAAAATTCCGTGCACAGCAGTCTTTTGCATTAGATCCCAGTGGCAGAACTCTGATGCCCGCTGCTATAGCTACCTTGAAAAATTGGGATTTTCAGCCTAGTTCTGATTCTATGCCTCAGCTAGACCTTCCTTAATTCCAACTCACCTTTTCTCCTGGAAGTCCAATGGGGCCCTGAGGACCAGGCAAGCCCTGGAGGAGAAAAACCAAACAGAATGGAGAAAAATGTTTATTTACAAGAATAATTTTTAATATTATTATTATTATTTTGTAGAGATAAGGCTTTCTTAATGTTTTCAGAGCCCTGGGACTATCCAGGAAATACTCTTTCAGTTCAAATATATCTATTCCCCTGCAAGGATATATTCTTAATGGAACACCCTCCCCCACCAATTATTTTCTACAGAATTTCGCATTGATTAGTTTCTTTCTCTGATGAAATAGTTTCCATTGCAGAGGCAATGCAATTCATTTTGCTATAGCAATTTGGGTGTCTCGAATCAATTTATATTAGAAAAAAGAGAAAGTTACTTTCAGCCATTTCAAGCAATCCAACCTGAAATATATATGAAACCCCCCCAATATCTATCTATCTATCTATCTATCTATCTATCTATCTATCTATCTATCTATCTATCTATCTATCTATCTATCTATCTAATCTATCTACCTACCTACCTACCTACCTACCTGCCTGCCTATTGCTATATATATATGAAATAGATCTATACTAGTCTCCCTTCCTTTTCATTATCAGCACAAATGTGTTACACA
Source organism: Erythrolamprus reginae (assembly GCF_031021105.1). Taxonomy (NCBI): domain Eukaryota; kingdom Metazoa; phylum Chordata; class Lepidosauria; order Squamata; family Dipsadidae; genus Erythrolamprus; species Erythrolamprus reginae. The sequence goes on along the minus strand of NC_091951.1, from coordinate 196,542,071 downwards.
TATAGATTATAGTTTATTGGCTATAAAAATTTAACTGCCTTGGATATGGCCCCTGGAGGGGCCGAGAGGCAAAAGGAAAGAAGTATGTTCCTTCCCTGGTACAAGCTAAGAGGAGGAGAGCCTGTGGTCTAGAGGTTAAAGCTACTGCCTTACAATGCAGACTCTGCGGGTTCAAATCCTGGTAAGGGTATGGCTAGCTGATAAGAGCACAATAAGCTTGGAATAGATCCATACTAGTCTCCCTTCCTTTTTATTATCAGCAAAAATATGTTACACACACACACACACACATTCTTGGTATGCTAAGTAAACTCAATTGTGTACTTCTGGCATTTGATGTAAATCTGAAAGATTTGTACTATGCAAATTTTCGCTAACCTTCTGAGGAACCTAAATGATGCCTGATACATTTACCAAAGATGCTCCCCCAAATTATTTCTCTCCTCTGATGAGTGCTGCAGAAAATCTGTTTTTGGCAAGTAACCCAGAGTAAATGCTTAAGATTGCATGCAATTCTCTCAAACCTAGTCATTGTATGCAAATCCTTTTGCATACAAGTAGTCCTTATTCAGTGGCTGTTCACAGTTCTGATGGCATTAAATGAGGAGTCTTACAATGGTTCCTTATAATTGTAAGTGTTATAGTACCCCCATAGTGACATCAGGTACTTGGTACCTGGCTCACAATTATGAGGTTGCAGTATCCTGTGGTCAAATGATCACCACTTGAGACCTTAACTTCTGAGCAGCAAAATCAGTGGGGAAGATGGCAGGAAATTGCAAAAGATAACAAGTGACACTGTATCTAACAAACATGGGGGATTTGTCTAGTGATGGAACTGCTGTTAAGTTGGTGCATTTATGTAATGTTCATGGCTTTACAACCATAGCAGTGGAGTTCCTGGTCCCAATTATTAAATGCCATCATTAAGTGAGGACTATCAGTACACCAAGGACATTCCAAGCTAGTCACCTTCAGCTTGGTTCAGGCAATTCTATATTATTTGCTGAAGGTATGTAACTCAGAAGCACTTAGTCCAGGATACTAGGAGAAAGCTCCTTAGCTTTTTCTTTCAGTTTTTTGAAGAAGACTTCTTTTAGTCTTCTCCCATTGGATGAGCCCTGGAGGAGATGGCAGAAATGGATTCTAAAGGACAGCAAGAGAAGACAACGTAGCTATTTCATTGGTTCTTAGATGCAAGTGAGCCGATATTGCTTCTTAAGGAATTTTGAGGGAGTGTTTCAATTCCATTATCAAGAAAATGAAGCACCTCTTCAAAGAATTGCACAGCACTAGCCTCTCTCTTAATGCTCTTTTTTTATAAGGTTTCTATGTTAAGGTTGATGATCAAACACAGAAATATTGGTCTATTTGGATGGCATAATTAAAATTAAATAGGTGCACTTTACCCTGAATTTATGTAGATGAAACAAGTAACATGAATATTCAATGTGCTGATCTGCATCCCTATCACAGTCGGATGAAGTTAGCACTATAATATTCTCCAAACTGTTTTTATATTATACCTGTCCTCACTCTATGAACCCAGTTGCTAATAAACTTCACAGTCAGAATAAAATTAGACACCCGTGGGAACTGTCCTCCTGTGGTTAATAATAGCCCACATGGAGACTGGAGAATATTAACAATATAATACTGATTGGGAAAAAATGTTAACCCACATTTCACAAAAGTAACAAAAATCTTTCTAATGCCTATAATCTTCTCCTCCCTGTTGGTTTTTTTTTTAACAGACTCACCAGCAAATGACCTGCTCGTGTTTATCCCCACCCTTTACATCCCATCCTTCCCCATATACATGCAAACAAAATACACACGGGAGATCCAGGGTTTCCTTGTTGCCCAGATGGGCCTGGTTCACCTGGAATACCCTGAAAATAGAGAAGCCTGAAGTCAGCCAACATCCTGTGAATTATACACACTTACATATGTCATAATGGAAGATACAACAATAGCTGTGACACAATGACTAAAATCACTAAGGTAGAAAGGGCAAAGACTTGAAGAATTAAACATCTGGAGAAGGTCAGGATTCAGTTTCTAAAGCTTTTGGGGAACCAGTACTGTGATGCTAGGGTATTGTGACTTACTGTACTTCTTAACTCTACATTGGGGGCTAGGGTTTGTTTGCAGTACATTTCCTAGGATTAAACAATTCGCTGAAAATTATTAGAAGTAGGGTAGTAATAACATACTACTGTAAGTAAACAAACAAACAAACCCTCCTTTCTATGTGAATATAGACTGCACATATCTCTTTGTTATGGAAAACTAATGTTCATGATTCAGTAAGGAACAATATAATTGAAAAAGCATTAACATTTATTTTCATTATATTCCACAGTAATTGTTAGACTTCCACATCAGGCTTAGAATGGGGAACTGGCAGCATTCCAAGATGCTGGCGAACTGCTCCTCCCACAAGGATATATTAGGGATTTCCCCCACACCCATGCAATCCATTGCTTAATTCAATTTTTTTTAATTGGTTCTCCCATATACAAAATTTAGCCCTGTTTGATTCTTTCCTAATAATGACCAAAAATGGACAGACATACTAGCTAGCAGCATCTTGAGACCCAGTACATAATTTCTTCCCTGTATTTTTTGTGGCACTGAAAAAATAAATATGAGAAGCATAAAGCCAGATGTACTTAGCGTAGACCTAAAGTTTAGAAGTATATTGTTTTTAGGCTATTTCAAAACCATGTATGCTTATTACAGTCTACTGCATTTTTAATTTTTCTTTCCCATATTTTTTTATTTCTCCTTTGGTTAAAATAAAAGGGAGGAAAAAAATAAGTTTAACATTTCAAATATTCTGGTCACATGTCAAATCCAGCAAAGGATTTAAATTGCTGAAGGAACAAACATAACTTCATCTTCAGAACAAATGACAGCACTTAAAATGTCCTTTCAAGGACACTGAAAATAAAAGAGAAACCCATCATTATAAAATTGGTTGTCTTGATTTTAAGTAGACATAGTTTTGTACTGGAGAAGAATTGGATGATAAGAGCAAAATATGGCTATAGAAAGATTCTATTTAATTGAAGACTAATTTATGCTAATTGTTATAGCAACCAGTTAACACCTAGTAATATTTGGAAACATATAATTTTCCATTATAATATGGAATATTTAAATTATATCTTTTTTCTTCATGAATTAATTTTTCCATTCTTAATTCTTTTTTAAAAAAATCCATTTTATATATGCCACAATTGCCACATCGCATTTCCACTATGTTATAAATACAGCAATTTCCTTTATATTTCTACAAATTGCACACATAAAAGAAAATAGGATGAGCTGCATTCTTCAATTAAAGCAATTTATTTTTAAAAAATAACTTTGTATCAGGATAGTAACATTCTAGCCAGATTGGAACTCCATCTGTTTTATATCTTGTCCCTTTTAAATCAAAATTTAGTCTCTCCACCCCCCCTCCACTAAATCAAATTTTAATGACTGGTTTGAAGGTCAATATATTCTCAGGTTCTGCTCTAGAAGAATCTTCTCACAAGATTCTTAGATTGAACTAGGCAACCCCGTGACCTGTTGTGTCACCATTTCAGAGATATGTCTTTACATAAACAGAGAAACAGAATGACCAAGGACAAAAAAGTAGTGGGAATAGGAACAACTTCTTCCTTCTTATAGTCCTGATCATGGCTGACTGCAATCCAGTCTACTTGGCCTCTGGAGGACTACAGCAGGATCAGTTTACTTATCATTTGGATGGTGATGTGGCAATGTTGCCACCTCTAATTTGCCCATTTTCATTCTCACGGGAGCCAGGAAACACAGGTTTTGGATGCATCCTGCATATTGGCCCATTTGAGATATCTTGGTTCAAAATTGATTGTCTCTATGGTGCATGGCTTACCACCACCCATCTAAAGGTTATAGGTATGAGAGATTTAGTAGTAGGTTTGGTGGCATCGGGCCAAATTACTTGTGGGACCGCCTTCTGCCATATGAGTCCCAGCGACCGGTTAGGTCCCATCAACTTGACAATGTCACTTGGTGGGCTTAGGGGAAGAGCCTTCTCTGTGGGGGGCCCGGCCCTCTAGAATCAGCTTCCCCCAGAGATTTGTACTGCCCCCACCCTCCTCGCCTTCCATAAGAATCTTAAGACTCATTTATGCCACCATGCTTGGGGAAATTAGACCTTAGCCTCCTTGCCGACGAATATTATGTATGGTTGTTGTTTGAATGGGTATGATTGATTTTTAACATAATTAAGAATTTTAGAGTAGTGTACTTAGTTTTAATTAATTGGATTTAGCCTGCTGTATTTTATTGTTTCTTTTTATATGTTGTAAGCCACCCCCAGTCCTCGGAGAGTGGCTGCATATAAATCCAACAAACAAACAAACAAAGTATATAGGTTAGAGGGAGTCATTGGATACTAATTTGGTGTTTAACATTTATATATTGTGAATGCACTGATGATGTTGCCTAGGTAGGTAATAAAACATCTGCAAGCAAACAGCTATGCTCAGAGAGCACCAAGGACTCCACAATTCAACTCTGAGCAACATATATTCTCTTCTGTTGTGAATACATCATCCTTGCTTGCTAGACAAGTTTAATTGCTCAACCCATATTTTTGAGAAAGATATGCTATTTATTAAGTATTTTAAAAAAATTTAGGCAGGCCAGATGGAAAATCTGTGAACCAAGGCAGAGAATAGAAAGAGCGAATATCTTCACCCACAAGCCTCAGATTCAAACTTGGCAGACTATATAAAAGGGATTTGGCTAGAAATGGCCAAGAAATGGCTATTTCTGTAGAAATAAGTTCATTCAATTGTTTCTTTCATTTTTATATTAAATTGTTCTTTTCTTTTTCTCACTGTAGTACTACACCAAATTTAATGATTTTGCTTCTCTGTACAAGCTAAACAATTGTGGCAATTCAACCTTCATTCATAATTTAGGCACTATTCAAATTTGCTTCTTTGAAATCTTTATTTTAAAGGTTTTCTGGGATCAATAACTTTCTGACCAAAAAACCTTACTTGTGGAAAACCAACACCATCTTATCATTTGCCTAGACTACTGTGGTGTCTTTCATACTCCATTTTCTAAAAAAACAGTATGTATTTCCAATAGCATAGCATAGAGCAGAGCAGAGAAGATCAGAGCAGAACAGAACAGAACAACAGAGTTGGAAGGGACCTTGGAGGTCTTCTAGCCCAGCCCCCTGCTTAGGCAGGAAATCCTACACCTTTTCAGACAAATGGTTATCCAATGTCTTCTTTAAATCTTCCAGTGTTGCATCATTTACAACCTCTGGAGGCAAGTTTATTTATTTTTTATTTATTGTTTATTTATTTTGTCAGTTACAAGATATAACAGTGTTTATACACATGATACTATAAGAGAGAAACATTAGGACAGCTTTGGTGGTGCACTGGTTAGAGTGCAGTACTGCAAGCAACTTCTGCTGATCACCAGCTGCCAGCAGTTTGGCAGATCAAATCTAAGTAGGCTTAAGGTTGACTCATCCTTCCAAGGTTGGTAAAATAAGGACCCAGATTATGCTCACTCACTGTAAACCCCTTAAAGGGAGCTGAAAAGCACTGTGAAGCAGTATATAAGTCTAAATGCTATTGCTATTGCTATTACTATTATTTTTGGCTTTTGAGGTTGTTTTTTGCAAGCCCCAGGGGTCAGGAAAGCTGCCGGAAGTTTGGGAAGGGTGAAAAATAGCTCAACAGGCCTACTGGAGGTCCAGAGGCTTAAGTGAGGCTGTGTGCATGTGAGGGGGAGTGCAGGGGGTTATGAGCATTTGGGTGAGAGCAGCATGGAGGTTTTGTACATGTGCATTGAGAAGGGCATTGTATTATGGGCATGAACGCATGTGCTATCGCACGCATGCACACCCTTTTGACACCTAAGCCAAAAAAGATTCACTATCAGTAATATAGGATATGAGGATCCCATATCTCTTATACACTGGGTTGAAGGGAAGGGTATGAGATGAGGAGCGCATCAGAAGATAGATTGTGACAGCAGGAAATACCAAAACTTTGACCCCAAACAGAGGCAAGATCTGAAGATATACAAGGCTGTAAGGAATTGAGGTGTGAGACTTTCAGCCTTCTACTGAATGTGCTCAGCCATTTCTAGCCTTATAATTTAACAATGTTCATCACCTCCCTAAATCTCATTTGTTGCTTCATATCTGTGTGCTATATGCAAACAACCCTTTTATCACATACTAAGGAAAGTCCCCATTCCCTGTTTACCTACCATGTTGCCCTTATGTCCAGAAGGACCATCCATACCAGTAATACCCTATGAGAGGTAAACAACAAGATCATGAAAATCAAACACAGATATATTATTTTTGTACAGAACAATATCAAATGAAAGTAATTTGTAAGTCCAAATTGAAAAACTAAAATTCTAACTCAAATTATTTTGTCTCCATTTTGGAAAATATGAAGGGATAGATAGAACTGAATGACATCTACTTTGGCAAATTGAGTTCTGATTCCGAATTCCTTCACAGTTATTAAATTTTTCTATTCCCTAATGTGGATCTGGCTTGTTAAAAAAAAAATATATATTTTATTATAAAGAAGAAAACAAACAAACACAACACATAAGACATTAACCAAGCATTAAATGAGCATTTCCCAAATGTGAACTGTAGGTGGTACACATCACAGAGGTAAAACTTAATGCTGTGACTATAAAAAGTGATTTTCATGAATATATCAAGTTGATATATATTAATTTATTACTAAGTAGGGATAACATATATAAGTTGAGATTAACATAATTTACATTTTCATTCTTATTTTGCGTATATTTGGAACTTATATAGTCAAATTTAAACTCTATAGAATTGTAATGATACCATCCAAAGATCTTTAGTATTGATTTCTCAACTATATTGTTGACCGCTAAATTTGGATCTGGCTTTAAGAACATTTCTTCATAATTTCCCCCCCTCTTCAGTGGTAGCATTCAATTATGTTTACTACCGATTCTGTGTTCGTGGCTTGGTGGGCATGGTGTGGTGCACATGGCAGGGGAAGGATACTGTAAAATCTCCATTCCCTCCAGGTGGGAGTTTCTACTTAATGCCGCTACTAGACGATGCACACACAGCTTTGGGTCGCCGGTGTGCATGCGAGTGCATCCCAGTGGGATTTTGCTTCTGCACATGCTCAGGAAGCAAAATCTTGTGAGAGCATGTGTGTGCATATGAGATTTTGGCAATTTTTTTGCTTCTGCGTCTGCGTTTGCTTCTGTGCATGTGCAGAAGCAAAATCCCACTGGGATACAAGTGCGCACATACCAGAGACATAGAGCTGTGCACATAGCTCCATTTATGCTACTGGTGTGCAGTGTGGCGCATACCAGGTAGCAACCTGATACTGATTCCCTCCCCACTTCAGGGGAAGGTTACTGCAAAATCCCCATTTCCTCCTGATCAGCTGGGACTCGAGAGGCAGAGAATAGATGGGGCAGGCCCAGTCAGAGGTGGCATTTACCGGTTTTTCAAACTATTCAAAAATTTCTGCTAACGGTTCTCCAGAACTGGTCAGAAACTCCTGAATCCCACCTCTGCGTCTCTTCCATGTTTTACCTTGATAGAAACATAGAAGACTGATGGCAGAAAAAGACCTCATGGTCCATCTAGTCTGTCCTTATACTATTTTCTGTATTTTATCTTAGGATGGATATATGTTTATCCCAGGCATGTTTAAATTCAGTTACTGTGGATTTACCAACCACGTCTGCTGGAAGTTTGTTCCAAGGATCTACTACTCTTTCAGTGAAATAATATTTTCTCATGTTGCTTTTGATCTTTCCCCCAACTAACTTCAGATTGTGTCCCTTTGTTCTTGTGTTCACTCTCCTATTAAAAACACCCCTCCTGGACCTTATTTAACCCTTTAACATATTTAAATGTTTCGATCATGTCCCCCCTTTTCCTCCTGTCCTCCAGACTATACAGATTGAGTTCATTAAGTCTTTCCTGATACGTTTTATGCTTAAGACCCTCCACCATTCTTGTAGCCCATCTTTGGACCCGTTCAATTTTGTCAATATCTTTTTGTAGGTGAGGTCTCCAGAACTGAACACAGTATTCCAAATGTGGTCTAACCAGCGCTCTATATAGCGGGATGATGTATGTTATAACTGGACTGAAAATATATTTAAGACTAAAGCTTGCAAACTAAACGAACAGGCAAATTTTAATTTGGCAATTGTGATTGATTGAAATACGTTTTTTAACTTCATGGTTAAAAGGTTAAAAGTTTTCATATGAAAGAGATGAAAATAAGGATGAGAAGGTATTTGCCATATACTTTTAATATACTATTATTATAAGATCAGACATGTAGGTCAACAGTTCACACCAGAGGTGGGTTCCTTTCAGTTAGGACCAGTTCTATAGAACTGTTAGTAACTTGGCAGCCTGGGTTGCGGGAATGGCAGTGACCCCGGCCTGCCACACCTCCAAGCTGGTTGTTTGCTTTTGTTTTTTGCTTCTGCACGTGTAGAATGGTTTATTTTAGTACTGTGCATGCGTGCATACACGAAGCATGGCACGTCCCTGAGCGAACCAGCAGTAGAAAAATCCTGAAACCACCTCTGGTTCACGCTAGCCTATATAAGCTCATGTCTTGGGTTAAATTAAATGTGTGCCCTTTGGTATTACCTTTGAGTGCTATGCAAATTTAAAAATTGACATTTACTCACTAAAAAAACTAGAATTCTAACATAGAAATGAAATGATATATTTTAATGTGATGGATAATTCTAATTCATATGGTTTGATTAGGTTCATTTTTGTATGATATGCAAACCCAGCTACTAATTTGTAAAGCATGCATTGTTGTTTTACCAATGTATATGAATTCGATCAACAATGTGCTAGTACTGTGTGTATAACTAGTTGGGTTTTACAATATATAACTTAAGCCAGCAATGTATGGTTAAAGGAATTAGTACACTACTGCTTTAAGAGCAGGTGTTGCAATCTGCTATAAGGGGAAGCCAGCAGTGTCTCTCTCTAAGCCTAGTGCTTTGAGACTCTCTTCATAATGAGACTCTCTCAGATATCTCTCTGATTATATGCTGGTTTGTTTATATGACTATTCCATTGTGAGGACTACTATGTGTAGTAAGAACTATGTGTTCTAATGTTGGTCTGTATATGTATTGAGTAAGGCTTGCATTGTATATGTATTGAGAATATTGATTGCTGTATTTGTGAGCGACTAGGACTGTTACTGACTACGTTATTTGCCTAATGTAAATAATATTCATACATTTAATGTATGTAGTCTGGTTATTTGCAGTACTGCTAATATCTCTTGAATATTAGCTGGATATCTACTACCTCCACATTTTCCTCAGTGCAGAGGTAGTACAGCTTACTCCTTAACACCTAACAAAATGGTCCAATGAAAATATTTGCTCTGGGTTTTCACCATTACATACTGCAATATCATAAACAGAACTCAAAACCTAACTGCAAATTCAAAAATTCCAAAATTTTAGCAGAACTTAGACTTATAAACATTTTTCCTGTTAAAATGTGTCCCATTCTTTGAACGTATTGCCTGCTCAATCCCTGCTCAAATCTTCTTGTGAACAAAAGGGGGCATGGAAAGAAATTCATACCGTCTGGCCGAAAGTACCAGGATTACCTCGCGGGCCTGGCAAACCACGTACACCCTAGAAGAAAAGATGGTTATATTAGAAGACTTTGAGGAACATTGTTCAATGAAACACACTTGCCAGAAACTTGGTTCCATTGAAGAAGAAAGGTATGAGAGCAGTACACTTGTTACTCCCCCATTAAAATGGCTTTAGAGTGACGCCATCTCAGAAAACCCAATGTATTTATTCCTGGTAGATGGATAGATACTCACAGCATCCCCAGGCTGTCCTCTGGGCCCTTCCACACCTTCAGAGCCCTTTGAAAACAAGGAGGAAATGAGAAACTGAGGTATTAGATTAGGCTCTTTCTACCAACCTTCCCTCCCCACCCACCCTCACCCTGTTAGAAACATAGAAACATGGAAGACTGACGACAGAAAAAGACCTCATGGTCCATCTAGTCTGCCCTTATACTATTTCCTGTATTTTATCTTACAATGGATATATGTTTATCCCAGGCATGTTTAAATTCAGTTACTGTGGATTTACCAAAAATGTCTGCTGGAAGTTTGTTCCAAGGATGTACTACTCTTTCAGTAAAATAATATTTTCTCATGTTGCTTTTGATCTTTCCCCCAACTAACTTCAGATTGTGTCCCCTTGTTCTTGTGTTCACTTTCCTATTAAAAACACTTTCCTCCTGAATCTTATTTAACCCTTTAACATATTTAAATGTTTCGATCATGTCCCCCCTTTTCCTTCTGTCCTCCAGACTATACAGATTGAGCTCATTCTTTCATGATACGTTTTATGCTTAAGACCTTCCACCATTCTTGTAGCCCGTCTTTGGACCCGTTCAATTTTGTCAATATCTTTTTGTACTTAATTCATACTCGATACCAAATGAGTAAACACCTGAGGCTGCTTTGAGAAATCCATTATAGAAAAATTCAATTTTAAGTGGGAAATTTAATCACTGATTTTAATCCAGAATGCCTAGCATTCTTTCTAGATTCCTGGGAAGGTATTTTCAGCTATTTAAAGTTATTGCCAGGTATGCTCCTGATTCACTCATGCCATTAACACCAACATCTTTGTTGATACTTTTTTGATGCATATGAATTCATTAACCTTGCACCAAGGACCCCTCAAGATAAAAATGCTATTCTGTTGTACAAGAAAACAATAGCCCAAACTCTAAAAGTTTTACAAGAAAAAGGTTTTACACTATTCTACAAGACAATGGCCCCTTTATCTAAAAGTTCATCCCCACCTTCAATCTATTGTTACTGAGCTTGACTGTTTTATTGCTGATGTCTCATTGCCAAACTACTTAACATCATCAGTGCTAGTAGGGCAAACACACTGCAGCAATTTTGAATGTCAGAAATAGGAGTACCTATACAAGGTCTGGCAACAAAATAGATACCCATGCAACTTTATCAAAAAGTGGCTGACCCCTCTTAACCCAATACAGCATAACTAAGACAAGCCATGAAAAGCACAACACTGCCATACATCAAAAACATCTCAGAAAGCAACAACTGACTATTGCAACCAGATGCATTCACCACAGTTCATAAACTATCCAAAGCCCTCAAAACATTCTAACTAAACCAAAAGGCTCAGCAGCTCCAGAAAGAAAAACAGGAGTTATTTACAACATGATATTCTAAGGACTGCAACAATCACAGGGACCAAATAGAAGATCAATTAGCAGTCAGGAGGCATGATGAACACTCCTTAATTTCACAACACACCAGCAGACTTAACCATAGTTTTAACTGGGAAACTGCGAGCATCCTAGACCAAGACAAGTCCAAAAATGCTAGATAATTCCTGGAAGCCTGGTACTCAAGACAAATTAGCCATCAAGAAGCACACAGAGATCTACATCTACATACTCTTCAAAAGAGAAAATCAAACACCCCAAAAGGAAACAAAAAGACCTAAACACCTCTTCACCAGCAGTGAACACTCAGATAAGTAGAAATTAACACCAAGGTTAACACAAACCAGGGGTAGGCAAAGTTGGCTCTTCTATGACTTGTGGACTTCAACTCCCAGAATTCCTGAACCAATCATGCTAGCTCAGGAATTCTGGGAGTTGAAATCCACATAAAGTCCCTGCACTAGACCAACAATCAAGAAGCAAACAATACCTCAATCAAGAAACTACCAAGGCTAACAGTAGCCAAAGAAGCTAACAGTAAACAACAGCCCAATCAAGGAACTACCAAACCCACTCCCACCAACACCAACAAGGCAAGCCAGCAGTATATAAAATGAAAGCAAACTCTAATTTCTTACTACAACTAATAATGTTACCTAGTTTGTTAATGAAACCTCTTCAGGAAAACAACAAAGATCAGAGGGTACTATAAGGATTCTACAATTCATCCCTGAGCAACAAATATCATATCTGAATTAATGCATACCTTAGAACCGTCATTTCCAGGAGGTCCAGGTAGGCCTGGCTTCCCTATATCTCCCTGCAAAGCAATAAAGTGAGGAGTGAATGTTGATGGTAGCTTAAATAGAGGACAGTAGTATAGATATTAGGGTAGTCTTACTTTGTTTCCCTTTACTCCAGCGAATCCTGGGAGACCATCAAAGCCCCTGTCACCCTATAAGAAAGGAGAAGAAGGGGGAAAGCAGATGAGTATTGAATTGACAAGAGTAGACCAGTTTTTTTGGCTAGGAGATAGATAAGTAGATAGATAGTTTTGCACGCCTAATTTTACTGCAACAATGCTCTTTATCCTTAGTGCAATCCTATAAGATTAATACATTTTTAAAGAACATAAAGAAATAGGTGCCCAGAATGATGGGACATAGTAAGGGGAGGACAATGTTGTCTTGATGACCAATTTGCCATGTTTTGATAGGCAACATAGGTGCTTCAGAATTTGGAAGGAAGCAAAACTTGTAAATTTAAAAAAGCGGTTTAAATTTGTTAAATTGTAAACCAGAGGCAAGGATTTGCTATTTTTGTGGCTATGTATATCTTGGAGGCTAACAGCTGAGACAAATAAGATTCAGGAATTCTGTGGTTTGACTTTCAATTCAGATGAACTACATCAGTTTCACTCCCATCTCCCTTTTTGCGTTATGCGGGAAATTAAATGTAGTATTGACTTACTTTGTCAGCAGTGAGACTCTGTGGATGTTGTTGAACTACAACTTCCATTGACCCCATTCTATAGGGTCAATGACAAAGGATGCTCAGTTGTAGCATGTATGGAATACCACAGAGTTATAATCCCTGTACTGTATTGTAAAAAATATCATTGATTTTTTTAAAAATCTGATAGCAAATGGGGGAATGGACCCCAAACAGGAGCAACATACCACTGGTGTGTGTGTGTGAGAGAGAGAGAGAGTGAATGAATGTATATGGGGAGTACATGTCATATTCTGAAACAGGTTATGGATATATGCAATTTGACCTCATGACTTCTATATAAAATTTCATGTTCAAAAGTACTAAAAACATTTATATTTCCCAAAGCTTTTGATTCTTTTATCCCAGTACTAAATAATTGGACAGAGGAAGTTGTACATACAAAACTCACACGCACTGAGAATCCTCTACATTCACTCCTTTATTATCATATTTAAGGCTACACAGGACAATTCAACGAGTTGCTGATAAATCACACACTAATATGTAAAAAGCTCCAGTTTCAGTCTCCTCTACCTTGAGACTAAAATCCAGGACAACTGTTGACAAATCGCAAGCTAGGTTGGCAAATTGCGCATTTTTCTATATTTTTACCTTTGAAGGCTTTGGTAGGGAAGGAAATCTGTTGCCAATGAGCTAGTTCAAACATTATTCATGTTCGGGGAGGAATTATATATTTGAATACCAGATCCTAGGAACCAACGGGGAAGGATTGTGTTTTCCTACCCTGGTTTTGCACCTGTGGAACTGTCTGGCTGGTCAAATGTTGGAAATTAGATGGCTTAGATCAGTGATGGTGAACCTTTTTTTCCTTGGGTGCCAAAAGAGTGCGGGCATACACTATTGCGCATGCACGAGTGCCCACACCCATAATTCAATGCCTGGGGAGGGCGAAAACAGCTTGCCCCCCCAGAGGCCCTCTAGAGGCTAAAAATGGCCTGTTTGCCAACTTCTGGTGGGCCCAGTAGACTCGTGTTTCAGCCTCCACAAATTCCAAAGACTTCCCTGAACCCGGGGAGGATAAAAACACCCTCCCCCATCCCCCCGGAGGCTCTCTAGAAGCCAAAAATGCCCTCCCAGAGCCTTTGTGTGAGCCAAAAATCAGCTGGCTGGCACACACATGCATGTTGGAGCTGTACTAGGGCAATGGCTCATGTGCCAGCAGATATGGCTCCACGTGCCACCTGTGGCACCCATGCCATAGGTTCACCCTCACTGGCTTAGATGGACCTGCTTCAGGATTCAATGGGATGCCTCTTAATTTCCCACACGAGTTCCTCTGAGTTCTGAATGTGTTTCAAGACCACAATCACAAAATACAAGGGGGTAAAGTTGGATTTTCATGTGGCATTCATACCACATGGATGAAAATTTCTCCCGAATGTGCAAAATTCAACAAGAAAGTGGAAACAACATTTGATTCAGATCTATTTGCACCCCACTATTGTGTTGCTACTTCAGGAAAGACCAAACTACCATGGGAGAGGGAATCTCAAAGTTCTTTCCCCCTTCTTTGTGTGAATTTCACCCTACAATTAAGATTTAGAAAACCTTGGATCCTGTTTCTCCTGGGAGTCCTCTGCCACCATCTGCTCCTGAACGACCCTTAAAAAAAAGGGAAAGGAGAAAAAGAGTGAGAAAAGGGGGCAAAGGAAAACATTCCTACAGATTGGCACCCATCTATGTATCTGACACTTACCCGCTTGCCAATTTTCCCTGGGGGTCCAATTGGTCCCTGTATCCCATGGGAACCCTGTAACGAGAATTGAAACAAATGAGACTAATTGCTGTTCAATATATTTGTTTGTTTTCATATGAAAATTTACCTCCATTGGGAAAATGACATTCCTTGACTTAAATATCATCTTTGGCCATTAATGGCAATATATTAAAAACATATTTTAGTTTAGCATCGATATAAGATCTATCAGAAAGGATGCCTTATAGATGTCTCCAACCTTGGCAACTTTAAGACTTTAAGGTTTACTGGCTGAGGAATTCTGGGAGTTGAAGTCCACAAGTCTTAAAATTGTCAAGGTTGGAGACCCCTGCCCTAGTCTATTGATAAGAAGAAAATTGTAAGGAGCTCTGGTGGTGGAGTGATTAGAATGCAGCATTGCTGTCTGGAGTTCAATCCTGATGAGCTTGAGGTTAACTCAGCCTTAGACCCTTCCAAAGTCAGTAAAAGGAGGACCCAGACTGCTGAGAGCAATATGCTAACACTGTAAGAGATTACTGCAAAAAGTGGTAAATGTAAAGAGTGACTGTTGTAGTACTATATGAGACTAAGTGCCATTGTTGCTGCTAGGTTAAGATCCAAAACAATTACTGATCCAGAATGCAACATCGTTTTAAAATAATAAATCTTAAATATATTTGCAAAGTTAAAATACAAACTTAAAAAAACCTCAAAAATAACAAAGCAAAAATGAAACAAGACCAAAAATGCTCATTAAAAACATACACATGTATTGCCCCCCTAATTGAATATTTATAAATATATTTTAACAATAATAGTTTGCAAACCAGGTCTACAATCTATAAACTTCTACACCAATAGTTGCCCAAATAATTTGACCTACCATCTATTTATTGGGGGGGGGGATCAGTTAACAAGTAAAGCTAACAAAACTAAACTCCAAAGTCCTTGGTTTACAATCTGTTATTCTATTCTATGCAAAGTCCACTACGTCTTCTAAACTTCCATAGACCACTGCAATCATCATATAATCTATAATCTGTCTCCATCTTTGACTGGTTCTTAATAATAAAGTTTTTTCCTTAAATTATAACTGGAATATTTCCCAACAATGCCATCTCATTCCCCAAAGTCATAGTTTTCCATTGTATTTCTGCAACACTTGTTGTTCAGAAGTTTTTTGAGCCAGTTGAACCACAACATCTCTATAACAGTTTTGTCTTCTGACTGAATATACTAAGCCTATTCCATAATCTCCAATAGTTTTCCTAAGAAAATCCAGTTCATCACTGATCCATACTGCCATCTCCAAGCCTTTTAAATTCATACCCCTTTCAGCCTTCTCCAATGGCCCTGCAATTCTCAAACAAAACTCCTTCTCCATCAGTTCTGTCTGCAACAAATTGACTTCCAATCCACACCCAATTGGACGTCTGATTTAGCTACTATTAGTTGCCTCTGAGTGTCATCCTTATGTTGATTGATGACTCTTGTTAAATCATTACACATTTTATCTATATTTTCACTCAGAGCTTCTGAATTAAAAAGCATTTTTTTCAAACACTTCCAAGAAGACTTTGAGATTATAAATTGATATGGCTTTATTGTTGCTTGCATTTTTAATATAGTCTATGGGGTTTTTTTATACTGTAGCTGGACATTCAACAACAAAACAGAAGATTCCTCACAAGGACAAAATAAGTTGAGATTCCATAACAAAATGTCCACAGGAAAAATTAAGATAATATTTCCCATGACAGAGAAAAGTTACCATCTAATCAGAGAGAAAAATAGATAAGAGACAAGAAGTATATACAAAAGCAAGTTTAAGAAGGAAGGTTCTTTTTAAAAAATAGTAAAATACAAAATCCTCGCAGTAGTCTGGTGGAGATGTAAATCAAATCACACCACTTTCACTACCAAAGAGAAAATATTTATGGTGTTGATTTCCATGCTGCAAAAACAAGCAGATAACTCCAAAACAAAGCAACAACAACAACAAAAAAGGTAACAAGTTCACAGTACAGCAAAGGGGTATAAAAATAAATCAGCATTCAACCATACATTTTGTAAAAGATGTACTGGTAAGTCAAAAGCAAAAAAATAAAAAATTCAAAACATGTTGTTTAAAACCTAGGCTTAAAAAAACAAATGCTGACCGGAAAAGATGGGGACTTGATCCTTCAATCGCTCTTATCAAGAATCACAATCGTCTAAATTCCTTTTCCTATTCAAGTACATGATAAACTGAGCATAGATTTGAGCAGGGGTGGGCTGCTGCCCAGATGGTGGGAGGAGACGCAGTGGGGTAGCGAAAATGGAGCTCCACCCCAGAGCACCCAATTTGCACTGAAAGACGTTGAAAGAAAATGCAGGGCGTCCTGCATAAGCCACGCCCACAGTTTGGTAGTAAAAATTTTGGTAGCCCTCCATTGGACTTGAGTCATTCCTAGTTGCCACCCCGAGTCTTCGGAGAGGGGCGGCATACAAATCTAATAAATTATTATTATTATTATTATTATTATTATTATTATTACTACTACTACTACTACTACTACTACTACTACTACTACTATTAAAATCTGGGAAGTGTGCTGCCAAAGAGCTGGCCTTGGTAGCAAAGTCAGCTGTTTGTTGGCAGGGGGAAATTTCATCCTGCCACACAGTATGCCAATTCCTGGAGGACTCCAGAATGCAACATTTAAAGTATCACCTTTTATCACCAATTACATTAAATTGGTTATTACATAATAAAATTATTCCAGAAAAAGGTAAGATTTTAAAGCCTATTCCTATAAATGCCTATCTCTTCAGACCCATAAGAAAGACTTCATATCTTCATCCCAGTCTTTTGATTCAGGAAGGTGAAGTCTTCCTCATTGGGACTTCTAATATTTGGAGCATATTCCTGAGAAAGACTAAGCTAATTAATCCCCTCTCTGATGTTAGATCAGAAGACCAGAACTTGGAGATCTTCCAGACATTGTCTTCTCCATTAATTCTCAATTTCCATTTATAAGATATGTCCATGGGATTAGGGATCCCGAGAACTGTTTTGGAGCACTACGGATTATTTATCCTGGGGCAAGTGGTGGTCAAAGATCTAAAATTACTGTATGTTTAATCTTATTTCATTTCTTTTTTTCTGAATGCATTTTATAATGCATTTCTTTGAATGTATCAAAGGGGAGGATGGGGCTGAAATGGGATGCAAATATAAATAAATTTATCACAAATAATTTTCTATCAGTCAGTGGCAGGATGAGGGTATAATAGACAAAATACCAGGAAAATTTTGCAAAAGGCCTATATTTCTTCAATAAGTTTGTACCTAGGCATGTATTTTTATTCCATGAAGAGTAAATGCTTATGATGAGGGGAAGGAAGGAAAAAAGAAATGGATGGAAAAAAGATTCTACCAATGCTACGAATGCCAGAATTCTGTCTGCTAAGGATAACTTAAAAGCTTTCTCATTTGAGCATGCCAGGAGAAAAGATCAGCATGCTTAAAATAGCGACAGTGCACCTTCCAAATTTGGGGGAAGGGATGAATTATGGTCTGAATTTGCAAAATTGCTTATTTCATATTCAGATTCAATTTTCCATGCAGTTCAATAAGAAGAATACAATATAATAAGGCAAAGTAAATCTATCGGGCTAGAGAAAGACTAATGTGAAAGATATGTATATAGTACAAAACTATCAAATGGGCAGGAGATAAACAAGTGCAGTGAAGGAGAGCCACTTTGATCTAATGCAAGGGTGGAGAACTGTGGCCTTTTTATGACTTGTGGACTTCCACAAGTCATAAAAGGACCATGGTTCCCCACCTCTGGTTTAACAGTTAAGTACCAAGCTAGAAACAAGAGATTGACTTCTCATCCCACCTTGGCCACAAACTCAGTTGAGTTTGACATTCATTGAAGAAGACTCCCTCTTCTTTGTGGCAACCCCTGAGATATTGGAACACTGCTATCATGTCTCTCCTAGTCCTTCTTTTCATTTAACTAGACATACCCAGTTCCTGCAACTGTTCCTCATATGGTTTAGCTCCAGTCCTCTAATTATCATTATTGCTCTTCTCTGCACTCTTTCTAGAGTCTCAACATCTTTTTTACATTGTGGTGACCAAAACTGAATGCATTATTCCAAGTGTGGCCTTATCAAGGCATTATAAAGTGATATTAACACTTTACCTGACCTTGATTCTATCCCTCTGTTAATGCAGCCTAAAACTGTATTGACTTTTTTGGAAACTGCTGGCTGATATTTAGATCATTGTCCACTAGGACTCCAAGATCCCTCTCACAGTTATTACTGTTGAGCAAAGTATTACATACACTGTACCTGTGCATTTTGTTTTTCTTGCCATAAATGTAGAAACTTACTTTTTTCACCATTAAATTTCATTTTGTTAGATAGTACCCAATGTTCAAGTCTGTCAAGATCCTTTTGTACCTTGAGCCTATCTTTTGGAGAGTTGGTTATTCCTACCAGCTTGGTGTCATCTGAAAATTTGATGAGTTCCCCATTTATCCCCTCATCCAAATCATTGATGAAGATGTTAAAGAGTACTGGGCCTAAAACAAAGCCTTAGAGTATCGCACTGCATCCATGTAGATGTAGTTCCACTGAGCACTACACGTTGAGTGTGACTGGTCAGCCAGTTTTGAATCTATCTGGTGGTGTTGCTGTCAAACCCACATTTTTCTACTTTTTCTAACAGTAGGTTATGGTCTACTTTATTAAATGCCTTACTGAAGTCCAAGTAAATTATATCAACAGCATTCTTCCGGTCCCTTAATTTTGTTAATTTGTCAAATAATGCAATAAGATTAGTCTGGCATGATGTGTTTTTGACAAACCCAAAAGAGACTGGACAGTCTGGCATTTTTATACTTCACACTTTACCAACCTTGTATCATCCAGAGGTGTTAGATTTCCACTCCCAGAATTCCCTACCAGCACAGCCCAAGCCCCTCCTGTCCATCTTCAGCAACCAACCTGGAGTCCGGGGTCACCTGAATCCCCTTTTTGTCCTGATTTTCCTGGTAGACCCTGTAGAAATCATATTAAAAATAGATTAATTTATTTTAGAGTATTCCAAAGGTGAACAATCCAGCCATAGTGAATACATCCAGGATTTGATGGAGCAGGAGAAATATTCTGTCTGTTAATTCTAAAAAAAATATCAGCATAGTAATGCATATGAGGGAAAATCCAGGCATTCTACTCTTGAAAATATTAGTTTCTCCTCTAACAGAAAGTGATACATGGTATGATGCCATTTGCACACTCTACACCTATTCATCAATAGAGAAGTATGGGGAGTTGTGGTTTCACAGCCTAAAGTAAATTTGGGGGAAAGGTCTGGAGCAGGAAATAAAAACTAAAAATGAGATCAACTCTATCACTGGTAGTTTCACATTTGGCCAAATCTATTTATTTTCTACATGTGAACCGGTGGGTTCTGGTTTCTCCCGCTGATGGTTTGCTCAAGAGCGCACTGTGTGGGTGTGCACAAATTGTGTTTTGTGCATGCAGTCATAGTTCCCTCTAAGCTGAGCAGTGAGCAATCGCTCACTTAAAAATCATCATCAACTCAGAGTTTTTCAAATCTGCCCAGAAGCTGAGAGGGAAAGAGTGAGAGGGAAGGAGAGAGAGAGGAAGAGAGAGAAACAGATAGAAAAAAGAGAGGAAGAAAAAGAGAAAGAAAAAGAATGGGAGTAAGGAAGAGAGAAAGAAAATCAAAATCTAGTTTGAAACTAGCTCAACTATTTAAGTGGCATTTTGATATTGATAGAGTTGCTCTATTATGAGCTCACTGTTATAGACACACAGTACAGTATTTTATTTTGAAATTCTGTGTTTGTTTGTTTGTTTGTTTATTTATTTAATATTTCTGTGCTGCCCAGTCCCAAAGGGACTGCCGTTCAGACACTATACTTTTCCGCCCACCCCCCAAAAAAATTAGAGGGAACACTGCATGCAGTACTTTAAAAAAAGCTTCTGTGCATGTGTAGAAGCTAAAAACAAGAAGGTGGTGCCTTGATGCTGCTGGAATAACCTCCTCGGGGTCGTGGCAGGCCTGGGTCACTGCTGGTTCTAGCAATGTAGTATAGAGGGAAATCAGTTAAACACATTATATATACTGCTCAAAAAAAATAATGGGAATACTCAAATAACACATCCTAGATCTGAATGAATAAACTATTCTAACTGAATATTTCATTTGCACAAATATTCCATTTGCGCAACAGCATGTGAAATTGATTGTCAATCAGTGCTGCTTCCTAAGTGGACAGTTTGATTTCACAGAAGTTTGATTTACTCGGAGTTACATTGTTTTTAAAGTGTTCCCTTTATTATTATTTTTTGAGCAGTGTATATTTTCTACCTCCCTTCTCTGTGTATGGGAAAAATCCTATACCTCAGGGCAATATAAATATGCAAAATGTAACAATTCAGGAATGATATGTTTCAGAAAACTCAATAATGTATCCTTCCAGACCTACAAATTCTTCCCTGGGCCATGCTATTTTAAGAAGGTATAGCATGATCCAAATGAGGACAGAAATTCTGGAAATGGCCAAACTCTCTCCAGAAGAGCATGATCCTGGTCTTGACAGGAAATAAAATATCTTGGAGTTCTTTGAAACATTCCATTTCTTAGTCCCTGAATTTTGCACATTCACAGATACAGTATGACCTTGTTAAGATCATTTGTAGCTTAGCCCACCAATAAGTTTAGACGATTTCAATAGATTAAAGTTCTTTTCAATGTCTATAAAATAAAAATGCTTGTGGGCCAAGTAGTGTTTTTCCCCCCTATGAAATCTGTTATATGCTGAAGAATATTTCATTTCAGCCCAAATACAATACATAGATAATACTAAGCGAACCAGAATTCACAGCACAGAAATGAATATGAAACTAAAATCTTTCCTTTAAAAAATCCTAAAACTCTCAATTTATGGATCAGCTTTGAACAATCACATTTACTCACTAGTGGTCCTGGCCTTCCAGTGAGTCCCATTGGGCCAGGAGGTCCTTTCATGGAAAGCTGAGAAGAGAAAGAAAATGGTGCATTATAATAATATCAAAAGGAACTGGGGAGAAGTAAGCAAGAAAGGACAATAAGATGCTGGCTTGAGGTGAAAATAGGAGAAAAAGTAATGTTTGTTATGTCACAGAGGTTTCATTCATCTTCTTTCTTCGGCTTGCTTGCTTGCTTGCTTGCTTGCTTGCTTGCTTGCTTGCTTGCTTGCTTGCTTGCTTGCTTGCTTGCTTGCTTGCTTGCTTGCTTGCTTGCTTGCTTGCTTGCTTGCTTGCTTGCTTGCTTGCTTGCTTGCTTGCTTGCTTGCTTGCTTATTTATTGGATTTGTATGCCGCCCCTCTCTGCAGACTAGGGGCGGCTAACAACAGTAGTAAAACAGCATATAACAGTAATCCAATACTAAAAACAGTTAAAAACCCATTATTATAAAAACCAATCATACATACAGACATATCATGCATAAAATTGTAAAGGCCTAGGGGGAAAGTGTACCACTATATGTAGAGAAGTGGAGTAGCTGGGCTCTGAAATTATTTTGGTTTTGCTTGGCTTTGAGTAAGCCAATTTCTATCTGGTCCAAATCAATGAGAAAAGACATGTTATTCATCTTATTGTAGGGCATGACTATATTAACCTAAATTAATTATTGAAAAGATCTTCTGTTCTTCAAATGAACTCTCAACCCTGATACAGATTTAATTTAGGATCATTTTTTTTAAAAAAAAAAATCTTAAATCAATCAAATCAGTTCCCCATTGGATGAAGTTTTTGTTTCTCTTCTGTACAGTATGATGATTTATCTGCTACGGTATGATGATTTATCTGCTTAAGTCTGACTTACAAAGCTATTCCTTGAAACAGAATGTGAATAATCTATATAAGTAACCTTTAGTGTCAGAATAGTGACACACAGGTAACATAATTGCTGCATCCTGAAGTAAACATACACTGTCACGAATGACAACTGGCAACACAGATGCCATGATGAAACAGAGAAAGACCATTATCACTATAAAGTTGGCTGCACTCACTTCCTGCAGTTTTATATCTTCTAAGGTGAGGGGAGGAATTGTTATTTCACATTTCAAAAGTGTGAAATAATCAGCGAACAGGAATTTCTAGAGAGACTCAATTTTTGTGGGGGCTCTTTTAGGCTCTTGCTTTTTATTAGCTGCAAAAGAAGATGCTGGCCCTCTATGATCCCTCTCTTCCAAGTTTGTTTGTTTTCTTCCAAGACTGCTCGAAATGGATAACCAGGTTAATTTAAGTGAAAAGAAATGCAGAACCTTTGGGATAAAAACTTGGCTGAACCAGTAGCAGGTTGCAGCCAGTACTGTCCAATATGGTGTCCTGGTAGCAAAAATGGAGCTGCGCATGCAGCTTCAGCTGAGTGGTGGGCGCGTGCATGCATCAGAAGCCAAATCTTGTGTAGCCGGAAGCCAAATCTTGTGTGAGGATACGTGCGCAAGTGAGATTTTGGCGATTTTCTTGGATTTTGGGGTGAAATGTTGGTGAAAATATTGGTGAAAATCACCAAAACCTCACTTGCACACACATCCTTACACAAGATTTGGCTTTTGGTGCATGTGCAGAGAAATCTCATGTTGACGAACATGCCCACCAGGAGCGTTCCAGTAGCGCCGGCCACTAATGGGCAGCCAAAATTTTACTGCCACACTGTGGATGTGGCTTATTTTGTGGGTGTGGCTTAATGGTCATGTGACTGGTTAGGAATGGCTTGCCAGCCATGTGATCAGGTGGGAGTGGCTTGAACGATCATCATTGTTCAAATGAACTGTTAAGTCCTAGACTTACAACCTTACCAGTGTCGCTCGCTGGGGTCACAATTTGCTTTGCGTTTCCCGTGCTCTCCTTTCTGGGTCACGCCCCCTGCCTCAGGCTGGGTAGCTAGGCAAATGGGTGCTGCCAAAAGCATAAATGCTGCCAGCGCTGCTTCCACCCATGCCTTCTGCTTGCACCTCAGGCGGGAGGTGGCCGCAGGAGGCGGGAGGGGAGCTGGGCAGGAGAGAAGGAAGCTCGCCAAGATCAGGAAGGAGGAAAGAGGAAAAAAGCAAGGAGTGCAGATGCAGCAGCAGCAGCAGAAAAAGGAGAGACAAGCCAAGCCCAGTAATTCTGGAAGTGACAGCTGCCAATCAGCTGGAGCTGCGCACGCATCTTCATTTCTGCCAGTGGAACTGCATTCCACCCTGTTCTGCCTGCTGCCAACCCCTGGTGCTGGCGAAGAAGAACCCCTGCCTGGGCTGAATCCACTGTTAACTAAATTTAATTGTTTATGTTTGTTTTGAGCCAGTGTGGACATGTACTTGCTGTTTTCTTGGCAAGATTTCAGAAGTGGTTTTCCATTGAATCCTTTCTGAAAGAGTACCCAAAGTCACTTAACTGGCTTTGTGCCTAAGCTGGGACTAAAATTCATCATCTCCCAGTTTCTAGCCTGGTATCTCAATCATTATGCCAAGCTGGCTCTCTCTTTTATACAATATACTTTTGTTCAGTCAGTAATTCTGACCATGATTTGCTGAAGCAAACATAACCTCACTGAGGGAGTTGGGAGGCTGTGATTTAACGGCAGATGAAAAGATTAGAGAGTGATTTGAGTAATTTGATTAGCTGACATTCTGTGATGAGCCACATGATTTAGAAATCACTTGAAAACCTGCAATATTATTATTTCAATTTATTCACCTATAATTCACATTTCCAGGGTCAAATATCTCAACACCTCTGGGTGGCATTAAGAATTTGAAAAGAATATAGAACATTAACCAGAACAGAAGTAAAAAAATGAGAGGGGGGGAGAGGGAGAGAGAGACAGGGAGAAAAGTGTTAAATGCTGGAGCAAAGTAAGTACTTAGAGAAAACAAGATTTAAAACAAAGAAGCTTACCATATGCACATATATTCATACATTTGCCCACAATGCTTACCTTGGCTTGCTGTAAAATAGCCTGGGCCTGGGCCTCCTGGAAAGATACTGAAGGTCCTTTAACTGAATCACCACGAAACTGGAACTGGAAATAGATTGGTAACACAAATTCAAGGAAGAGAACAATGGAGAAATAATACAATAGAACATTTAAAAAAAAGAAGAATACTGAGGCTATGGCTAGATAAAGTAGATGGCAATATGCCATCACTTATGGCACTCCTACCAAAAAAAGAAGAGCAAATCTTCATATGTATCATCTTTAAGTGAAAGCAATACCCACATTTAGTATTTCAAATATTGATGTTTATTTGGTGCCAGGAAGGTAAAAAATGGGTTCAACTATAGAAAACTCAAAATGTTCTGTTTTTGAAGATGATAAAATTTCCTGTTCTTAGGGATGACTTATATATTTGAACTTTGCTCCTCAATCTTCAAACTTTCCATATCAAAATCCTTTTCCATATCAAAAAACATCCCTCTTGGATATGTGGTCACAGTAAAGGTGAGTTCCTTTTGACCCATTTCTTACCTAACCTGTCTTCTGGGATCTTATTTTATATAACAAACAAATAATTCCCTCAACACTGTCAAACTATTTACTAAGTCTACACTACTATTACTATCACCTATCCTATCATTATGATTATATGACTCTAACTTGTTGTGTGCATCCTTAAGATTTGTATTAATGTTGATTGCTTCTTCATTGCTTATTTGACCCCTGTGACAATCATTAAGTGTTGTACCTCATGATTCTTGACAAATGTATCTTTTCCTTTCTGTATGCTGAGAGCATATGCACCAAAGACAAATTCCTTGTGTGTCCAATCACACTTGGCCAATAAAGAATTATATTCATTTCTATTCTATTCTGTTCTGTTCTGTTCTGTTCTGTTCTATTCTATTCTATGCTATGCTATGCTATGCTATTCTATTCTAATAAATGTCAACATATCTTTGCACATGGAATATACTCAAAACAATGCCCGTGGAAACTAAAAAAAAAAGGATTCTCATTTTAACATCAAATATTCACTAAAATTGAAATTCACTTCATCTGCTTCTCAGAGGCACTGGATGACATTGTTTCCTACACATATATCTCATTTTCTCAAACTGGTCCATTTCCCTGCATCACCTACTGGCAACATGAGCATTGTCCCAGGTGGTCCACGTAACCCATCAGCTCCTGGAAGGCCTGGGAGTCCTGGTGGTCCCTGTGCAAAAGCACATTAAGACACCTCCGTCAATCATTCTTGAGAGTCATTGGACTAAAAGAAAGCAATATCAAGCTGAGGCTTGTCCAAGAGATACACGGAAGAGGCGCATGCCGGCAATTCCTTATTCCCCACACCCAACATTTTCAGAGAAGACAAAACATCGCCAGGGGGGAAGATCGAAGAGAGTATCATTCCATCGAATCACATAGTGATTTCCTTACCCGCTCGCCAGGATCTCCTTGAAATCCCGGTGGCCCTGGTGATCCCATGGGACCCATCTCTCCCTGGGAAATCAAGATAAATGAAGAAAATCTCACAGGCAATTCTTCTTTTAAAGTAGAAACATCATGACATGGTGATATCCAAGACCAGCATTGTATCAAATGTATCTTACAGCAGCAATATTATGCCTGACTGTTCCAAAAACCAGGCTGCAGAAAATGAAGTTTGAAAATTGTGTGTAGTTTCCTTTCCATCCCTATGAGTAACAGGAAAAGACTGCATAATGCACCTAGATACTAACATCAATCATCAGTCTTCTTCTGCAGCTGTATTTGGATTATACTTTTTGCAAAACTCTGTAATTTTTAACTAAAGTGTCAAATACATATGGTATGTTTTATAAAAGGTCTACCAATAAGCAGCACAGTCACAGATCCTTATGGAAGAAAGAAATTCTTCATTCTCAAATTCAAGCCTTTTTAAAAACTCCATCTTATCAAGCGGGTATTGCCATTTGCTTATTTCCTTATATAGGTAGTCCTCCACTTACATCAGTTATTTTAGTCACTGTTCAAAGCTACAACAGCACTGAAAAAATGATGTATCACCATTTTTCATAGTTATGGCCTTTGCAGCATTCTTACGGTCACTTGATCAAAATTCAGATTTATTTATTCACTCACTCACTCACTCACTCACTCATTCATTCAATATTTATGCCGCCCCACTCCCTAGAGATTCTAGGGGGCTCACAACCAAAAATATAAAACATCCAAATACTGTAATACTAAAACATATTTAAAAAGTTTAAAAACAATTTAAATACAACAGTTCAACCTATGCATACCATTTATGGCTGGATCTTGATGGTTACCACCATCAGATCAACAGCCCCAGGCCTGCCGGAAAAGCCAGGTCTTTACCGCTTTCCGGAAGGCCAGCAGGGTGGGGTTAGTCCAAATCTCAGGAGGTAGCTGGTTCCAGAGAGTCAGAGTAGCCACAGAGAAGGCCCTCCCCCACTGACCTGCCAGCCGATACTGTTTAGCTGATGGGATCCAGAGAAGACCAATCCTGTGGGCCCTTACCGGTCACCGGGAGCTATGTGGTAGAAGGCGGTTTCGAAGATAGTCTGGCCCTAAGCCATGTAGGGCGTTAAAGGTAATGACCAACACCTTGAATTGCATCCAGAGACCAATCGGGAGCCAGGACACATAGGGGAAAGGCAGGGAAAGGAGCAGAGAAACATGGAGACAGGTCTATCCCCAATCCTGTTTATAATGGCACCAACCTGGATTGCGCTGTTGCAAGTTCTCTTTCCCTACCCAGAAGGGGGCGGGGGAAAGCCAGGAGCCAGGAAGGAAGGGACCACCTCCTAAACAACTTTAAAGTAGCTGGGAAAACTGATATCATTATATTTATTATGTCTCTTACCTGTGGACCTCGATATCCAGCTGGCCCCTCAAAAACCATACCCTGCAAAGGAATGGAGAAAGATTTAACAACCCTGAACCAGTTCTGAAAGGAAAGAGTGACTTTGTGGCCTGTGAATATTCACAGAGTTATGTGATCTGAATTTAGTTGTCTCTTAAGCACTGAAATAAGTTCACACCCTTGTAAGGAGTATAAGAGAAATTCTTTAATATTAGAGGAATGAAACCACATGCGTGCTTATTGTTGAATGCTCTGCACAAGTAGCAAGCTTGTTGAATGTATATAAAAAAAGAGATAGCTAATTGTTGCATAATTAGATAATCTGTACTCATGAGATATTATCATGATAAATGCCTGTGATTCTGGGGCACAATTAAGCTAACTATCCTCAGAAGGGAAAACTATATTGTGATCTATACTTATCAGAGGGAGAGAAGCAGCATATCGCAGCCAATAATAAAGCATACAAAACATTCAACTAAGATCCAGAAACCACTCTGTGAATGCAATAAAGGAAAAGATTTCCCACTGTTGTATATTTGCAAGTGTTTGTTTTTGTATTTGTCTGCAAGACTTTTGTCCTCATCCAAGACCCAATTTGCTCCATCTCAAGTTTCCAGACCATATTCCTAGTATCTCTCAACCGTATGGAAACCACTAGAGTTTTGGATATTTATCCATCCAAGAATCAAAACGGAATTGACCACAAACCCCACGACACCACTTCGTGGTGAAATAAAGTCTCCAACCAGGCTGAAGGGTTTTGGCAAAGCTAGAACAGAAAACATATCTTACTCACAGGTTCGATGACCGCTGCCTCTCCTTTCTGCCCCTTCAGATTTGGTTGCTGCTACACACAAAGGGAATAAATAACCACCATGAGAACCAGTAATTATGATAATGTGAGAATCTGCAATGTAGATGGGGACGATCTCCCAAATTAGAGAAGATATTTAAGATAACCGTTTCTTCTATCTGATTTAGTGAACCACAAATCTTATCCCATCTACTATTCAAACAGAAACAAGTTGTTGTACCTTAAATGAAGGTGCATTTGATTCTGAACTATGTGCGTTGTTGGAAAGAAGTGTGGGATTTTTCTAAGTTGACTGATTGTGAGAACTGGCACTGGGGGTTAGCTGTTGCTTAGATAGTAAGTGATCTCCAGTGACCTCTCCTCTAAAGTGAGCTATCCCACACTTCTCCAGGCTTATGATGAGTGAAATAGGAGCAATTAAGTGACTTAACATCTCTAGACATTGGAAACAAATTCAAAAAGTAATTCGAGAACTTCCCATGAGTGATCCCTGGAGCAAACTCAACTCCAAAGGCATAGGACAAGAGGAAGGCAAAATAGCATCAAATAAAAAAAAGGGATAAAATTAATTACTAATTGCATTTAGTTCTGAGCACCTATGAATTAAATCTTATTGAGTTTTTTTTTATCATCAATAGCCCTGAGCAAAAAGATCCTACAAGTTTGGATTTAAAAAAACACAATACTTATTATGTTTTCATTTACCATGATTTCCAATTTTGATCCAAACTAGGTGGCAGCATTGAGGCAATTTTAACTAATCTTAAGAAGCCGAGCCAACCTGGAAGTGATTAATATCCAATAGGAATTATCAGTATTATTGGCTGGGCTGGAAAGTCCCTCAAAGAATCCCAGAAAAAGGCAGGAGCAAACATGTTTTCTTGCTTTATGTCTATGTAAGTGCTGAAAGTTACATTTGACTTGAAAGAAATGCTTAATGTTACTCAAAAGCAATTTTTTAGCCCAGAAGTGGGAACTGAAATCCATGCCATGAGAAATAACGAACAGTGGGAATATGTAATACACAGCAGGTTCTGGACTGAGTCAGAAGACTGAGGAGAGGGCAAGTCAACCTTGGTTTAAATGCCAAGTTTCCATCCCAGCCTGGTGGCAATTAGCCATTGGGAAATGAGTGGGTGAGGCAAAGGGGCAACAAGACATTCATAAATAGTTATGATTAATGTCATAGAAGTCTCAGTGCTCTTAAGTCCCAAATAAAAATAGGGCACTCTTGGCAAATATCTAGGTGAAGATAGACACATCCGACTGAGATGCAGCAGAGCCCAGTTTTTATAATTTCTTCTCTTTAAACACTAACATTCTCTTTTTAAAATCATCTGTAGTAGGTTCCATGGGAAATAGTTTAGCATGTTTGGAGCATCTTTGACATGAGACACAGTTGAAAATATGTCTTGGGCACCAACGCATCTCCTCATCTCCATTCTACTCATTAAAATATATGGTGATTTTTTTTTAATATAAAGAGAGACTGTGGTTGTAGGTATATAGGGAATTAGCAAACCCAACCTGATGCGCAATGGAAGCATGGCAAGTGGATCCAGCTTCTTTAATGGAGTCACAGTGTTGATGATGGAAATCAGGAACCTGGGAGCTCCTTTTCAGATTAAAACATTTTATTCAAACACATAAGCTTTCATGAGCTGCATCTCCCTTTATCAGATGCCCAGACTGACTCTAGATTGATGTGGGATTTAAACTGGGGTGAGGAGGATGCAAGACAGCATGATTATGCAGCTGGGTTATATGAGAGGCAGGTTATAAACACATTGTAGCTCGGTTGATGAACTACCACCTTTTGCTATTCCATCTTCTCATGGATTTCAGATGAGACTTTGGGTCTTGACCCACAACTATCAGTGCAACTGAGGGTCATGGCCTAACAATGAAACAACAGAAGGAGCTTATGAGGAAGTGCAAATCAGAAGCAATTTATGTGCAGGGATGCTAGCCTCATTGTTAAGATTCTCTTTGCTCTAGCAGTGGGAAGAGTGTTAAGTTGGCTCGAAAACTTTACTATTATTATTTCCAAAAGACTGTACAATCAGTATTTTTAATACAAGACAGATTAGTCCTTTCCTCTTTTATTCCAAAGCTTAAAGGGTTTAAATGGTATGTCTTGTTTGCAAGATTATCTTTAATTAAAATTGTAATACTTGCATTCCAACTGTTTAAGCCTCAGTATGTTTTTGAACTTATGCAATCAAAAACAAGCACCACTGGGTAACGTTGAGCTTAGCTCCAAATAAGGAATGCATTATTTGAATGAAATGAGATTACTTTCTGTAGTGTTCAGATTGTTACTCATTGCTTAGAGAAATGTTTGTAGAGTTTCTACCTCAGGAAATAGGATGGTGCCTTCAGTGCGCTCAGCTGGATCATAGTGCTCTGCTTCACTGGCCCCTCGTCGGTCATAGTAGTCCTCATAATCCTTATTGTCAAGTCTCTCATCAAATGCTCTGTAAGTAACATTGGCATTCATGTCTCTATTTTCATTGATTAAATACTCTTCTCCAAGAAGGTCCTGTTGGGATTAGGAAAAGGGGATATGAAGTACAGTAGATGTATTTAATGATAATTACTTTGCGCGCACACTATTAGACTCTTCTTATATGTGACTCTTTCTCCTACCATTACATTCTGTTTTCCTTTAAAAGAAAATAAACTCCGTTCATTGAATCCTGCTCAGCTCTGCAGATATACATATTCTAGAATCTAGGTACATGGTTTTGTATGGGATACAGCCTCTGATACACATGTTCCTGTCCTGAATACACCATCAGACTTTTGGATGTTTAGATGTATACATATTTGCCAGATTACCAATAATGAATGGATCTAACAAGTTATCGAAATGGTTATGTATAGCTTCTGATTAGATGGGATGAGGAACATGAACTAAAGGTTCAATCCAGTTGGAGTACAATTTATGGATTTGCATGACAGAAAGGGAAGTAGTATTTTATTCCCATTTTAATTTGTAAGAGATAATAGCAAAATGTAGAGTTTGTCTTTGAAGGACTTTGTTTTTGTTTTACGTCATTTGATTTATTGTTACTTTGCTATGTTTACTAGAACCTCAAAATACATTACTTGAAACAAGAATATATATATATACATAGAATTAAAGTAACTTTAATTAATTAAAGCAATTTAATATTTCCCTAGTATCCCAAAAATGAAAGTCCTACCAAAAAGTGACTTTTTGTTATTCCTTTCCCATTTTCATTATTTCAGCTATTATTATTAGTATTATTATTATTATTACTATTATTATTATTATTATTATTATTATTATTATTATTATTATTATTAATTAGATTTGTATGCTGCCCCTCTCCGCAGACTTGGAGTAGACAGTATAGATTCAGCTATACTGAATATTTATGAATAATTCCTCAAGTTGTTTCAGTTACAATACAGATCATACCTAAATTCTTAATCCAATTTTAAAAGCCTAGTAAGGTCTCTCCCAAACAGAGATTGGAAGGAGTAGATTTCATAATTCTGATGGATAAATGATTAAAAGTTCAATATCTTAAATTCAAATCATATAAAGACCTAACCAAACTATTATTTTCCCATTTCTGCTCTATCCTAAACTAGGTTTACACATCCAATGACTAAGAATTAAATTATCTTTTTACTCCTTTGTTTTGACCATACACTGAGAGGGAAAAGATAGCTCGATGATTTCTGCCCCAGACAGAAATACTTACACTGTACCCTAGAAATATCTACATTGTTTCTTACAATTATCCCATGGGAAATTACTGTGGCATACAGTTGGATTTTCCCAGCAGTAATTTAATCATCAAATTGCTACTAGTTATGTGCAACCCCTATTGCGATAAGAATATGTCCGGTTACTCTTTCAACAGTGAGGTCCTGAAAGCACATTCCATTCAGCATTTTCAACAGTCTAACAAGGGTTTTACTCTCTTTTGAGAATTTTAATGAAACGGTTATAATTGACAGTACAGTGGTACCTCGAGATATGAGTTTAATTCGTTCCGGACCTGGGCTCTTAAGTCGAGCAGCTCTTATCTCGAACGACTTTTCCCCATAGGAATTAATGTAAATAATTTTAATTGGTTCCAGCCCTCAAAAAACTCACAAAGTTAGTCTAAATTATGCAGAAAGACATGTTTTTAATGAAGAAATGTACATGTACATATAAATGAATAATGAAGTTTCTTTCACTTAACTTGTAAACTTTCTTAAACTTTTAAATTTACATATGTTCAACTTCTCTGCCACCCAATCCTGTAAGACAGAGGTCCCCAACCCTTTTTGCACCAGGGACCGGCTTTAAGCGATCAAGAGAGGAATGGGTGAATGAATGGACGGAGGGTGGGAAGGAAGGAAGGAAAGAGGGAAGGGACAGGAACAGAGGAAGGAAGCAAGGAAACTTATGAAAGGGGAGAGTAAGAGAGGAATGAGTGAAGGGAGGGAGGGAGGGAAGAAGGTGGGAAGGAGAAAGAAAAGAAGAAATAGAGGAAGGGAAGGTAAAAGAGAGAAAGAAAAAGAGCAAGAAAGAAAGCAAGAAAGAAAGAAAGAAAGGGGGAAGGGACAGGAACAGAGGAAGGAAGCAAGGAAACTTATGAAAGGGGAGAGTAAGAGAGGAATGAGTGAAGGGAGGGAGGGAGGGAAGAAGGTGGGAAGGAGAAAGAAAAGAAGAAATAGAGGAAGGGAAGGTAAAAGAGAGAAAGAAAAAGAGCAAGAAAGAAAGCTGCAAGCACCCCCCCGAGCCCCCCAGGCCGGCTGCAACCTTTTAAAACATGCGCGCCGCTTCGCAGCTGTCTCCTGAAGCCGAACGCGGAAGTTAGCGTTTGGCTTCAGGAGACAGCTCCTTGGCGCTTGTATCTCGAATTTGGGCTTGTAAGTAGAACAAAAATATCTCTCCCCTCCCAGCTCTTATCTCGAGTTGCTCTTAAGTAGAGCAGCTCTTATGTCGGGGTTCCACTGTATATGGATGGCGAATATGAGGGTGATGTTACTGGCTGGAGACAGTTCCCATCTCCAAGATTTTAATAAAAACAATTGTAATGTTAGGCAAAATAAAAAAGTGGCATAGTTTTTCTGTGTCTATGGCACCTCTTATTAGGAGTGAGTACAACTGAACACACCCAAATCACATCCTCACTTTACATACAAATGATGCAACCAAACTAAAGTAATAATAGAAAGATTTTCACTATTTTTACTATCTATCAACTAGAACTAGGTGAAACAAACTTAAACATAGATTACCATGCAGACCGCATCAAAAACAAGATCCACAATCCATCCCACAACATCCAACCCACCATCCCCCAACAACAAAACAACATCCCATATACCACCAACCAAGACTAGGTAAGCGTACCTCAATCCAATCCATTACTAATCTCAAATGCAAACTAATCATAGCATAGTTAATGCCTTCAACATTATTTTTTGTCTGAGAAACATGGCTAAACGCATCCCTCCCTGACTCCATCATCACAACAAGAAACTACCTTGTCTTCCGGTCTGACAATGAAACCATCAGAGGAGGCGGAGTAGCTATTTTCTACAAAAAGACTCTAAATCTAAAAAATATCCAAGTTGCACATGATCTCACCCTTCCTGAAACCATTGTCTGTGAACTGTCCTTAAATACCACACTTTACTTCCTACTTTTTTACAAATCCCCAGACTATGACATCAATAATGCAAACAAATTAACCTCATTGCTAACGTGTACAATCTCCTGCCCATACCCCCTTATCTTTCTTGGAGACCTAAATCTATTTCTCATTAATTGGACCCTAAATGAATGCACAACTGAACCCATCCATACAACCCTATACAACGCTGTTACCAATTTAGGACTCGAACAACTAGTAGCAAACAAAACTGCTTCGACCTCATATTCTGCAACAGCAAAAGCACAATTTATAGACTACAAATAAAAGAACCCTTTTCCAACAGCGACCACAGCATGATAGACTTCAGCCTCAATCTACAACATTACAAGAACCACCTTAATAATGGGATGCCCAAGTAAAACTTTTAAAAAGCCAACTATGAACTCATAGATGCCGACATCTCAAATCTTGACTGGCAAACTCTATTCTTTTGCTGTAACACTGCCAATGACCTCTATAAATCTTCTTGCTTGAAGTCAAAATAACTATTAGACTACACGTACCACTAATAACCATCATAACTACGAAAAAAACTACCCATATAAATAAGGAAGCTACAATCCAAATAAAAAAACCCTCCTGTGGTGAAAAAACAAAGCAGGCTATGTAGCTAACTTCAAAAACCACAACAAAAATACATGCCACCAAATAAAGATGGAATGCTCCAACTATCACAGCAAACAACAGGAAAGCCTTCTGCACACAAAATCCAAACACGCCTTCTACAACTTTGTAAATAACAAACTCAAGGACTCGAGTCCCTTCCCACCACTAAAAGGACCTAAAATCCTTGAATACAACATTTGTTTGGAACCCACACCACATATTGGACATAAATACATTAGAAAGTGTCCAGAGATACTTTACTGCAGTGGTAGGGAACATCGGCTCTTCTATGACTTGTGGATGTCAACTCCCAGGATTCATAAAACAATCATGCTAGCTCAGGAATTCTGGGAGTTGAAGTCCACATGTCATAGAAGAGCCAATGTTCCCTACCCCTGCTTTACTAGAAGAGCCCTCCACTCCTCTACTTGCAACAGAATACCTTGTGCAACCAGATTTGAAATCCTGGACTTAGAAAGCTTTAGAACTATGTCACCTTCTGCACAACCTAAGCATAACTCATAAAATTATCTGCTACAATGTCCTACCTGTCAATGACTACTTCAGCTTCAACCACAACAATACACGAGCACACAACAGATACAAACTCACAGTAAACTGCCCAAAACTTGACTGTAGAAAATACGACTTCAGCAACAGTGGTTAATGCCTGGAACTCACTACCTGACTCTGTGATTTCATCACCAACCCCCAAAACTTTACATTTAGACTATCCATTGTTGACCTCACCCAATTCCTAAGAGGTCAGTAAGGGGCATGCATAAGCGCACCAGTGTGCTTATTGTCCCTGTCCAATTGTTTCCTCTTATCAGTACCCATCTTATGTATATAAACAGTGTTATATCCATGTATATTCCAAATACGTACTTGACAAATAAAATAAAATAAAATAAAAAGATTTTGAATGTCTCAGAAACACCTGCTACATAGTGGGTTATCCCAACTGCCTTTTTAATACATTGTGCTAGCTCTATCCTTCACTGATAGCTGTTGTCACTCCTCCCATTAAAATCAGCTATGGGTCCCAATGGGTGCCCTGAAGAGTCACACTATTCAGGTTTCAGGATGTAGCTTTCTGATAAGGCAGACTGCCATAGGTTTTACTCTGGGCATTCTTCAGGGCACCAACTATTCTGAAGAACTTGCAGCCCCCAATTGGTTTCTCCAAATATAATTCAAAGTAAAATATTGAAGAAGCTGGGGCTGCTCTTGAGAGTGGCTGTCTGTCCATCATGATGCCTCATATGAGGACTCTGAAAAGGAAGGTGCTAAAAAAGCTTTTGCAAATGCTAAATACTGAGTTGTGAAAATCTGCCAGAAAAAACCAAAACATTGCACATTCTGCTAGAGGCAGTATCTTGGGAAGACAATTGGTAGGGACTTGATTCAAATCCAAATCCTTCCCTGATCTGAGTAGACTACCTCATTGTATCTAAAGATAGAACTGGCAACAGAGATTGATTATTCTGATTTTGTATTCTGGAATGAAAAAGTCCTAGGAAAGTGAGACCATATGCATGGTCTGAAGACATCTAATTGGTGTTAAAGTCTTTATAAGATTCATGGATTTTGACAGACCACAGACCACAGATGAAATAACTGACATCCCAGAGCTTCATGTGGCCCTCAAAGCAGCCTCTAAAGATCTTCAAAATTTGATGCCAAATTATACTTTCAGTGAAGCATATGATTTAAATTATTAAATATATGACTGGGAAGTAAATTCAATCAAATTAATTTCAGCTGTTTCCAGGCCTGTTCACTACATTTTGGAGTGGGGCTTTGGCTGGCAAGCAGGAAGAGGGAGATTGTGATCCCCTTATATAGAGCACTGGTGAGACCACATTTGGAATACTGTGTTCAGTTCTGGAGACCTCACCTACAAAAAGATATTGACAAAATTGAACGGGTCCAAAGACCGGCTATAAGAATGGTGGAAGGTCTTAAGCATAAAACGTATCAGGAAAGACTTCATGAACTCAATCTGTATAGTCTGGAGGACAGAAGGAAAAGGGGGGACATGATTGAAATGTTTAAATATGTTAAAGGGTTAAATAAGGTCCAGGAGGGAAGTGTTTTTAATAGGAAAGTGAACACAAGAACAAGGGGACACAATCTGAAGTTAGTTGGGGGAAAGATCAAAAGCAATGTGAGGAAATATTATTTCACTGAAAGAGTAGTAGATCCTTGGAACAAGGTTGGTAAATCCACAGTAACTGAATGTAAACATGCCTGGGATAAACATATATCCATCCTAAGATAAAACACAGGAAATAGTATAAGGGCAGACTAGATGGACCGTGAGGTCTTTTTCTGCCGTCAGTCTTCTATGTTTCTATGTTTCTATGGTTCCAAACCTAAAACAGTGTTTTCAGTACAACAACAAAAAATTCCACCTAGACTTTCCCATCTTTATATCTACCCCAATCACATTTCACCCCTTCCCTGCTTTCTTTAGATTCTGAAAATGAAAGGAGCACCCCAGGAGGCCTTGGAAACAACCTCTATCTTACCTCATAATTGTCTGTATGGTTGAAGTTGGCTGTCATGGTGGTAGAAATGAGGATGCCAAGCTCTTCATTGGGATCTTTTTCCCAGAACTCAGAAGCTGCCTTTGTCAGACTAATATCAGTTGGAGTCTCATTCTTGAGGACGGTGGGGGAGACATAAGATGTTAAAGGAATCTGTATAACTTATTTGGCAACATACATTTAACAATGTGCACATACATTTGTACAAATTCTTTAGGGGTTAGAAATATGCCAGCAGTCAAAAGCCAACTAAAGTGGTCATGATATAAGAAACATTCAGGCCAATAAAATCTAGTACCTTGAGGTTAGAGCAGAAACAGCCTTTCATACCTTCATGCCTAGGAGATGTGTTTGGAACTTATTATAAAAGATTAATCTTTCAGTGTAAAATCTCCTGGCATCCTATCTGCCAAGTTCCCAGAGGGTTTAAACACTGAACTACATTTGGCAGCACCTACTAGTTAAACCATATTTGCTAGCAGATCTAGGAGTGGAATTTGGTAAGAAAGAGCAAAAGCTCCAGTGGATCAGATGATGTGTCATATTGGGAAAGAGGCGGAAATGCAGTTGAGCTTTCAAGCACATTAAGTAGTAGTCTTTCACTCTGAGACTTGGGAGACTCAGAAAACCTGGTATGAAAATTCACATTTGGTGCCATTCATTTATCTGGAAATCTGCAAAGGGACAGCAAAATTATACCAGGAAAAGAGTTTCTTCTGTCAATTTGTCCCAGCCCATCAACAATATCAGAGCAAACTATATGGGTTGTTGGACATTTGTGTGCTGGGCATGTCATCTTCTAGGACTGATGTGCCTGAAGGTCATGAATTTTGTTCCATGCTGCACTGTTATCTTCTGATATCTATGTGGGCTCATAGCCGTTCATTTAAAGCCGACATCCAATTTATGTATCCCAAGTGTTATGTTCTTGTGAACATCCAGCAGATCTTGAGGCAAGACAAAATAGCACCTTGGGAAGATTTTCTTATTGCATGTGACTTCTACAGATAGGGAAAGTCCCCTGAATTGGGATTTAGAAGAAGAAGAAAAAGGAGGCAATGAATATATGTAACTGCAGAAGGAACATCACTCAATGTTATAAGAAAGAACTAAGGTTTGTGAATTTCCAATTTTGAAACTCAAAGTTACTGAGGAAAGAGATGCTGTGTCAGGAAATCATATAATCCTTTTGATTACACACAGTCCTCCACTTACAACATTTCATTTAGTTACCATTCGAAGTTAGAATGGCACGGAAAAAAGTGACTTTTGACCAGGGGTGGGCTACTGTCTGGATAGGGGGGGATGCAGTGGGGTAATGAAAATAGAGCTCCACCCCAGAGCACCCAATTTGCACTGAAAGATGTTGAAAGAAAATGCAGGGCATCCTGCATAAGCCATGCCCACAGTGTGATAGTAAAAATTTTGGTAGCCCTTCACTGCTTATGACACTTACAAACGTTGCAGGATCCCCATAGTCACATGGCCAAAATTCTGCCTCATGATAACTGACTCATATTGATAATGGCTGCAATGTCCCAGAGTCATGTGATCATTTTTTGAGACCTTCTGACAAGCAAAGTCAATAGGGAAGGTGGATTCACTTAATAACTGTTACTAACTGAACAACTGCAATGATTTTCTGTGGCATGAAAAGTTGTAAAATGGGGAGAAATTCACTTAACAACTTTCTCACTTAGCAACATAAATGTTGGGCTTAATTGTGGTTGTAAGTCAAGGACTCCCCATACTCTGATGATTCCAATGGGCAGAAAAGATGCAAAGACAACAGATCTTAAGAAATCATGTATTTCCTCTCACAATTAAATATTTGCATATGTCCTTAAATGCAAAAAAGTTCTCCAGTTCAATCTCAAGTATACTGCACAAAAAAATAAAGGGA
Organism: Erythrolamprus reginae; assembly: GCF_031021105.1. Taxonomy (NCBI): domain Eukaryota; kingdom Metazoa; phylum Chordata; class Lepidosauria; order Squamata; family Dipsadidae; genus Erythrolamprus; species Erythrolamprus reginae. The sequence continues at coordinate 196,503,084 of NC_091951.1, read as the reverse complement.
ACACTTAAACAACACAATATAACTCTAAGTAAATCAAACTTCTAGAAAATCAAACCATCCACTTAGGAAGCAACACTGATTGACCATCAATTTCACATGCTGTTGTGCACATTCAACTTTATACAGAACAAAGTATTCAATGAGAATATTTCATTCATCCAGATCAAGGATGTGTTATTTGAGCGTTCCGTTTATTTTTTTGAGCACTACTCATCCCAAAGTGGGATCTAAATCTGGATAAACTTGTCAAGGATTGAAAGCTAAGTAAGGCAAGGCTTAGTTAATATTTGAATCAAGCATTAACTTGACGCTTGTAAGAAGGCAATGACAAATCACTTTCAAAACTACTGCCAACCTTGCCTGAAGATGCCCTCAGGTAAAGTTGAAATCCCAATGTTTACATCAAAGCTATCATAAATATTTTCTGGCAACAGTTTCTGTGTGTATGACAGACAAATGTATATTAGTAATTCTATCTTCCATCTATTTACTACTGGGCTCAGCCACACCTGAAACAGCTTCTTTACCGACTCCTAAGACTGCAGAGAAAGCCACCTCCTCAACGTTGGGCATAAATCTCCATGGACAACTTTTAATCCTGAAGGAGCTTCTTTTGAAAAGGCGAATCAATGTAGTAAATTCATCTAGAACTTGTAGCCTTATCTCAGGGTGCAGTAAGGCATGATTTCAAAAACGGACAAAGACAAAAACTAACCAAAGAATTAACTTTGTGGACTGCAATTTCACTTGTGTACAATAGGAATCTATCTAAAAGGGGTGCCATGGGTGTTTGCCTGATCAAATGCACAACAAACCTGAACTTTATTGCTAGACAAGTATTCGCAGAATTAGATGAAATCAAGTGTGCCTACATTGCGGGAGAGGATAAGTGGGTGGCAAAAAATTTCTTCCTGAGAAGAGATTAGAAAAGGAAAAGAGAAATGCTTTGTTGTTGCCAACACTAAACAGCCAAACAGCCAAACAGCTGTAATTTTGATTCTAGCAAAAGAAACTCTGCCAGCTGCTCCATTTGGCAGGGAAAAGTTTCCCCTTGGCCAAGGCAAGAATGATTCACTGGCAGGATGAGCTCAGCATCCCCCTGTCCTGTATTTCACACATTTGGGGACGCTTCCCTGACATAAAAAGATCATTAGTGGAAGACAAGAGGAAAACAAAATGCAAATATATTTGTTTGATCATAAACTAAAACAATCAGAACAAAAGAATCAACAGTCACAAAAGAAATTCCATTAAAACTCTTAATGTCCAGATTCTATTATAAAATGACAAATCTATTAAGCAAAATTAAATAAGACTGCACTGTATCTATAACTTACAACCAGCTTAGATACATAACCAAGAATAATGGTTGAGACTAAAGCTGTTATTATATAGTAGCAGTGAGCTATTTAGTACCATTTTTAACATCTCTTTTCACTGCATACCTAATGTCAGCAGGAAGTTAGGAGAGTCTTCTAACAACCTTTAGGACATTTTAAAAAACCATAAAGTTGATTTTTCGCAGGTTTCAACAGCAGGTTTAAGCAACTAGTGTTTGAGTAAAATCTTAGTCAAATCTTCACAGTCCCTTTGCCACATACTGCTCCTTGATATTTTAGGACAAGGGGAGAAAAATAATGGGGGAGATCTATGCTTCCTGAACTTCAAAGCATATAGAACTTTTGCTATTTTCTTTTTAAAATCACTAAAGTAGAGAAAACAGGGGCAGGAACATGAAAAATAGAGAATAAAATTGATAAAAGGAGAGATATGAAACCTATTATCACCAGGAAAGCAAACTGGAGCTAGCTATTTTTGCAGAAGAGAGTGTTGATTAATCAGTAACAGTTTTTCCTGAATTAATTTCTTCAAACCACGATACCTTAAAGTTCCAGTGTCATATAGCTTCTATGGCAGACCCAATCTATGGCCTCATTGATAATGTATCATTATTAATGTCCTAAGACAGGAATCCATTTTCTGAAAATGAAGGCAATTTGCAATTCAAAAAATCATTTACAAGAATTTGGAATAGGAAAGTTATGTACAAATGTATACATTAAAAAAAACATTTGTATGGACATAATTTTTGTGCATGTTATTGTTTTCCTCAATCCTATATTGGCTATGCAGTGCCCAGAATATTTTTAGCTCTGAGCACCACATTTTGAGAAGGAGATCAAGAAATCGAGTGCGTCCAGAAGAGAGCAGCCAAAATGATTAAGAATCTGGAAGGGGAGGAAAAAAATATGAAGAGCCTTTGAATTTATTTAGCCTGGAAGACAAAAGACTTCAGGGAGACATGATAGCTGACTTCATGTATCTGAAGGGTTGTCACATAGAAGGAGGAGTTGAACTATTTACAACTGTTGCAGGAAACAGGGATAAATAACAGTGAACCTAAATTATTTCACTTGAACAAATTTCCTAAGGTACAAGCTATTCCATAGACAACTGCCTCAGAAGATGATAGATTCTCCTTTATTGGAAGTGTTGACATAAATGCTACATGGAAATCTGCCAGAGATTTGCAGTGAAGAAGATTCAAATAAATGATCTCCAAGGTACCTTTTAACACTTACATTCTATTATGTCATGTTTCAACTTGAATTCTCTGAATTCTCAGAGTGGCCATATTCCGTATTGCTTCCATGTGCTAGGCCAAAATATGTTTTCATTTAGGAATAGCAAAATTCAAAGCCTAATAAGGTGATGGAAGTGCTTTCACGATGTTGAGACGTATCATTTTGTGAAAAGTCCATATCAATAGCTATTACACCAGCTTTGCTATTCAAAGACAATAAACTCTGCATATGGTAACTAAAGAATACTGCAGTGCTTTAATTATAAACCATTTCCAAAAGATGGACTTTATACAGGTAGTCCTTGTTTAGCTACTATTTGCAGTTTTCACAGTGAGGAAGAAGTAACTTTGTAACCAATTCTTGCATCTACAAACTTCTCAGATCTATAAAACAAAGGAAAGATGAAGACTGTCATTCAATTAATGACTGAGTTGCCAGTCCCAACTGTGATTGATAATTATTATCATTCTGGTAGTGCTTTCAAGATATTCCCTCTTGCAACTGCTTAGTACCAGGATCTAAAGCAAATGCATTGTTTATAAATGGTCCAAAGACAAAGATTCATGAATTCGCCTCCCAGAAATCACTTATTCTATTTGGCACCAATAGAATAACATCCAGCTATCTGCACCTGAAGATTTCCAATAAGGATAAAAGCAGTAACACAGTGCCTACTGTTGGTCATTGTAACTAATCCTTATTCATATACGGTATTTGAATATTAGATCAATGGAAGATGCCATGCCATCAGTTTCAGAATCAATGATTCGGTCATATTATGGCTCAATAGAAGTTTGCACCCTGCATAGATTTTAATTAAGAAGTAATTAACAATTAATAAGTAATTAATTATTTTGAATTTCACTTTTGGAAAAACTCGTACTGTCAGAGGCTGATGTCATAGTACCAGGAAGGAACCAGCAAAGGTCCATATGGATATTTTCCTGAGACACATCATGAATTCTTTCAGCTGCTCATCCACATAGAAATTCCTCTTTCTGGAATGACCATGAGCTCTCTTGATTTTGACTGGACATCAGAAGGAATTGGCCCAGCACTTGATGGAGAACATGTCTTCAGGTGTTCAAACCCACCTGTGTTTGGAACTTTGCAGCCAACCAGGACTAATGGAAATGGAGTCCTTGACCTCCCTAGCCAGAGGCTATTGCATATGGCACCATCATGCAAGGCAGTCAACGGGCAGCCATAAGGGCAGAAAGGACAGGCACTCTGCGGGCAGTTCTGCCTGAAGAACCATTGATGATAAAGCAAGAGGAAGCTGCTAATTAGATGGGTTAGGCATGTTAGAAGGCAATGGGTTAGGCTGGCAGGAACCAGAAGTTATTAGATCAGCAGAGAGCAGTTAGTTGCACTCTCTACCTCGCCTGAGGTTGGACTGAGTGAGGACTTCTCGAGGGACTCTTTGTTTCTCTTCTTCTTGCCTCTACCTTTCTTCCTGCCCTTGCCCCTTCCTTTGCCTTTGCCCTTCTTGCCCTTCCTCTGTGGAATGTTCTGTACAAAGGGGGGAGGGGAGAAGATAGGATAGAGAAGGGGAGAAAAAAAGAGAAGGGGAGGGAAAGAGAAAAAGAGAGAACAGATACTTAAGAAAGAAAAAAAAACCTTCCCCATTTCCTTAGAACACCAAAAGTCACCACCAATACGTCCAGGTTCAGCCACCAGGGGACCATTCACAAGAGACAGACATGAGCATGGCACCAACCCCTTGCAGAACACAGAGGAAAGACCATCACATAACAGTTTTACTTGTGGGTTCAATATGACTTTCCAGAGAAGACAGATTTGGAAAGTAAGAATGTATCTGTTTCTTTTTATCCACATACTCCCAAATTGCCCTGATTCTATCCTTCTTGGGGTCCAAGGGAGCAACCCTTATATCTTTTTTCACCTGTGGGTTAATCATCTAAGAGACCTAAAGAGCCATTCCCATGAATCACAAGGAGAAGTAATCCGAGCAATTTGTGAGCCTTATCTTTAGGAGGTCAGTCTAGGGGCAGATTAGGGATCTAAAAGAGGTGCAAAGATATCCACAAATGGTGGAGTGGATACAGCTAAAGTAACATAGGATGGTGTCTCAAGCATTTCCACCATCCACCAGATTACTACTGTTTATGGTGAAAAAGTTCTAGGCACAACAAACAATCACAACCCTAAAATGATGGCAAGAGTGTGACAACATCATCATGTAGATGCTATGATTGTGTATTTCTGAGGAAGCCACATTCAACAAGCCCAAATTTCTTAGTGGCAAGAACAAGGTCTAACAAATAGACAGACTTCCTCTTTTTTCAACGTCATTCTTTTAACCATTCTTCCCCATGGAAATTGGGAAACACATGGTTAAAATAGCTACAGGAGGTTCCAGACCCAGGCCACCAAGTTACTACAGGTTCTATAGAATCGGTCTGAACTGGGAGGAACCCACCTCTAGTACAAAGGATCTCCTAGTCATGACCATAACTGATCTTTGAGCAGGAAATTTAAATTGAGGAGAACCTTTAAATTGAGGACTGGGTCCAAATGGGGTAGTGCAACCCCATCTGAAACCAAAGATGTCAAAGACCCTGATCTTGAAGCTCCATACACCTAAAGTTACCCAATCTTTGTCTGGATACAGTTGTAGCCCACTGTCCCACATCTAGGCCCCTAAAGCCACCATGAGAGGATAGCAGCAGCATCATTCACCGGATGTAGAGATCTAAACTGAGTATTATCAGCATATTAATGATATCTCAACCCATAGTTATTTAGAGTAACCTGGCAAAAGAGTTGCTTTTACTATTTAAGACCAGAGGGCAGGGATTCTATAGTGCTAATCAACCAGGTGCTAGTTTTATTCTCACAAGTGGTTATCTTTCTTTTGGTGTCTGCAGGGAACTTTGGCACAGAAGGTTATCCCAGGGGTCTCGGTCAGGAACCTGGCTATTTACAGCTCCTGCCTTTTGGCTGCCCACCTACCTCTTCTGCATCCTGGGTCTGCAATTTGTAGATGAGTTGTCTGTTGCAATCAGGCATGTAATCCTGGCAATATTGGGCAGCAGCTGCTGGGTCTGGCACAAGCAGTAATTGTTGGAGATCCCCCTGAAGAGGAAGAAGCACAGTACAACCATTCAGAATATTTCACGAACATACAATATGCTTATGTATTTTCAATCCAAGACTTTATTGTGTAGAAAATTTCCGGTATAATACATTTTACACTCTTAAGAACAACTCTAACAAAGTGAGATTACAGCATGTCCATCTTTTTTTTTAAAAAAAAATACATATTTGTTTTGTTGACTCCTAGAGAATATTAACTCAGATTGTCATTATTCAGAGCTTAACCAATTAGCCTTCCTCTACCAATTTAATGAGATGTGAGTACAACCTGGGAGACAGGATGAGGAGCCACAGTCAAGGCAATGGCCAGACAAGAGATACCTCAACTCACAGAAAGAATGGGGTGGAGAAAGCCTCTCAGAAGGAACCCTCCCTAATCCTTTGGGAAGTAAGGGCAGAGGAGGGGAGAAGTGATTTCAGGCTTCCAAGATTATTATAGCATGCTATTATAGTATAATCTTTATTACACACTGCTCAAAAAAATAAAGGGAACAACTTAAACAACACAATATAACTCCAAGTAAATCAAACTTCTGTGAAATCAAACTGTCCACTTAGGAAGCAACGCTGATTGACAATCAATTTCACATGCTGTTGTGCACATTCAATTTTGCACAGAACAAAGTATTCATTCAGATCTAGGATGTGTTATTTGACTGTTCCCTTTATTTTTTTGAGCAGTATACTATAATAATAGTAGCATAAGCACTCATGGTTTAGTTTGTCTGGACTACCTCAAAGGATTGACAGCAATCCTGCAAGTCTCAAAGCACTTTTTCCTTCCTTTGCCTTTAATTTCCAGAGAACTAATAAGGGACCTGTCTGTTATACTTTCTCCCAAGTGCATTGCTGATGAGGAATGAGATAGTTCTCACTTGACCATTGCTCTGGCTGCAGCTCTTCTTCATGTTTCCCAAGTTTTCCAAGGTTATTACAACCATTTGTTTAAAACTGGACAGATCTTGTTGTTGTGGTTCAGTTTGGCCCTGACTGGTACTCAGTTGCTCAAGTTTTAAACTGCCTCACCAATAGCCAAATCAATTTAACCATGGCCTTGGATGTACCTAACTCACATTCCTCTGTGGGCAGGTCTCATCTCACTACTTACTTGATTCAGTACGATGGGAGCAGGCCAGCTGATCTGTCAGTCACTCTGAATTTTGTGGTCTTTTAACCTTGCTCCAGAAAGCCAAATGCAAATACTGTACCTCCTGCCAATTATGAAGTTTTCAAATAACTCTATGCAGTTTGAAAACCTGGATATTTGTATGTTAACCACACTTAGTATGACCAAGTATGTTCACTCACTCATTTCTGCCCTCTCCCTGTCTTTAATGGCTGGGAAACAGAATGCCAACGTAGCTATATTAAATTTTTATGATTACATGTGCATACAAGCACACTCTCTTATGCAGCTGAACATGCCCCAGCTTCTTTTGCTCAGCCAGTGTGACCCTAGCAGTCCTGGTGCAGAGAGAACATTTGCTCCCAATTAATCATCTCCCAAAATATGGCCAGTGGGCCTACTTCCAGAAGAGCTCACAAAATTGCTGCTCCCACCTGATCAGTTGGGACCCACAATTAATCTGCTCCCAGCATTCTCGAGGAGATGGAAAGGAGGAAAAATTAAGAAGCAAGACGGAGGGAGGGCTACAGTGAGTCAGAGTCCAAGGCATGAGGTCAGGTGGGGACAGAGAGGGCTAGATCAAGGCAAAGGAAGCCCTGTGGTTAAAAAAGGAAATCACGGGGGAAGGAGCAAAGCAGACAGAATTGGGGAAATGTCAACATTCCCACAGTTAAAAAATAAACACTGTGAAGCATATATGCACATAAATGAACCCAAGCAACTGCAAATTCCAACTATATACATATGCAAGAAAACTAAACACTGAAGAACCCAGTTGATATAAAGATAAGAAGAGCACATAGTAGTCAGGTATGCAACAAAGTGTTGGTAATGACCTTTAAAGCCCTACATGGCATTGGACCATAATATCTCCGGAACCGCCTTCTACCACACGAATCCCAGCGGCGGATAAGGTCCCACAGAGTTGGCCTTCTCCGGGTCCCGTTGACCAAACAATGTCGTTTGGCGGGCCCCAGGGGAAGAGCCTTCTCTGTGGCGGCCCTGGCCCTCTGGAATCAACTCCCCCCCAGAGATTAGAACGGCCCCCACCCTCCTTGTCTTTCGCAAATTACTCAAGACCCACCTTTATCGCCAGGCATGGGGGAACTGAGACATCCTCCCCCAGGCTTTTATATTTTATGTTTGGTATGTATGTGTCGTATGGTTTTTAAATTGTTGGGGTTTTAGATATGTTTTATTTTAATATTAGATTTGTCTCACTGTTATATTGTTTTTGTATTACTGTTGTGAGCCGCCCCGAGTCTTCGGAGAGGGGCAGCATACAAATCTAATAAATGATGATGATGATGATGATGATGATGATGATGATGATGATGATGATTCGGAGCTTGCCTTTATTCCTTCAAACCTTACAATAGATTCATGGCTAGATTAGTTAGATTGGTTCCTGAGGCATTCAGCATTCACACACTCCTTGCGTAGAAAAAGTGGTTTGGATGCAACTGCAGAGGTCTTCCTAGTGGAAGCAGATTATCTGAACCTGTTTCAGTCTAGTTTCAACGTTGCATTCAACATGCACATAACACTGATGGTATTTGATAGCGATATCTGGCAGGACCAGGATAGGGACACTGCATCCTTCCCAATCCTGTTTGATCTTTTAGCTGCTTCCAATATTACCATTCATTATTTCTTCGGAATCACATCCAACATTTAGAAGTGGATGACAATCTGTCTCCCATTCTTGTTATTTTGTTTCTTGGTTTTTATTATTAGAACTTTTAAATCTTTTGCATTTTCAGCTGTTAAAGTAGTGCCATCAGGCAAAGCATGGTACTTTTGGTATTTCTTCCTCCAGTTTTAAAATCACAGTCATCATTTTCCAATCCATCTTCCAACAACCGATTCAGCATATCAGCTGAATAAATAACAGGAGAGTATGCCATCTTGTTGCAATCCTTTGCCAGCCTGAAGCCAGTAGGTTTTGCCATGTTCCATCCACACTGTGACTTCCTGGTTTGGGTAGAGCAGTGCTTCCCAAACCTTTTCAGTCCACTGCACTCCTGGTGCTACAAACTCAGCCTCAGTATCCCCCACCCCCACCCGATTCAGGTGGCCATGGCTCGGTGGTGAAGTGCAGGGATGGGTTCTGACTTACTGCACTGCTGGTTCACTTCCTCTCGTGCTGATTAGCCATGCCTCGTGGGGCTGTGTGCACTTTGTGGCCAAGCCTCATGGGCATGTGTAATGCCAAGTAGTTCCAAAATATCACCCCTCCCAAAAAGCCAAAAGACAAGATGGTGATGCATGTGTAGTGCTGGTAACTTGACTTCTGTGCATGCACAGAGGGAAAAAATCCTGGATTTTTTTTAAAAAATAAAAAATTTAAAAGATGGTGGCACCCATAGACTGTCACTGACCCAACATTCTGTAACATCACCAGCAGATTGCTACCAGTTCAGCTGAACCAGTCCAAACCAGGAGGATCAAACCTCTGGTCAGGTGACTGGGTAGGCGTGGCTAACTTGTAAAATATGGTGAAACTCACTTAAAGATTTTGGGTTCAATTGTGATCATAAGACTGACTTTCTGTCTTTCTTTTTCTTTCTTTCTTTCTTTCTTCCCTCCCTCCCTCCCCCCCTCTCTTTCTCTCCTACAGTAGAAAGCAATCTCTCCCAAGGCAAATATCTTCTGACAGTTATGAGATGCTAAAATTCCAAATTACTCACCATCTCCCAAGACCGGGGATTCCTGACACAGAGTTTATATCTTATAAAAGGTATAGCTGTATGACAATGAGGGCATCCCTGAATGTGGATGAGAAACATCCATGCCTTTTCCAATCTTCTTCCTTTCTTTCTCTCTTGTCAGGAGAAGGATGAAAGTGCTCTGGCTGGCACTTGGCTTACTTTCCTGGTGAGGCTCAAGGAATGCCCGGCACACCTATCCACTGACTCTCCAGGCAGCACCACTTTATTCCTGCCCCGCCAAGCTCCCCACGGGCCTGGAGACCAGCAGACCTGAGGCTGGCAAAGCTCTTTCTTTCTTTCTTTCTTTCTTTCTTTCTTTCTTTCTTTCTTTCTTTATTTATTTATTTATTTATTTATTTATTTATTTAATTGGATTTGTATGCCGCCGCTCTCTGTAGACTTAGGTGCACAGCCTGATGATTCCCAGCGGGTTTAGGATATTTTGCCTCTGCCAGTTGGATGAAGCTCTTTCTTCTGCAGCAGCTGATAGGCCGCTGCATTATCTCCCTCGCCCAAAGGCCCCTAGCTCTTCACCCCAGCCCTTTGGGCTAGGGAGATAATGCAGTGGCCTATCAGCTGCTGCGGAAGAAAGAGCTTCACCCAACTGGTGGAGGCAAAAAGTCCCATCCCCTTCCCAGCCCACAAGACAAATCCAGAAAGGTGAGAGGGGTGATTGTGGTGGCAACCGCACTCTGGCCTGGCAGCGGCACATCCCCTATCATGTGCCATCCTGGAGCACAGTCTCTGGGCTGGCAGGAGCTTTGGAAGGGCAGGAAGAAAGTGGCGCTGCCTGGAGAGTCAGCAGATGGACGTGCTGGGCAGTCTCCAAGCGTCGCCAGGAAGGTAAGCCAAGTGCCAGTCAGGTCCAAGCACTCCTGGCCACCCTTCACTCTGGCTGTCTCTCAGGAAGTTTGCGGGAAATGGCGGTGTGCAGAGCTGGTCAGGGCGGAGCTGCCAGTGCAACAGTGCCCAGCAAGTGTTTTAGTTAGTCCAGGAAGACACACACCACACTATAAAAGGAAAACCCAAAAGTTTTTTTAAACAGAAAAGCAGAAACAGCTCCCTTTTTAACTGTCAAAGGGATTTTCTGGAACACACAAAGCACAGGTGAAATGTAATCCAATTTCTCACCCAATAACTAGGAAATTGAGTCCAATTCTAAAATCCAGAGAGTCCACACACAATCTTGAACAGCACAAAAACCACGATCTTGACGAAACAATGAATCAGATAAACTGCCATGAGGCTAACACACCAGGCTGCACTTTTATCTGTGGCACTAATTACAGCAGCCCCACCCAACCACAGGTGGCCTCATTTTCTCTTGTAATAATCCTTCCGTTGTTGTCGCCTATGCATCACTCTACGCATGCATGGATGGGTCATTAATTCTTGTTCAGAATCCAGGGATGATACAGATGATTGATCTCCTCCTGGGCTGTCTGCCAAACTCCCCTCTTCCCTGTCACTCACGCTTCCTTGGTCAGAGGAGACAGATTCTACTGGAAGCAAAACAGGCCTGCGGCATGTGAATGTCTCCCCCACATCCACCTCCACATTGCTTGGGGCAGGAGCTGGGCCAGAGCTAACCACAACAGCGAGGAAGGCCAGGTGAGGAGACATGGCCGATTGTCTTGCTCTTGGTGCCATGGGGCAGATGGGCTGGAAGAAGTACAGTTGAGCGGGACCAAAGCAGCACAGCTTATTGTGCTTTCTGTTGTACCACTCTCCATCCCAGAGGGCCATGAATCCCCCCCTGTCAATTCTCCATACAAACCACCCACCTCATTTCTGCAAAGGCAGGGCCATGCAGGGCAATCTAAACAGGGGAGGGGATTGTTGTAGAAAAGGCCACCTTCTACCCATGCCTCCCGTACCGTCTCTGCAGGACTTGGGACACTGAAGCAGTCCACTGGCTTCCAGACTGGTACCGTGAGCCGAGTTCCCAGAGTGGCACCAGCAGTCGGCCGGGCCAATCTGCAAAGAAAGCAGGCAGGTATCTGGGCAAGAAGCCAGTGGGCGGCTTTGGAGCTCCGAGCACCACAGAGCCAGCACAGGTGGAAGGCGGCCTTTTCTGCAGCATCCCCTTCCCCTCTTTGGATTGCTCTGCAAAGGGGGGCTCTGCCTTTGCAGAAATGGGGTGGACGCATGGGCAATAGCTCCGAAACATCCGCTTACCCTTCTGCCACCCCTCTCAATATCTGCATTTCCACCAAGGGCCGTCCAACCTCCATGATGAGGCAACACAACAGGACCCAAGGGAGAGAAGAGTGGATGCAAATCCATAAATATGCAATGAACATACTGAAGAGTTTCAAAGGACTGGATGTATGAGTCTATTGATTATTTAAAGAAATGCCCTTCACCACATTTACGTTTACACTTTACCGAATGCCACAATGAACGTGAGTGTAGCATACACAGCATTGGAAGAATGGATGAGAGCTTCACAAGGCCCTTTTCACCTAATTGTAATATTGTAAACTACTCAAGACCCATCTATACCACCAGGCATGGGGGAGTTGAGACACCTTCCCCCCAGGCTCTTTATATTTTATGTTTGGTATGTATGTGTTGTTTGGTTTTTAAATATGATAGGGTTTTATATGCTTCTTTTTTACTATTAGATTTGTTTCGCTATAATATTGTTTTTATTATTGTTGTGAGCCGCCCCGAGTCTTCGGAGAGGGGCGGCATACAAATCTAATAAATTATTATTATCATTATTATTATATAATTATTATTATTATTATTTTGAAAAATAGTTTATTTATTAATAAAAAAGGTGGGAAGGGAAGTATAAACAGGAAGAGAAAAAAGGATACAAAATCAAGGAGTTTGGGAAAGTGATAGTATTATACATAGTAATACATAAAATTCTTTGTGTCAATAATATATTTCTCAAACTATGTAAATAAAAGATATCCTTATTATTACCATTTATATCATATATTATATTTGTAATTCATACATTTAATTTCCAATTAAATTCCAATTTCTAATATATATATATATATATATATATATATATATATATATATATATATATATTAGTAAAAGATAATTTATGAAAGAGGAAAGTTAAAAGTTAAAAAGATTTGCAGTTTATTTAAGTAAATGATATAATTAAGGAAGTTTACAGTTTAGAAAATATATTATTATATAATTAATTTATAAATGATAATTTATACATCTATTCAGTTCTTCCTGCCAGAACTGCTTCATCTTCGATCCCATATCTGTTAGTTTTGTCTTGAACCCCCAATTCTTTTGAATGCATGTTTGTTTGTTTGTTTTGCTGGAAATAGAAGAAAAGATTATAAGATGGAAAAGCTCTATGGAAAATAGCATCCAGCCCAGCTTGGGAACATTCCTCTGGATTCCACTCCACCTGTCCCCCATGCCACTGCAGAGATCCTTGCTACCATCTTCATTACGAAAGGAAGTTGCCCCTCAGCAACCACCCACTGCTAAGCTGACATTTGTAGGCCATTCCCTCAGTCACTGCCCAAATTACCAGAGGCAAATGGCCCTAAGCCAAGGTTTTCCAAGCATTACAACAAGAAATGCTTGTTCTTGGCCACCCCCAAGCCAACAACAGCTTAGACGCCTTCAAAAATCTTGTGCCCTCTGACATTTTATGCCTGGAGAAAGAATGCATTGGGGGATGGGAGGAGGGAGAAGAGTCTTTTCTCTGCTTCCAAGGCTATTGAAACTAATAGTGTCCTTTGTAGAGGAAAAATCCCTAAGTTGTCTTCCCTGAAATGTCTGATCCCACTTAAAAGAAGAGTTTGCCTATTCTGGACTGCTAGTGGCATACATAATTCTCTCTGACTTCTCCCTCTTCTATCCTTTTTTTCATTTCTGTTCCTTGACTCTCTTTCATTAGCGATATCGTCTTTTGAGTTATTTGCTCTGTAGGTTTTCTATCTTTTATGATTTTTTTTTCTAATTACCACCCAGCCTTTCACCCACACTGTCAAGATTGTCCCCTCCTTCACAGATACTTAACTGAAAGACTTGCAACAGTCTCATTCCTTGGGGAGTTGAAGAAGATTTCAACTATTATCTATGGTGTATGCTATCAGTGAGCTCATTTTCTTGCCACAGAAAAGGAAAAGAGGGGAAAAAAAGAATGGATCCTAAATCTAAGCTCTGTCATTCTGGAAGGTCCCTTCTCCAAAATTCCCATGTCTGCTGATCACCGCCTGCCACAAAGTGCCGACTATTTCAATTTTAAAAAAGGCCTCCACATAAATCAGCCAGTATAAGCCTACAAAGTCCGACTCTGCTGACCATTCTCAACCAGGCAGGCAGCAAATGTTGAAGAGGGAAAGAAGCAATGGGAAATCTATTCATTTTTCCCCATGGCAGCAGAGCAGGGATAGAGTAGAAATGGTCATCTGTATTCTGTGAGGCTTTGTAGCTCTACAATTTGTCAATCCCAGACCCCTAGCAGCCTCCTGTAACCATGCCAGGAACAGTGAAGGAGATGGCACCACTGGCAATGGAGGGAAAAAAGATGTAGAATCAGGAGATGCTAAGATGGTTGTGTGAAAAGGTGAGGTGGGAGGAATGTGTTTGTTTGTTTGTTTGTTTTATTCATTCATTCATTCATTCATTTATATATTGGATTTGTATGCCACCCCTCTCCGTGGACTCGGGGTGGCTAACAACAGTGATAAAAAACAGCATGTAACAATCCAATACTAAAACAACTAAAAACTCTTATTATAAAACCAAACATACATACAAACATACCATGCATAAATTGTAGAAGCCTAGGGGGAAAGAATATCTCAGAGGTGGGTTTTAAAGCGCTTACGAAAGGCAAGGAGGGTGGGGGCTATTCTAATCTCTGGGGGGAGTTGTTTCCAGAGGGCCGTGGCCACCACAGAGAAGGCTCTTCCCCTGGGTCCCACCAAACAACATTGTTTAGTTGACGGGACTCGGAGAAGGCCCACTCTGTGGGACCTAACTGGTTGCTGGGATTCGTGTGGCAGAAGGTGGTCCCAGAATAATCTGGTCCAGTGCCATGAAGGGCTTTATAGGTCATAAGCAACACTTTGAATTGTGACCGGAAACTGATCGGCAACCAATGCAGACTGCGGAGTATTGGTGTGACATGGGCATACCTTGGGAAGCCCATGATTGCTCTCGCAGCTGCATTCTGCACGATTTGAAGTTTCCGAACACTTTTCAAAGGTAGCCCCATGTAGAGAGCATTACAGTAGTCTCTTAACATCATCAGAACTCTTGTACTCTTAACATCATCAGAATCAGCAAGGAGACATGTCTAAGTTAGTTTCAGCAGTGTAACTGATTGATATTTAGTAAAAATGGCTTGAGATTTGTGAATAATTTTTCCTACCTCAAAAATGTCTTCATCTGGCCGACGTGCACCAAGCAAGATGACCCCATCAATACTGACAACTGGCTGCTTACTTCGCTTCAGGGGTAATGTTATAGCATCTTCACAGTCAATGCTCAAAGACACACTTTCACCTTTCACACTTAGAGCAATGCGGTGCCATCTGGGGAAAGACAATAGAATTAAGCAACTTAGTGGAACAAAGCAGCATTAGCTTGGGTACTTCAGAGACAAATCCAGATGAGCTTAATCTTATACAATCATTCTATCTTACACACAAAAAATGTATCTTCCAGTTGTGACCCTCCTGAGCACTCTTGCTTTTTTTACTGCATTCATTCATTCATTCATTCATTCATTCATTCCTATATATTATGGAAGAGAACAACTGCAGGATGCCCTTCCATTAATAGTGCAATAAACCTTCCATTTGGAAGCATCACAGATAAATCTTACTTTCAGCTGGCAGCTCTATGAGTTCTGCTAACATGCTAAACTGCCAAACATGTTTTACAGGTTCCATCCTTTTTTCTTTTATGTGAACCATTAGATTTCATGAAAAGCCAAGGATTAGCACTGTGGTACTTTAGGACAATATAGAATACATGAACCCACCTCCAACTGAACAGCTTTTAAAAAGTGTCATTAAACTTTTCTGTAACTTTTAGTAGGTTATCATTAGAAGAAGCCAGTCATCAAACTTTTCTGTAACTTTTAGTAGGTTATCATTAATGTACAGTGGTGCCTCTAATTAGGAACTTAATTAGTTCTGTGACCAGATTCTTAAGTAGAAAAGTTTGTAAGAAGAAGCAATTTTTCCCATAGGAATCAATGTAAAAGCAAATAATGCGTGCGATTGGGGAAACCATAGGGAGGGTGGAGGCCCTGTTTCCTCCCAGGAGATTCCTACAGGGGCCCTACATAGGCTCTTCCCCACCTTTTCCGGCCCTGTTTCCTTCCAGGAGATTCCTAGAGAGGCCCCATGGAGGCTTCTCCCTGCCTTTTCCGGCCCTGTTTCCTCCCAGGAGATTCCTAGAGAGGCCCCATGGAAGCTTTCCCCTGCCTTTTCCAGCCCTGTTTCCTCCCAGGAGATTCCTAGAGAGGCCCCATGGAGGCTTCTCCCTGCCTTTTCCGGTTACAGTTTTGGAGGCTCGGGTTTGTAAGTGGAAAATGGTTCTTGAGAAGAGGCAAAAGAATCTTGAACACCCGGTTTTTATTTAGAAAAGTTCATAAGCAGAGGTGTTTGTAGGTAGAGGTACCACTGTATTTTCACAATTACCCCATGTCTTGGCTGAGGAAAAGAACTGGCTAAGATTGCCCAATATAATTCATGCCTGAGTGGGATGGGGATGTTTGAAAACAACTCTGACATAAATCAAGTCCAATATTCTATGCCATCTATCTCCAGCTGTGTAAGGCTACAATCCTCATGCTGACTGAGGAATAAGGAAATTGTACTTAACATATCTAGAATGTGCCAGCTGTTCTGAGCATTATATTAACCAGGCATTGAAAAAGGTTGTTGTTTTCTAAGAAAAAGTACCAGTAGTATTTGATTTTCTTATAATGCTTTGATCATCAAGACAATATATTTAACAATGACTATCAGTTCGATGAACATGGATGCATGGAAGGAGGGAAAAATTATGCTTTGGTCACACAATTTTAGCTCTGTTAAACCATCTAAGACATTATGGTCTTAACTTTGTTTCCTAGTTGCTCTTTCTTAACTACCGAAAAAGCTGTACTTTATGGTAATAGCTTTTGCAAACCACAATTGTTACACCAAGCTATAAAGAATAAATTGGAATCACTTATAATATGTAAATAGATATATTGCTCTTGAGTTAAAATGGTATATACAAAATATGCCCCCATTTTCGTGGAGGGGTATGAATGTTGTCGGGTAGCAGGCACTTAGAACACTGGGCACACTGTTATATGTTGTGTGTATGCTTTATTGTTATTGTTAAAAATCAATAAAAATATTTTTTTTTAAAAAAACAACCCCATTTTTTTATATTTTGCCTCTTTAATCCTGGGATTAAAATAGGCGTTGATTGCTTACCTGAACGCCTCTTCTCGTACGGTGAGTGGGTACAGCAGTCACATGGGTTGCTCCTGTCCAATCCGTTGGAACTGAGCCTAGTATTAAAAAAGACTGCTGGATCCGCCCCTTCCCCAGAATTCGCGAATCCGTAGACTAGGCTCAGTAGTGAAGCTCTATAATGTTCAACTCTCATGTGTTATAAGAAATTAGAATAGAAGGTAAGGAAGACCACACAAAGGGAGGGAAGTGACTGCTGTACCCACTCACCGTACGAGAAGAGGCGTTCAGGTAAGCAATCAACGCCTATTCTCCGTACTGAAGGAGTGGGTCCAGCAGTCACATGGGACATACCCAAGAGATAGGTCCCTAGGGTGGGAGTACATTGCTATCGTGAGAGATAACGGATTGGAGTACTCTTCTTCCGAAGGCAGCGTCTGCTGATGCGTACGAATCAATCTTGTAGTGTTTTATAAAGGAATTTGGCGAGGCCCAAGTGGCTGCTTTGCAGACTTCTTCCAACGGAGCCTGAGTCGCCCAAGCGGCAGATGTGGCAGCACTTCTGGTGGAATGCGCTGTAATATTCCTTGGAATGGAGAGGGAAGCTGTCTCGTAGGCCTTTGAGATGGCCCCTCTGATCCAACGACCTATTACTGTGGAAGACACTCTGGATCCCAAGGATCTGGGATGGTAGGCTATGAAGAGTACTTCAGATCTCCGGATGGATCTTGTGCGTTGGATATAAATCTTTAGCGCTCTAGTGAGATCTAGAGTGTGCCATCTAATCGCCAGGGGATGCTCTCGTTGGAGGCAGAAAGAAGGTAAAACGATATCCTGAGATCTGTGGAACATGGAACTGACCTTGGGTAGAAAGGTGGGGTCCAGCCGCAGAACCACCTTATCCTAGTGAAACTGACAGAGGTCCTGTCTGATAGAAAGGGCTGCCAACTCAGATATGCGTCGGGCGGAAGTACTTGCCACCAGGAATGCTACCTTGAAGGATAGGTACCTGAGGGACGCAGAGTTCAGGGGTTCGTAAGGTGTTTGAGTAAGAGAGTGGAGAACCCGTGGCAAGTCCCAGGTTGGATATCTGTGGATTTTAGAAGGCCTGAGATTGGCCACTCCTCTAGAAATTCTTGGATTTCTGGAAGGGAGCGTAGGGGTTGCCTGCGAGGCCCCGCCAAGACGGAAGAGATAGCGGCCAGATGGCGGCGGATGGTGCTGGTAGAGAGACCTTGGTGGAAACCTTTCATAAGGAAGGCGATTATCCTGTGTATGGGAAGACACAGGGGGGATAAGCCCTCCTGCGAGCACCACTGATGAAATTTGGACCAAGTATGGTCGTAGATCCGATTGGTAGACCCCCTTCTGGATTTCAGAATGATTTCCACTGTGTCTGGGTCATACCCTCGCAGGTCTAAGTCCCTCCGGATAACAGCCAGGCGGTGAGGTGGAACCACTCTGGATCCGGATGGAAGGAGGCCCCCTGCCGCAACATATCCTCCGAAGCGGGGAGTCGCCAGGGGTCCTGGACGGACAGTTGTTGAAGGTCCGCGAACCAGGGCCTGCGAGGCCAGTGAGGGGCAATCAGGATTACACGTGCTTTCTCCAGGAGGATTTTGTTGATCACGTCTGGCAGAATTGGAATTGGAGGGAAGGCATACAGTAGGCCTGGAGGCCAAGGACTCCTGAGGGCATTGACTGCCTCCGCTCCCGGAGACGGGAACCTGGAGATGAAGCGGGGAAGCTGGGTATTGTCTCTGGTCGCGAATAGATCCAACACTGGATGGCCGAACCTGAGGCAGATTTGGTGGAACAGTGACTGATGGAAATTCCACTCGCCTGGATCTATGGTGGCTCGTGAGAGCCAGTCCGCTTGGACGTTGAGGCTCCCCGAGATGTGATCGGCTAGAAGCGATTGGAGATTTTTCTCTGCCCAAAGACCCAACTTCAGGGCCTCCCTCATGAGGGCCTTGGATCTTGTGCCTCCCTGTCTGCAAATATGGCTTTTGGTGGCTATATTGTCGGTGAGAATCAGCACATGTTGGTTGGATATGTGAGGTTGGAATTGCTTTAGAGCTAGAGACACGGCTCTTAATTCTAGCCAATTGATGGGCTTGGAAGCCTCCTCCGGTGACCATGTGCCCTGAGCTAAAAGACCTTGGGCGTGGGCTCCCCAGCCCGAGAGGCTGGCATCTGTGGTGACTACAAACTGGTCGGGACACCGGAAGGGGGATCCCTTGTCTAGGGCTGGAGAAGTCCACCACTTGAGGGATCTGCGAACCGACGGTGGGATGGTGATGCGTCGGTTCGAGTTGCTGTGGCCTGATCTCTGAAATGGTAATAGTAGCCATTGAAGTTCCCTGGCGTGAAGGCGGGCCCAGGGAACAATACCAATACATGACACCATCTTACCCAAAAGGGAGGATAGGGTGACAATGGAGGCCGATTGCTGGGGCAGGATGCGAGCAATGAGATCCAAAATGCTGCGTTTTCTCTCATTGGAGAGAAAAACCTGGGATATTTCGGAATTAATGATAGTCCCCAGATGCAGGATGGAAGTGGATGGATCAAGATGACTCTTGTTAAGGTTTATGGAAAAACCATGGTTCTGTAGAACCGACATGGTAGAGGAGAGGTCTGCAGCTACACCAGCTCTGGAATTACCATGAATTAAAATGTCATCTAAATAACATAAAATATGAATGGGAGAGGCCCGGATATGAGCCGCCAAGGATCCCAAGAGTTTAGTGAAAACCCTGGGAGCTGAGGAGAGCCCAAAAGGCATAGCCCTATACTGAAAATGCCTGCCCTGAAAGGCAAAGCGCAGAAATCTCCTATGGACCTTGGCAATGGGGATATGGAGGTAGGCCTCAGTGAGATCTAGAGACACCATAAAGTCTCCTCGATGAAGAGCTGATAAAATGGAAGATAGGGAGTGCATTTTGAATTTTCTATATTTAATGAAGCGGTTTAATTTCTTTAGGTCCAAGATGGCTCTCCAACCTCCAGAAGTCTTAGGGACCATGAAGAGGATGGAATAGAAGCCTAAACCTCTCTGGAGAGAGGGGACCGGTTGAATAGCTCTAATAGTCAACAAATGAGAAATAGCCTCCTCCATTCGAATACGAGATGGAGAGGAACTGGGAGAGGGACAAGAAATAAAACGGTTAGGGGGAGAAGAAATAAACTCTAACCTTAGGCCCCTTTCCACTGTGTCAATGACCCAGGGGTCCTTACAAGAGCGGTGCCAGGCGGAAGAGAACCAGGCTAGGCGACCGCCTATAGGCAGGTGAGAAAACTTACCATCTGGTTCTTTTGGAAGTTCTGGTAGTAGAGGATCCTCTCTGATAGCGGGACCCTCTGCCCCTGGTGGTTCTAGCTTGGGATCGAAAGCGAGGGGAATACTGACCTGGGCTCTTGTGAAATGCGAAGCTTTGATCCTGCTGACGCCCGGTGCGCCGAAAGGACTGCGGTTTCGGGGCCTTCTTGGTGGTAGGTCCCAAGACCTTTTTCTTGTCTGCGTTTTCCGTAAGGAGAGGGTCCAGAAGATCTCCGAAGAGGAGGTTACGTTTCAGTGGACCCATAGCTAACTGCCATTTCTGTCTTACCCCCGCCTGCCAAGGGCGGAGCCATAGAAGCCTTCTGGCCGTTGTGGAGGCTGCTACTGACCTGGCTGCAAATCTGGAAGATTGGAGAGTAGCATCTGCTATATATTGGGCAGCTGCGAAGATTTTGTTGAAATCCTGTTGGCCCCGTAAGTCATCTGGAGGCAGGTGTAGTTGGAGCTGACGAAGCCATAAGAGCATAGCTCTGGAAAAGAAGGATGCCGCTGCAGCACTCTTAATGGCCCATGAGTCTGCAAGGAGACTTCTTTTGAGCATTTGTTCAAGTCGTTTGTCCTCTGGCCGGAGGACCTCCTCTGCCTCGCCAGGTATGGCAGCCGTTGAGTGGAGCGTCTTCACTGGTTCATGTGGCCTGGGACATGTTAGGAGTTCCTCATAGGAGGGGGAGAGCTTGTAGAGCTTCTTGTCCTTGGGAGTGGGAGTGAAGCCTATGGTTGGGTGGTCCCACTGTTTAAGCAAGGCATCCTTAAACAACTTGGGCATAGGAATTACCTCATTGTCTTCCTGTTCCTCCATGAAGTAAGGAAGATTTTCCTCTGGGGGGTCTGTGGAAGGAGTAGCTTGCTTCTCTTGCCCGGCTAGCCCCGTAGATACTCTAGCTATTTAGCAGGAGAGATTTGAAAAGCTGCGAAGGGAAAATAGCAGCTGGGGCTGGAATCTTAATCTGAGATTCCTCATCCTCCGACAGACGCTGAAAGGGGTCATCATCCTCTTCTGCATCCACGTCCTCATCCTCTTCCTGAGAGGAGTCAGAGACCACCATGACTGGGGCTCTGTAGGAAGGAGAAGAACTCACGGGACGGGAGGAGCGAGGGGGAGGATGAGACAGAGGAGGTACATTTAAAGATGAGAGTCTAGCATCAATAGTGTTAGTCAGAATAGTCAAGATAGACTGAAACTCCGGTGGCAAGGAAGAAATATCAGCCGGAAAAGCCTGAGGATCCCTGAGGCCCTGAACAGGTTCTGGCTGGGGGAAATCCTCGGTAATATCTGGCTCCTCTGGACCTAAACCCCATAGGTTAGGTTGGGGTGGATTTAGGTTTGGCTCATCCAGGGATAGCACAGGTACCCCAGAGGGAGGCAGGTTAGAGGCCTCCGGGGGGGTAGGATTGATATGCACTTGGGCCTGCACCTTAAAACGTTTGGCTGATTTATCATGTATTTTTTGTAGGGCTAGGTCCCTTCTCTTCTCAGCCCTAGTGGGCTTGGCTAAAGACTGAGAGCCTGAGGAAGAGGAGGAAGAGGCCTGGGGAAGCTCAGAAGGATTACCAGTAGGCCTAACCTCTTTGGAACCTTTGGTAGTGCCTCTCTTGGGAAGGGAAGCCATAGTCTGAGCAATTACAGAAGACAAGGCTTGAGCCAAAAAATAGGGGGGAGAAGAATTATTTTGTGGAATTCCCAAGAGGATAGGTGACCCTGCTCCTAGGCTCAGGAGCTGCTGCGCCTTAAGAGGCAATCCTGGGCGATACCAAGAGTTCTTGTCCTTAAGTGCAGCGTGGCAGGCCTCACTAACTTAACTTTAAGAAAAACCAAGGCACACTGGTTGGAGGCCACTTCCGTGGAGAATAGGCCCGAGGGAACTCAAAGCGACGACTCCAGGGTCAGGCGGCGGGCTGTAGGCACTAATGGCCGACCCCTTAGGGCAGAACCGAAAGTGCAACTTACTGGGCGTCAGAGCCTTGGCGCCAAAATAACTGCTCCGTTATTTGCAATAGGAGCGACTAAGCCCGGGAGACAAATCAAGTCCCACACCGCGGGAGGTAAATAGCCCTTAATTAGTTGAAAGAATAAAGCTTGCTCTCGGCAGGACCTCCAAGGCCGGAATTAACAAACCGGCCGCGGCTACAGCACGGAGGGAAAAACCGCGAATGGCTGAGCCGTTAACTTCTCCCCCAACTCAAAGCCCAGTAGGGCTGAGAAAAAAACTGCCGGCAAGCTGAGTAATGGAAAAATCTTACTTGCTATTGAAGAGAGATCGAAGGGAAGGTGTTTTATCGAGAGGAACGAGCATTCACACACATCCGAGGATGCGAACTGAGCGAATTCTGGGGAAGGGGCGGATCCAGCAGTCTTTTTTAATACTAGGCTCAGTTCCAACGGATTGGACAGGAGCAACCCATGTGACTGCTGGACCCACTCCTTCAGTACGGAGAATCAAATGTTTTGGTGTATATGTTTGCGCGTGTGTGTGTAAATATTACTTCTGTCAAACTGTCATAACAACAAACCTGTATTGTATTCCTTTAAAGACCATTGTAAAAGTAATCCTATTTTTTTTTAAAAAAACCACACTCAAACTAAGTAATAATTTCAGTCATGGCCACATCTCTATGATAAGAAAACATTTATAAGTAGCGTCCTTCTATATACAGTAGGTATATTATTTCTTCCCTACCCCAATATCCCAACTCACTTGCCGTCAGCCAAGTTGACTCTGTGAAAATGAGGATAGTCCTCAGGCACTGGGAAACCCAGCTGGTCTTCATAGAGAAAGACAGGGGATCGTCCAATCTCTACACCAAGCTGCTGTATGTTACGTTCATCAAACAGGGAAAACAAAAAAGACTGGCTGCCTTTGAGTGCTCTCATTGTGGCTAATATTGAAAAGTCCACTGGGAAGTGACCATCTGCAAGAGGAGGAGACAATGCATCCTGAGAAATCAACAGAACCAGGAACCAAAGAAGCATTTCAACCCATCTCCAAATGCTCTCCCTTTTCACCAACATGAGGGCCCTACACATTTCCCAGTAGTCCTGAATCCCTGAAGGATTTAATGCAAAAAAAGTGCAGATTTTTTTAAAAAAAGTTCCCATTTAATTTCAAGCCAGTCCTAATTTCCCACATGGCCATATACAATGCATGCATTTGTACTCAGCTTTTTTTTCTCTTTGCAATCTTAGGAAGCAAGTTTTGGAACACATCTGTCTTCTGCACTTTGAGCAATCATTCTGAACATGTGCAAGTGATGAGGCCTCCCACATACGTATTGTAAACCGGCTTTGGGGTTCAACTAACTATGCCAACCCACATAGATAGATTGCTTTTACATTACCAGGGAAGAGCTGCTTGGTGGGGATGATGAAATGAGTCCGATTCTCCAGGCGGAAGGCCAAGTCAGTTTCCTCCGATCCATTCCTCTGAGTGCAGATCCCAGCAGCGATGGTGACCCCATCCTTGCCCTCCCGCACACCAAACGCCTGGAGCACATCCACCAGGCCATCTGGAAGACAAGCGCAGGACACGGTCCATCTCAGGCTCACAGCAAAGGCAAATAAGGACAGCCCATGCTTTCCACCTCGCCGCTTTTCCCTTCTTGCGAAGCTTGTTTTACCCCGAGGCAACAAGATGTGTTTGAAAATAAATGGCAAACATGTCTCAAATCCCTATCAGCTCTAATAGAACTACTATCTCTCGTCACTATTAAGATACTGTACAGTTGAACACAAATTGTCTAGGCAAAAAAGAGACTCTGAAAAGAAAACCACAAGGGATACCTTAAAAAGATTATTTATATAAGGCAAAACTATGTTGCTGTTATATATAATGTTTTTGTAGGCTTTTCCCTGTTTCCTCAAGCAGGTGTATTCACTGCAGTCTTTCTAAGGCAGAAGATAGCAGTGGAGCATGTCTGATATAATGTATATTTATGTGCTGAATACAAAGTCTTTGAAATAATTTTTAATTTTTTGCTCAGGTGGAGACATTCAAGGAGAATCAATTCAAGAAAAGAGGAAGGTAGGATTTGCAGCAACCCTATATCAACAACTTGACTAGAACTGGAAGCATCATTCAAAATGGATATTCATTACAATTATAAATCATAAAACCCTATTAATAGCCAGATCTGTTGGAAAAGATTAAAGAGACAGCCAATTAGTTGCTTCAAACAACAAAGTTATCATAGCCTCACCTGCTTTCTTCCAAAATCCTTCCAACTCAAAGATAGGCTGATGGCTTGTGTAGGTTCAGCTCAGGGCATATCAGTTTTCCAGATAAGGGGGGAAATGTTTCTGGTACCTAAACAATGCTACATGCCCTTAGTTTCCAAGAAATGGAAACTGAATTATGTCCCTTAAAACTCAAGTTGTCACATTTCAGGTCAAATAATAATACAGTACTCTGTAAGCACACCTTAAAATATACATATAATGGATATGGGGGAAAGATCAACAGATCTCCTTCCTGCCTTTCCAGTGCAAAGGTTTTTAAAGATGTGCTAAATTCTTCAATGAGTCAATATATAATAATCTGCAAAACCCTGGTATATTTGATACCTGAAAAATGCAAATCCCAGTTATTGATTTCCTCATAAGAGTGATAACACTACCAGCTCTATTCAGGTCACTGGCCACTAAATACTTTAAAATGTGCAACCCAACTACAAAGATTTGCTTGACAACACCAGATTTCCATCCTTGGCAAGACAAGGATGATGTACAGCAGCTTGTATTCTGGCCTGATCGAATGAATGGTAGCTCATCCTCTCCTGTCTGGTGAAGTCAAAACCAGCCTAGGAATCATTTTGCCCAGGAAGCAGAGTAACGACGCTGAGACAGTAGCTGGATTTAATAATGGGTCACTTTATTAATTAGCATAAATTTAAATAATGTCAATTTGCATAACATCAATTTAACTACATAATTCAAACGTTATAACAATGTAAACAAAGGACCTGCAGAGGCCAACAACTAATGGGGCGGAATCTACCTGTCAAAACATTCATGGCAACTTTTGGGCGTAACTCCTTCCTGATCCAGGTGAAGGTAGCCAACTTCACCTGTATCTGAGCCACGCCCATAGCAGGTGGGAGGAGCTCACCGTCAAAACCACGAGGGAAATTGGATAAGGTGAGTCCCATGGGCATCCCCTCTCCAATCTCCGAAGTTGCACGAACCTCTAGTTCATGGGGAGAGGCAGCCCACCATCTTGAAAAGATGCCCTAAAGGAGAACGCGCAGTTGTTCCTACTGCCCATTTCCACCCCTAACCCGCCAAACCCCAGTGACCAGAGGGAAGCCAAATTGATCCAATGTATCTCTACATTGCGCAGCACCCCCTAACCAGTCCATCTTTAACGACAGTGTGGAATAGGCAAAAAAATGGCCGCACCAAGGAGAGGCTGCCAAAAAATCCTATTCCACCCCAAGGCGACCCCGTCCAGGCACACAGTAATATAGAGTAGGGCGGGCAGGTGTTCGCTTTCGGGATAGCTGAGGGCAAAAGGAGGAAGTCCGCTTCAAGCCGCCCTTAAATGGGGCGGCTTAGGACTTCCTCCCTGGCCCAAGAGGCAGCACGTCAGCCTGGCACGCTGCCAAAAGCTGAACTTCCGGGTTTTGCCCGGAAGCCAGAACGGGCACCGGCAGCGTCTTCCCAGCTCCGGGGGCAATTTCGGCTCTTAAAGGCGCCGTCCATGCATATCTTATTTTGCCAAGTTAATTCTTTCAAGCTTTGGCTGGGACCCCAATCTGTAGACATCCCTAGCACTGATCGCAGTGTGGAGTATAAAACAACACATTACTAGTCCAAGCACCTTCCCAACCAACATTCCTGGCCCATCCTCCTTCACCCCACTCCACTCCCTTCTTGCCTGATCCATATGGCGACCCCATTGCAGATATAGAATGAAAGGAATGTTAAGTAAAACACAGTTAAATTAGACTTCCCCAATACTACTGGCAAACCAATCTCAATCCTCTGGCTGTTTGCCTTCATTTCTAAGTGTCCAATGAGTGGACACTTAATTGAATAGCAAACATCTTCTCCGAGTGCAAATTTCAGCCACACATGCTAATAATTAGGAATCTGTCAACGAGTAGGCTGGTTACTGAAAACACCCCTTTCTATATATTAAGTATCACTAACAGACTGTGACCAGAAAGTTTCATGCCTATTTCTATATAGCAGAGATAGAGAATCTTTAAAGAGCTGATGGCAACATTAGTTATTCTGAGAAAATGTTCTGGGCACTCTCATTAAAAAATTAGCAATTGCAGTTTACATCATTCATAAAATGGTTCCCGGAGGTATGTGACCAATTAGGTACATGCAGTTACTAGAAGATCTGTGAGGTTTTCCCCATCTTCTCATTTAGCATTCCAGAAATCCCTTTCATTGCTGCCACTGTTGCACCTCCTCTTTCTTCCAGAATCACTAAACTTCAGCCATCCATCATTTTTTAAATTTCTAACAATCCCAGTAGTGTTGAAGGGTGGTTCTTTGGTTTGATGCTTGATAGCTTCCCACTTTTAAAAAAAGAACCTAAAAAATAAAACTCAGATAGGCCACAGAGCTTATAGGGCACAAAGAGTGTGATTTGTGAATGGTCAAACAAGTGGCAACTTCAAATCTCAATCAACAAATGCTTAGTCTTACATATTGGCAAAAATAATCAAAACACAAAATACAAACTTAGATGATCATGACCTTGTTAACAATCCTCACTCAGTAAAGGACCTTGGAGTATTCATTTCTAATGATCTAAGTGCCAGAGTCCACTGCAACAGCATTGCTAAGAAGGCATTAAGAGTGGTTAACCTAATCTTGGGTAATATTGTACTTTTAACCAGAGCGTACAAAATATTTGCTAGACCAATTCTCGAATACAGCTCATCTGTTTGGAACCCACACTACATATCGCTCATTAATACAATTGAAAATGTCCAGAGATATTTCACGAGAAGAATACTAAACTCCTGTTTGCAACAGAATACCTTATGCCACCAGACTCGAAATTTTGAGCCTAGAAAATTTAGAACTATGCTGCCTTTAATCTGACCTGTGTGTAGCACACAAAAGTATATGATACAATGTCCTACTTGTCAATGACTACTTCAGCTTCAACCACAACAATACACGAACTCAAAGAGATACAAACATAATGTAAACCGCTCCAAACTTCATTGCAAAAAAATCAACTTCAGCAAGAGAGTGGTCAATGCCAGGAATACATTACCTGACTCTGTAGTTTCTTCCCCAAACCCCCAAAACTTTAAACTTAAACTGTCTACTGTTGACCTCACCCCATTCCTAAGAGGTCTGTAAGGGGCGTGCATAAGCAGACCATTGTGCCTACAGTCCCTGTCATAATGTATCCATGTATTCATAAAATTTGTTGTACCCATAACCATGCTTGTACTTCTTAAATATTCAGAATCATGTTTATACTTAGTTTATACATTGTCTGAATCATATACATGCTTGATAAAATAACTAAATTAAATAAATAAAAATTTGCAGGCACATTCTTGCCATAGGCATTATAGTGTCTATCAGTACATTCATATTTCAGATTATTTGTTCATTTGTATGTGTATGTATATATGCATACAGTTTGTACAAAAGGATTCTTCCATATCTTTCTTATATATTCTTCCACTAATAAATTCCAAGAAAATATATCTAGTGAGAAGTAAAGCTCAGTGTTTACCACTTGTTTCTTGCTTCTTTCTCTCTCAAAATACAATAAAAGCCAAGAATGCTCTTAGTCTCTGACTTTGGTTGCAAAATCCTTTTCTTTCTTAGATGATGGATGACATTTTATCAAAAAATGAGGCCTCTCCATCAAAAATATTTCCCGTCCCCTATGTGATGGAATACTTCAGCAAACTTGGCACTTTAAATTCATTGCCATCTTCTAGATCAATGGTTCTCAACTTGGGGGGGGGGGGGGTCAGGACCCATTTGGGGATTGAACAATTGTTTCACAGGGGTCGCCTATACCATGGGAAAAGACAAATTTCCCATGGTGTTAGGAACTAAAGCTTCTATTCTGGCGCCTTGGAACATATTTTTACAATCCGACCAATCAGGCGTTTACAGTGAGGATGTCCCTCTGACCTTCCTGCCAATCAGCTTAAAGCTCTGTTGGGAGAATTGGCACTAGACTTATGGTTGGGGGTTACCACAGCATGAGGAATTGTATAATGGGGTCGTGGCAGTGGAAAGGCTGAGAACCACTATTCTAGATGCAAAACATTTTGAATGATCAGTCTCACACTGTGTTGCTTGTACAGAATTTAAAATCAGCTCCAATGTCAAATGAAGAGGGACTTTATACTTGAGGTAGAGAGGAGGGATGAAACTTTGATTTTTTTTGTTTTGTTTTGCTGATTAGATAGGTTTGTTGTTATAGAAACGGCTAGCATATATTATATAAAAGTAAAACATTGAGTTTTTATGTTACTCCCTTATCCTACTGCACCAAAAGGAACAGGAAGCTAATGTTTTTCTTTTTCCCTTTATCCCACACCTTTCTCTCTTCCCCTTCTCCTCCTTCAATTTCCCATTATCTTCATTTTTATTTTATATTTTGATAAACTAATAAAAATATCTGAACCCTTAAATTAAGAGTGTGAGCTGAGTTCCTACCTTCACCACAAAACCAACTGGAGACCCAGTCAATGTCTCTTGGCCATAGGAAGGAGACAAGGGCAAACCACTTTTGAAATCTTGCCGAGAAAACTATAGGGACCTATCCAAGAAGTCATCAGGAATTATACTGACTTAAAGGCATGTGTGCACATACACATACCCGCAAAAACAGTGTGATAACAAAAAGTGTATATAGCTTTTTTCTTCAATCTAGCATCCCTCAACAATAGCAATAGCTCTTAAAACTTATTTACTGCTCCATGGTGCTTTCTAGCACACGCTGGGTGGTTTATAAAGATCAGCCTATTGCCCTTAACAATTTGAGTCCTCATTTTACTGAAGGATGGAAGGTTGAGTTGAACCAGTCAGGATGGGTCGGATCTTAGCTTCAACAAAAGCTAAAAGGTAGCAATTTGGAAAACTAAAATTTAAGGAACATTATTTAAAATAGGATGTCTGAAAACATAATGTAGCATCTTGCCTCTTTCATGCATATAAATACAGCTGCATTCCACTGGTACCAAATTTGTTTTTAAAAGTTTCTGGATTCACTCACTGAAAAACTTTTTATGTTTTCACTGTATATACCCTATGGAAAGATGGGTAGCCAATAAATAAACAAACAAACCAATAAACAAACCTTGGAGCTGTTGGGAGAAGATAAGATTACCCTCCTCCACTCTGCACTCTGGAGTGGAGTGGAATGGAATGGAATTTTTATTGGCCAAGTGTGATTGGACACACAAGGAATTTGTCTGGGTGCATATGTTCTCAGTGTACATAAAAGAAAATATACGTTTGTCAAGAATAATAAGGTACAGCACATAGTGATAGTCCAGGTACAAATAAGCAATCCAATGATATTAGGAACCAGTCAATATAAATTGTAAGGATACAAGCAACAAAGTTACAGTCATACAGTCATTTGTGGGAGGAGATGGGTGATGGGAATGATGAGATTAATAGTAGTGCAGACTTAATAAATAGTTTGACAGTAGTGAGGGAATTGTTTAGCAGAGTGATGGCATTCGGGGGAAAACTGTTCATGTGTCCAGTTGTTCTGGTGTACAGTGTTCTATATTGTCATTTTGAAGGTAGAAGTTGAAGGAGTTTGTGTCCAGGATGCGAGGAATCCATAAATATTTTAATGGCCCTCTTTTTGACTTGTGCAGTATATGGGTCCTCAATGGAAGGCAGGTTGGTGGCAATTGTTTTTTCTGCAGTTCTGATTATCTTCTGAAGTCTGTGTCTGTGTCAGCTTGAATCAGCCTACCATGCACTTTTCTCAGGATAGATAAACAGAACGACTTCTACATCCTACACATTTCGTATGTTGGTTATTTGACCCCTCGGTGTGATTAAAAAGAACAATCACAGTTTGTTAGTATCTTCCACATCCCAGAATTAGATCTGGAGAATAACTGCTTGTAGCCGTTTTGTTATACTGTACTTGAAAAATTTCACTCAAAACTTTTTCCTTAAATGATTGACCTCTAGTTGTAGCCTGAATTCAGAGCTCAATGGGAACAGATCAGAAGACATCCCATACTCACGCCTGCCACCCTTGAGAATACTGGGAAAGAAGCTGCAGCAAGTTATTCCCCTCCGTGTCTGGCAACAAACTGCAAAATGTCCTGACTCATGGTAAAAGGTTGGGGGTGGGGAGTGGGAGTAGTGAAGAAAGTGTTTTATTATTTGCAAGGAATGGAAAAGACAGTAATGTCATACTAGCCATCTAGCAGACCACAGTATGTAGCTGTCACCAATCTTTTCCATTAAATTCTTTCTGGTCCCCACAGAGAGATGGGAATGAATATAGAATTACTGTCCTCAGCAAAGCTCCATCTCCTTCCCATCTCTCATGATCTTTTGACCTAGTTCTACAATCTATTTCCAGCTGAAGATAGTCCCACTGGACCCATTATCTCATTCCCCAACCCCATGCCTCAGTCCAAGCAGAGCATTCAATGGTGTTTTCACATTACCTTCTTCGTGCTCTTCATTCAATTGCCGAGATGGCAGCGAGGCATGGCACATAGAAGAGTTGCAATCTTTTTTCGCTGTTATCACTTTGTGCACAGAACTGCTTGGCAAACATAAAGTTGATAATTGAGATTCTGCCATATGTCCTTCTAAAAATGTTACTGGGTACCCATGATCATTGTTGGAATATTCAGAGCAAAGGCTCTCTTTAGAATCACTGAATGGTTATCATCAACACATGGCACAATTTAAAATACTGCCACTGTTAAGCATGCAAATACAAAATCCTATTCAGCATGGATTTGTACTGGATTGCATGTACTGAATTTGTACATGAAATAGGATAAGTTGGTATAGAAGAATCAGGGGCGGGCCAACATTCCCAGCCCTGCTGGAATGGGCTGGGAGCGCACACACGCGCACGCATACACCCAACCCGGGATTCCGCTTCTGCGCATGTGCATAAGCCGAATCTCACCCAGAAATAGACAAAAATAAGGTAAGTGGCTGCTCACTGATGCTCGACCCGCCGCACTGCTTGTGGCGGCTCTCTCCCACCATGAGCCCCAGCTCTGCTGTGAGCATCCTGCCCACCACCTGCTGCCCTGTGAGTGGCCCGCCCAGCCCTTACCATACTCCGGCGCATGACTTCCTGCAGGGACACCAAGAGAATGGTGCAGGGAGCAGGCCTGGTGGCCCCAAGCTCCGCCCGCATGGCCTGCTTTGTGCTTGCCCGCACTACAGGCTTCTCCCTCCTGCGGCACGGGAGAGCAGAGAGCAGGCCACATGGCTGGAACTCAGGCAGGACAGTTTTGGCGCTGGCCCCAGTTGCCACTCTAGGCACTGCAGCAAGATTCCAGCTGCTGCACATGTGCAGAAGCCAAACTCTCAGCACGGACATCCTTCCAGCAGCAAAAATTGCTGGTTTCTTTCCTTCTGCGCATGTGTGGAAGCAAAAAAACCAGTACTTTCTTACCAGAATTGTACCGGTTGGGCATGCACAGCATTTGCGTGCCTGGTGACAATGGAACTAATCTACACGCTCCATTGTTGCCACCGGAATGGTGTTCCCACTGTTCTGTCCGGTAACCCATCACTGAGTATACTATATGTTTTGATCTATTCATCATGTAACTGCATTTCAGATTCCATATGGAGAACTTTATTTTGAATGATATGCTTTGTAGTCACTCCTCACAATGAGAAAGCATTAGGAAAGCTTCTTGTTCCAATTTCTTTCTCCCAAATGGATTTCCTTTTTACAGCAATGGGTGTACATGCCTAAATAGTCTAAGTTTACTGAGAGTTCAATGACCAGCATTACTCCCAGACGAAAGCAGCTTCCTTACTTTTAGGAAGAGAATATTTAATTCCCCGGGGAATGCATTTGTTTATTGAAGAAATAAATGATTGCAACTCTTAACATGGAGGCCATCTATGAAAAATAAAGTGGATGGTTACATTATTTCATGCAGGCTTTTATTCCAAAACAATTTATTTCTTGCTTCCATCCCATCATTCTTACCAAATATTTACATGCCAATAAAACTGATGGATGCCTCTTGCCCTATTTATGGATGGTCATTCATTTGCTGTAACCTAGAAAATGTGAATGTTTTAGGTATCTCCTGTAAAGTGCTGATTGTTCATAGATTGATGAATGCTTCCTGCATGCTGTAGAATAAATCTAAGCACCCATTTTTCACATAGCAAATCACAAAGTGACCTAATACTGTAGAAAATTGCTAATGAAGGGGGGAAAGAGAGAATATGATTGCAAAATATATCTTTGTTGAGAAAAATACCGTAAGTCATGGGCTAAATTGTAATGGACCTAATCTTGTATAGAATTAAAGTTCTGTTTCTCTCAGCTTTCTGAGGAAGGCTAAGTTTAAAAATTCACAATGGAGGAATTCCAGCAACACTACTTTATTATTCTGGTCCTTAGTAAGAAATTCTTAAAAGCCTGTCCAGGTTTGTCTCATAGTAAACAAATTCAAGGCAGAAATATTTTACATTTCTTTCTCATGTTTGTTTCAATCTCTGCTCTGTGCAATTGTTTCATCCTTTCTTCCATAAAGGAATTCCATTTAGTGCAGTGGTAAAATCTATTTATTTTCCCGACTAGTTCGGAAGTGCCCTCTTTGACATGCACGCTTTTTCACCCTCTGGGCATGCTCAGAAGGCTTTGTGCATGCACCGAGGATTAAAAATAAGAAAATGGTGATGTACAGATGGGTGGGAGGAGCCTCGCGCTGCTGCAGCTAACAATTCTCCAAACCACTAGCAGTCGCCACTATCAATGGGATTTTACCACTGGCATGGTCTTTTAGCATAATCTTCTCCTCTACTTTAATCCAGAATGTGGAATTAAATCTTCTGTGCTACAAAATGATGGCTGGAGAGGAGGCTTTGTCAGTGAGAAAAACAGAGAACTGATAAATATTATAGAGGAAACCACAGCTGCTCGGTCCAGCAAGATGTGATGATAATGCAATTGGCTGAATTCCTATTGATCTTTGCCATGACTTTTATTAATAGGATAACAGACAGAAAGATACTGACTCTCAGGAAAAAAAGAGGAAGATATTGTTGGGAGATTTGAGGTTGAGGTGACCCCTGTTAAAAACAATCAAACCTTGCCTTTGGCCCATGATGCAAACAGATTGACCTTGGGGTTGCTTAAGTGGGAGTTGAAGATTGCCATCATCAACTGTAATGGTGAGAAGCAGAAGGAAAAGCCACAGCCAAGGCAGGGATCACACAAGAGATAAAATCAGCCCACAGGGGAATGAAGGAATGGGGATGAGAGTAGAGTGTCTCAGAAGGGACCCGCCTTGGTTCTGAAAAAAGGCAAAGCAAAGGGGAGAAGTGGTTTCAGATTCGCAAGATTCCATTACTGAAATCTTACAATAAACATAATATTTGTATTCATGGTTTTGGTTTCTTGACTCGACTGCCTCAAAGGGCCTATTGTGTCTATTCATGGAGGCCTTTTCCAATATGCCTTTCCTGAATGAAGATATTGGCACTTCCTGGGAAGGGGATTGCCAGGACAAAGAGAGAGACTTATTAATACCATTTATGCAATAAAAAAATCATTACCTTGATTGTTTATTAGACTGTAGTGGAATTGCTCAATATAACGTGGAGAGTTTTCTCATAGACATCATTTGAGAAGGTTTTTGATGCCCTTTCCAACTGAAACACTCATGGCTGGATCAACTCCTCGAGAGAGAGGGAGCTCAGAAACAAGTCTTCTGAACATGGTTTCATTGGGGAGGATGCATCTCTGGGGAGATTTTTTTTTTGTCTTAATTATAAATTTTATTTCTTTATTTTATTCGTCAACAGATGCAAGGAAACAGGACACGTGGAAAAAAATGGCACAAATAAATGGATGTAAAGAAGCAAAAACATAGCCATAAACACAGGAGTACATACAAATGGGTACAGTAGGACAGGGACAGTAGCAGGGATGGGTTCTATCGGTGATGTTTTTTCCCCAGCATCTCCGTGTTAGAAGAAGCCATCCCGCCCACCCTTGTCTTAATACTGACTTTTATTCTTCATCTGAAGCATAGTTCAGAAGCTCCTTCTCAAGAGATGCCAGAAAAAAAATTGACAAAAATGTATCATCAGTGGGTTCCTATCAGTGTGGCACTCTGAACTGCACCGGTAAGAACCCACCTCTGGATATAGGCACACTGGTGCACTTATGCACGCCCCTTAGGGACCTCTAAAGAAACGTGTAAACTGCACGGTAGACAATGTAAGGTAAAAGGTATGGGGGCCAGAGAAATTAACAACAGGATCAAATAAAGTGTTCCAAACATTTACTACTCTATTGCAGAAGTTGTATTTTTTGCAGTCAAGATTAGACCAGATTAAATTTAGTTTGTATCTATTGATATCCCTAGTGTTATTGTGGTTGAAATTAAAGTAGACGATAACAGATAGGACGTTAAGGTAGATGATTTTGTGTAGGTCAGAGCGTAGACAGCATAGTTCAAGGTAATCCAGGCCTAAAATTTCAACTCTAGTGAAATAAGAAATTTTATTGAGAATAGAGGAGTTGAGTACTCTTGTCAAATACTCCTGAATCCTCTCTAATGTATTAATACAGTCCTCGGAGAGGGGCGGCATACAAATCTAATAAATAAATAAATAAAATAAATATCCGAAATACAGTGTGGGTTCCAGGCAGGTGAGCAATATTCAAGGATAAGTCTGGCAAAGGATAGGTCTTTCAAATCAACAGCCAATGCAATGGTTATTTGATGCAGGAATTTAGCTCTGGCCTTGAGATGATTGTTCAACCTCAATAAAGTTGAAAGTATGAGAAAGAAACTCTAAATTGTCCTGCCTTGACCTCATTGCCTTTAAAATTGAACAGTTAAGGTTATGAAAACCATTCAAGATTCTGTTTAATATATCCTACAGTTAGATAGCATTTCAGAAATCTTTATGGTGACTGTTTCTTGACTGTGGTCTAATCTGATGGGTGGACAAGGATAAATAAAGAAAAAAAGCTGGCTAGTATTTGTACCTGAAAAATGTGCTGAAGATACCACATCTGTGGCTGCTCCAACAATGCTGAAACTTGAAAAACAAGGCCCTTCAGACCATAACATAATAGCTAAAGGCTAAAGCCATGTGACCTGAGAAAAGTGCCCTGAACTCTATGGAGTACTGAAAAAAAAGAGTAAACTGTTATCAAAATTAAGTTAAATTTATGCTAAAATTGTGGGAGTCACAGACAAACGGAAAGAATTAGCAAGAGCCCTGCCTGGTCATAGAGTACATGCTGATGGGAAACAATTATGGAATTGTTTAGAAAACTTTAAGCTCAACATCAAGGGTATGAAACTTGAGGGTGGCATCTGGGTGATGTTTGACCTGGGGGGCCAAGGTGGGATGGCCAGAGTGCGCTTCGCCAGCTCAATGTCACTTGTGCCTGTAGGGGCCTGAGTACTCTGCCAGTGAAAACGAGTTCCCAAGCTCCATTTTCAGTTGTGATAGCCTCCTGCAACCCTCTACTAGCAAAAACGGGACTTGGGAGTGCCACCCGTGGCCCTCCTGAGCTTTGTTTTCACTGGCAGAGGCACCATGGACTGGCCCTTCACTGTTTCCAGGGTGGCCCCATGGGCCAGGTCTAAGCACCTTGTGGGCTGGATCTGGCCCCCAGGCCTTGAGTTTTACACCCCTGCTCTACATGAGAGCATGTATAATTCAGCAGTGGAGAAACATGTATTTGCTGAACCATGATAAGCTTTACCAAGAAGCTTTAAGCTAAGTTTCATGAGCAGTGGAGATGCAAACACTGAACTAAAGACTTTATATAAATAATTGTGCACTGAACAAAGAGGTGTGTGCTTCTCTAATGGAGCCTATTACTCTCTTTAATGAAAAATCAGGAACATTATTAGTTCATAAAATTCATGGCCTTCGTTGTGAAAACGCTAATGCTCAGGGTATGGGAAATAATTAAGGTGAGCTTAAACTCTGTATTGATCAGAGATAAATCTGAAAACACCTTGAAAACAGTGTGGTAATTACCAGAATTTGTGTGGATTTGTTAAGAACAGGTCTTGCCAGATTAAATTAATTATTTTATTGATAACTAAATTAAATTCATTGTTTTATTGAAAACTCCATTAAGACAAAATGTATCTATATTTCAGCAAGTATTTGATGAAGCATCCCATGACTTCTTCATCAGCAAGTTACCTAACTGTTGTGCCCTTGAGCCCATCCTTCTTCTACTACTACTACTACTACTACTACTACTACTACCGGTACTAGCATCCTACTACTACTGCTATTATCATAAAAATGTTATTCCGAGTGCTTATCAATTTACCTAGTTAAAATGAAGTATCATATAATAGCACTTAAATTTATATACTGTTTCGCAATGCTTTACAACTCTCTCTAAGAGGTTTACAGAGTGGGCATATTGTCCCCTACAATTTGGGTTCTCAGAAGGATGGAAGAATGAATCAACCTTGAGCTGGTGAAAATCGAACTGCTGAACTGCTGAAAGTCAGCAGAAGTAGCCAGCAGTACTGTATTCCAACCACTGCACCACCATAGCAAGATGCTATAAAATTCAGCCCTGGGGGTCCTGTATCCTACAAAGCTTTTATTAATTACTAATTGATAACCCAGCGTTGTCTAGCTATTTATAGACATTGAAGTATTTGTCTGACAGGGTGCCATTGGAAGAGGCCTTTGTTCCCTCTACTCCCATGTCCATCATCCCTGTCCTCTCCCTTCCCCCTTCCATGCGCTCCTCTTTCCTGCTGTAGGTAGGTAGGTAGGTAGGTAGATAGGTAGGTAGGTAGGTAGGTAGGTAGGTAGATAGATAGATAGATAGATAGATAGATAGATAGATAGATAGATAGATAGATAGAAGACAGATTAAAAAATGAATTAATGATTTGGATGACAAAATAGAAGTAACTTGCAGATACCACAACAGCAGGTGAGAGACAACTAATATCCTAAAAAATAGAAATCAAAATGGCATGCTATATTAACAGTACAGTGATACCTTGTCTTACAAACTTAATTGGTTCTGGGATGAGGTTCTTAAGGTGAAAAGTTGTAAGACGAAACAATGTTTCCCATAGGAATCAATGGAAAAGTGATTAATGCGTGCAAGCCCAAAATTCACCCCTTTTGCCAGCCAAAGTGCCCATTTTTCTGTTGCTGGGATTCCCCTGAGGCTCCCCTCCATGGGAAACCCCACCACTGGACCTCCGTGTTTTTGCGA
The DNA here is from genome assembly GCF_031021105.1 of Erythrolamprus reginae. Classification (NCBI taxonomy): domain Eukaryota; kingdom Metazoa; phylum Chordata; class Lepidosauria; order Squamata; family Dipsadidae; genus Erythrolamprus; species Erythrolamprus reginae. The sequence continues at coordinate 196,465,367 of NC_091951.1, read as the reverse complement.
TGCTGTGATTTCACTGAGGCTCCCCTCGCTGGGAAACCCCACCTCCAGAATTCCGTTGCCAGCGAAGCACCCGTTTTTGCACTGCTGGGATTTCCCTGCAGCATCACAAAAACATGGAAGTCCGGAGGTGGGGCTTCCCATGGAGGGGAGCCTCAGGGGAATCCCAGCAGTGCAAAAACGGGTGCTTCACTGTCAACGGAAGTCTGGAGGCGGGGCATCCCAGCGGCGGCGGTGGGTTTGTAAGGTGAAAATAGTTTGTAAGAAGAGGCAAAAAAATCTTAAACCCCAGGTTTGTATCTCGAAAAGTTTGTATGATGAGGCGTTTGTAAGACGAGGTATCACTGTATATCCATTGATCCTGGCAACCTGGCAAGAGCAAAATCATCCACTTTTTCAGCTTTGAGAATACAGATGCTATTATTTGAGAGATTGTGTATGAATCACACATGCAGAGGGCAATTTAGAAGCAAGAAATGGTTAAAAAAAAACCCCATGAAAATATTGAAAAAAATGACAGTGTTTTTAGATTTTTAACCAAAATTTGACTAGGCAGATTGATTTCCCACAGAAATCCACCACTTGAGCCAACAAAGTGAAATCAAAATGGAGTTCTGCCTGAATTTATTTATTTATTTTATTTATTTATTTTGTCCAATACACCATGAGGTTTTTAGTGGGTATATATATATATATATACACACAGTAAAATATATGATGAAGGTTATAGAGGAGATACTCAGTAAAATATATCTAAGAAAGAATAGAAAAGAAGATATAGTAATAGAACTTATCAATGAAAGAATACAAGAAGAGATATAGGGATAGAAGAAAGGTATAGGGTATATAGGAGAGCAATAGGGGTGGCACAGCAGGTAGAGTGCTGTACTGCAGGCCACTGAAGCTGACTGTAGATCTGAAGGTCAGCGGTTCAAATCTCATCACCGGCTCAAGGTGGACTCAGCCTTCCATCCTTCCGAGGTGGGTAAAATGAGGACCCAGATTGTGGGGGCAATATGCTTGTTCTGTTAAAAAGTGCTATTGCTAACATGTTGTAAGCTGCCTTGAGTCTAAGGAGAAGGGCGGTATAAAAATTGAATAAGTAAGTAAGTAAGTAAGTAAGTAAGTAAGTAAGTAAGTACGGTAAGTAAATAAATAAATAAATAAATAAATAAATAGGACAGGGGACGGAAGGCACTCTAGTGCACTTGTACTCGCCCCTTACTGACCTCTTAGGAATCTGGATAGGTCAACCATAGATAATCTAAGGGTAAATTTTTGGGGGTTTGGGGATGACACTATGGAGTCCGGTAATGAGTTCCATGCTTCGACAACTCGGTTACTGAAGTCATATTTTTTACAGTCCAGTTTGGAGCGGTTAATATTAAGTTTAAATCTGTTGTGTGCTCTTGTGTTGTTGTGGTTGAAGCTGAAGTAGTCGCCGACAGGCAGGACGTTGCAGCATATGATCTTGTGGGCAATACTTAAATGTTGTTTAAGGCATCTTAGTTCTAGGCTTTCTAGGCCCAGGATTGAAAGTCTAGTCTCGTAGGTTATTCTGTTTTGAGTGGAGGAGAGTGAAGGGCTCTTCTGGTGAAGTATCTTTGGACATTTTCAAATGTGTTGATGTCTGAGATGCGATATGGGTTCCAGTTGTATTCGAGGATGGGTTTGGCAAACGTTCTGTAAACTCTGGTAAGTAGTGTGAGATTGCCAGAGCAGAAGCTACGTAGGATTAGGTTTACAACTCTTGAAGCCTTCTTGGCTATGTTGTTGCAGTGGGCTTTGGCACTTAAATCTTTTGTTGTTAGTATACCGAGGTCTTTAACCAAGTAGGGATTATCTGTGATAATTTGATTATTCAGTTCATATTTGGAGTTCAGATTCTTTTTCCCAATGTGTAGGACAGAGCATTTGCTAGTTGAGATTTGGAGTTGCCATGTGTTAGACCACTCAGAAACAGAGTTCAGGTCTTTTTTGAGAGTAGTTGTGTTATCGGTGGTGTTGAAGAGTTTTACATCATCAGCGAAGAGGACACAGTTGCTTGTGATGTAATCACAAAGGTCATTGATGTAGAGAATGAAGAGCGTTGGTCCCAGTACACTACCTTGGGGAACACCGCTTTTAACTTGGACGGGGGTGGATATGGTGCTTCCTATTTTGACCACTTGTTGTCTGTTTGACAGGAATGCTGTAATCCAGCTGTGGAGGGATCCTGAGATCCATGAATCTTTCATGCATGCCAAATTACAGTCATCCTTAATGTGGTTTGACTCTACTAATGGGAAAATAAATGGAGATAGAGGCATTACCTGACAATATTACTGCAAAGAAAGTGAAGAGAATTTATTTTCCATCTCAACAAGAGTTGCACACTTCACATCAGAAGCTAAAGAGGAGCAAATCTAAAAGGATAGGATGTATCATTTCCAGGACATATGTTCACAGAAGCAACATGTCATGAAAGACAAGTGTTTATAGATTCTGGTGGCAAGAACATCTTCAATCTTAAAAGCACATATTTTTCAGCTTCTCACATTGAGGATGTAGAAGTTCTTTCCTTAGATTTCTCCATTTTTCATCTTAATGAGCACCAAACTCCTGAGAGAAATGGTCACATAGCAAGGGGGAATTCATATAGGAGAAATAATATTACAGAAGACGCTGCCATTTAAAAGTGATTTGGAAATTACTGGTGGGAAACTGAAACCACAAATACCAAGTTGTTTTCATCGTGAACAGATAGAACATGTTTTTTTGAAAATGTTAGGAATTCTAAACTTTTTTAAAAATCCAATTCTAGAACACAGAAAAGAAGAAAGAGCTGTTGTAATTACTGCATATCAGATAAATATACAACAATTTGTGTTTGGTGAAAAATATTTCGGAAATGTGCACTTCTTTTGTGTTCTTTAATGGCTGAATCTGGCAAGCTATCAACCAGCTGTTCCCAGGGTAGAGAAGACAGTTACAGAAATATGTCTGTGCTTCCTAAGACTATCAAGATAATTACTTGGAAACTGTTAATTTGGAAAGGTGGGAGGGGAAAAGTCTAGATATTAACTATGGAGCATAGACAGCTATAAATGATTGACTGCAGAGGTCAAAACATCTGTGTGCATACAACTTCATTTTTTGCTAAAGAGCTTAATTTTATACAGCTGTGTATGAGACCTGTCCACAAACCTAAGCCAATTGCAGAACAAGGGTGAAAGTGTGTGAAGAGCTGAGATTTCCTGCTGTGTCCTGCTGTGAGGCCTGACAGATTGAGAGGCTGAGGAAGCAGGCTTTTAGAGAACTGGAACAATAGTTAGTATTTGAAGGGCAGAGATTGGGAAGCCTTTGACATGGACTGCCTGCTGAAAGAATACTAAATAAACCACACAACTGTGCAGCCTTTCCTATATATACCTTCATCCATGCAAGTTTCCCTCTCAATCAGGAAACTAGCTCTGTAATATATGTCACCTATAAGTCACAGACAGTACAATTGGTTCACTGTGTGTGTTCATGTTTACTTATCTAGTTTACATATCTAATTGGTTGTACATAAAAGTCTCGAGTAGAAAACCAGAAGATGCAATCAAGCACACACCAGACCAATTCACTGTTATATACATATATACACAAGCAGTTCTGCTGTGCACTGTTTGAACATCTCCACAAAGAAGAAAAGATCTACACATGGACCAATCCATTCATGGTACTTGCAGTCCATTGCAATGATGCTTGACTGATCAAGTCCGATGTGCAGTAAATACCGATTTTCTGCAACCACCCATCCACCGGTTAGTAAGCTAACAATCTCGTGGAGAGGTGGGGCTTTGGGGTGTTGTTGTTGTTTTGCCATAATTATTTATTTATTTATTGATATTTACATCTTGATATTTTCAGGTAGATCGGCATCTATATATTTACATTCATATTAATATAGATTTATACATTGTGTATATGATCATTTTTTATATTCTTTTACTGTTGTTTTGCATTTCCTTTTGGTGTCCATTTATACTATTTAGTTAAAGTAGTGTAGGAGTTCAACTTCTTTTGATCATTTAGGTCCATCGTTAATCTGTCAATTTCTGTGCAATCATATATATTTTTAATAACCTCCTTCTCAGCGGATATCTGATAGTCTTTCCATCTTTGCACATAGACAATTCTTGCGGCTGTTACTATATGTAATATTAAATATTTAATGTTTTTGGAATATGGTTTTTTAACAATACCTAACAGAAAGAATTCTGGCATAAATTCAATTATAATGTCCATCATTTCCTGTAGCCATTTATGGAGCTTCCTCCAATACTTTTTTGCTTCAGGACACATCCACCATAAATGAAAGAAGGTACCCTGCTCTTTTTTGCATTTCCAACATACCTGATTACAATTTGGGTATATTTTTGCCAATCTTTTGGAGGCGTGGGGTTTTAAGATGCAATGTAATGAGCATCTTCCTTTCTTCTGTCCCTTCATGTGATTGGCCATTCCATCTACTCTTGATAATGAATGCTTTTTCAGAATGTTAAAATCTTGGCTTGTATACACATGTTTACAGTATTTTGAAATTACATAATTACATGCTCTTCTGAATCTCTTGGAGACTCTCTCTGGAGTAGTCTAACATAATAATGGCAATTCACATGTTTGGTACTTCTTGTTTTGATTATTTCAACCTACTTAGATCCATAAGGAAGGTATTTTTAAACACACACACACACACACCCTAGCTGCCAAAAGTTCACACATCGAGAATGTAGGATTCTCTTATGTAGGATTCTCTTGCATCTATAGAGATTCTCAGTCATCCAGGTCATGGTTGTGCTTTTTAAAGAAGTAACTGGACTATCAGTTGCCTCTTCAAAAAACACATTTGGGTCTTTCTCTTTTGTGGATCCCCCCCCCCAATCTATGAATGCAATCTGTCTGTGTGTATCTAGCCCCAGTTTACACACCATTTAAGAAAATGGTCAAACCACCTTTTTTTTTACCAAACTTTTAATTGTTAATTAAATTTATTCTGATTTAGTCTTTATTTTAATTATATTATTTTATTCACAGTGTTTGGATTGCTCTAGATCAGGGGTAGGCAAAGTTGGCTCTTCTATGACTTGTGGACTTCAACTACAGAATTCCTGAGCTAGCATGGATTGGATCAGGAATTCTGGGAGTTGAAGTCCACAAGTCATAGAAGAGCCAGCTTTGCCTACCCCTGCTCTAGATGATTAGAGTATAGATCCAGTAACTGCTCATATATTGGTTTGCAGCAAATGATGCTTATTTTCAATAAATAAGAGACCCACAACTTATTGCAACCAAGAAATATACAGTATATGGTATAGTAACAACTACTAAAAATATATATTGGGGAAAATATGTTGAGGGTTGACATGACACAATGGCTAACAATCGGGATTTGTTTGGTAAATTACCATGTAGAATTACAAATAACAATAATAAAGAAACCAAGAAATCAAAAACCTTAATTAAAACTCATAACAGAACAGCTCAACGACACATGTAGATATCGTTCACACAGAGTCATATTCATACAGGCGGTCAGTTGGTGTTAATTTAGGATCCCCAAGCATGCCAGCACAGCCAGGTCTTCATGGCCTTACAAAAGCCAAGCAGGTTGGAAGCAGTGCAGACATCGGGTGGGAGTTGATTCCAAAGAGCCGGGGCAGCAGCAGAGAAGGCTCTCCCCCGAGGTCCTGCCAGTCTACATTGCTTGGCTGACGGGACCTGGAGGAGGCCAACTCTGGATGCTTTAATTGGTCTCTGGGAGGTACGTGGCAGGAGACAGTCCCGTAAATATCCTGGATGATCATGTATGTAAACCACTTTTAAGCTATATCAGTGCTACAACTGCAATATCAGCAAAAAGTGTAAGACCAGGACACACTCCTCTGTGCAGTAAGAACTGACTTGCAGAATTGTTAAAAAATAAGATATGGCAAAAGCCCTTGAGAGAAGGATACACAGAAATTGGGGGGGGGGGGGAGGAATGAAACATTGCCATATAAATGAAAACAGCAATGGTTACTAGGAATATAGAAAGTTGTCTCCAATCTGCTCAAAATCTGTTTATTGAGCTCACTAGTATCTATTGTGACTGAAGCAATTTTCTGCATGTGTGGAATTTTTGCTATCTCACAGCTCTATTAAATTGAGATGCGAGAAGCATACATTCAAAAATACAGTCCTTCGCAGAGGCATACTATATCCTCAAATTATGGGAATTGCTAGAGAACCAGAAATTGTACTTAGTGTGGACTCAAAAAATCAAACATCATATTCTGGCACTAGGTAAATGCTGTATTTTCATCAGTGAAGAATTAAGCATGCCTGAGCAAAAGGCAAATTCAACATGGAGTGAATTCTCTGAGCATTAAGCCTGAACTACTCAAACTAGCAAAATACTGTATACAGTATACACAGTAAGGAAAGATATTCAAATTTGCAGAAGTACCAAAACAAAAAACAAAAAAACCCTCATCACAAGGGAATTCCTGAGAAGCAGAAAGAACTAAGTAGCCATTAGATGCAACATGAAATTCTTGACTATGGAAGATGAAATAGAAAATGATTCTATCTGCTGCTTGATGAAGATTTCACTTGAAGTTGTGTACCACAGGAAATTAACCCTCCGGACAATTAAGCAAAGGGAGAAAAGAGCTGAAAAACAGTCACTGGAAAATTTAAATCAGGACCATGGCCAAAGAGAAAGGTGATTTAATGGCACACAAAGAGAAACATAACATTGTCATTTCCTTTATCACATTTGTTCCACAAGGCTGCTATCAGACTGACCAGAAAAAGGAAAATAAGATCTCAGTGCCTGTCATATCCCTTCTGTGGGGCAATAGGAGGAACAGAACTTAATCAGGAAAGGGATATGTGTGTGTATGGGAAAGAAAGCATAGCACTATTTCCTCTCCACTGTACTCACTGCTATGCTGTGTGTGTGCTTGAAGAGTGGGGGGGGATCTTTATTTTAAGATCTAATCACAGATCTTATGGTACCATCTGTAGTTTGACCTTAATGTTGGCTAAATGATGCAGGATGGAGAAGGGGCTGAGCTACACTAACAGCACATGGGTCCAAACAAAAAGGCTTGGGAAAAAAGAGCAGGAGAGATTTATTCACAAAGCTGTGGCCTCGGAGCAGAGTAGGAAATACTGAGCCACAAATTACTTGAAAAAATGCACCGTGGGTGGTCTCTGGCTGCTTTTAGGTTCCAGACTTGATCTGTTCTGACCCAGGTTGAGCCAGGCCCAAGGCCCACCCCATAAAGGCAAGGTCTCATTCTTGAGGACTGAATGTGCTGGTTCGGAAGAATGGAGGGCAAAACAAAAGCAGTAATGAAAACCATGCTTCAAGATAGAGCCTCCTTCTCATTGGTAAATCTGTTTACTCCTCAGTGGTGCTACTTTATATGGTCAGCGTAATTTAAGCTTCCTCTGTGAAAAGCCAAGGAGGAGGATCATTCTCGCACACGCTCTCTCTTTACCATATTCACAAATGGTTTGGGGAGACTTTATTAAAATGAAGAGGCACAAAACCACATGAAATAGTGAAGCCTGGGTATACACTGCCAGATCTCAGTTAAAACTAACCTTGAATGAAAGTAACAAAATCCGAGTATTAGTTCCCAACATGCCAGCTTTACAGTGGGGTAGATCTCAACCATACAGAGAAATCAGAAGATGGGAGCAGATACCACTCTTAGACTGTTCGTACATTGTACTTCCCAGATGCAGAAGTTGACTCTTGGATAATAGAAGGAGAGGAACAGAGAGAGATGGATTTTATGTTAAGCTCTTTGACTGTCCCAGTCTGCTTTTGACCATTTTCACAATTGGAGCTATTGGTACTTATAGCTCCAAAATAGCTATTGGAGCTATTTGGCTGGCTTTTAAAAAATAGCAAAATAAATTATCCAATGTGTACCAGTACAATAGTGGAATCCCTTATTGTTTCCTTTTCATAGAGAATAGCTGGTTTCTGCCTGCTGTCCAAAATGAAAAGAGTCACACTTGAGTGTCAAACCAGGCAAGTAAATGGAAGAAAGCTTGCTGTCTCTTTCAAGTTGCATTAAGCCTAAAATCACCTCTCCTAATTCCTCTTCCAATAAGCAAAAGTCAAATATCATAACAGAAAAGAGCTGGCCGGCACTTAAGCAAAATTCAGCAGATAAAATTAACATTCAACATATAGATTTTTTTTTTTTTAGTAAATTCCTAACCCAGGCAAGGAATGTCAGTTGCTTTGCTTCAGGGACTACTAGGATACTAACTGCCAGTCAGGATAGCAACTGGTTTATTGAAAAGGAAGCAGGAAAAAGCAGCCAGGCAGCCAGGCATTCCACCACCGGATGTATGGGCCATAGAGCTCCAGCCGAACCACTTGCCTGCCAGATGTTCACAGCTGGGAGTATGTCACCCTTGACTCATCGACACCACCTGCCAAAATCTGGATTTTCCATTCCCAGCTGTAAATAAGAAATTCCAGGGCAACTCTGAGCCAATGATATCAAAACTGAAAGCACCACCTATTGTTATACAGCATTAAATTGTGGTCCCGAAATACAGGTGACCTCCCAGGTGACCTGTCCATGGTGCTGAACCATATGCAGTGCAGCCCACGGGAATCATTACTAAATCTGGAGCAGGTGGAATACTGACAGAGAAAGCTGATTTGTTTTCTGCAGATGCTTGAAAGTACAACGTAGGCAGGTATTTCAGCGTGATAAAGTATGAAAGTCACATTAGCATTCTTCAAATACAAAATATTTCACCATGCCCTAGAACTACAAAATGTGTTTTCCTTCACCCAGAGCTTTATATTCAGATCATTCCATGACTTAATTTTAAATGGGAGATAATTGGAAGAAAATATTGCATAGCATATATCTTACAGATTAGATATCCCAAACTCAGTCTCCTGACCTTCCTAATATGCTAAAAAAAAGTTACAAAGAGCAGCATAATTATATTTTAATCTTCCCTCCATCTAAGTTTAGCCTCCACAGCTAAAAACAAAAGTTATCAATAAATTGTATTTTAAATGTGATTAAAGCAAAAATATACAGCAAATAATTAATACAGCAAATAATTTGTTTTGAACATATTTAAGCTTCATATTAAATTATATTTAATTATAATTATATTATATTATACCCTACTAATCTTCTGGAGTTCATAATTGGGATGTTATAGGAGGAGTAGCAGAGTTAAAAGAAGGATCAGCATATAATCTTTACATAGCCACAAGTGAACTAAGTCCAACTTGCCTTGAATTCTATCAACCGTCCAAGCAAGTCTGTTAGTTGGGAAGATTCCTATGCATATAGGTTTTAGCAATAAATCAGTTTAATTGAACCTTCACATGCAGACCTGGTCTTTCATGCCTGACAGATGTTACTTAATGCTCAGTCTAGCCTTCAGTCCAAACATTTATGCACAGGTCATCTTGAGCCAGTGATCTGAGCAGTTTAGGCCAGAGATGATATTGCCATGTTAAGTTTGCAGTCTGATTTACTAGGATATGCCTGCCTTGTTATCCCATATGGCATGAAAATGCAGCTAGAACATATGGCTTGATGTCCTAATCACTTCATATTCAGAGAAAGATGCAGCTGAAGGCATGTTTATTAGTAATAGCTATCCCAGAATTAGGCCAAATAACAGAAGGCAAACAGCTGTGTAAATTTTTGATTCCAAGCTGCTTGCCCAACCCTTGTTCTTGACCACAGCTTTGTAGAAAATGAACCAAAACAAACATAAAAATATATTCCAAAGAAGAAGAGGAAGAGGGGGTAAAGGGAGAGAAAAAGGAGTCAATCGTGCAATGTACTAGCTTATATTTTTCCTAATGTATATTTCATCTCTTTTCCAAATGACTGAAATGTTGGTAACAATAAAAAATATATAGAAGGAGAAGAGGAAACAGTTGGATGATGAAAAAGCAGAGGAGCCAGGAAAACAGTGCTAATAGGGGATGGCAAAGGAAATGTTAATGAACTGAGTACCAGTACTTAATAATTTGCTCCTTCAAAAGAACTCTGCTCAGATTAAATCTCAGATGATATTTTGGACACGACTTCTGCCAACATTAAGGCTTGAAACATTTTAAAGATTTTTGGAGAGAAGTTAATTTTCTGCAAGTTGTCAAAATTTGAGGAATGCTCCAGACATAAGAACTTGCAAATTTGAAACAAATACATATCCTCCCATGAAAGTCATGCTGAAGGGCCAAAACACTTCTCCTAGCAGAAACAAATCAAACCAAAACAATAATATTGTGGCATAAATAGTTGCACAAATAGGACTAGGGAAAGCACACTTTAAATTTCCTCTCAAAATAATCTTCCTCTTGGACCAGCATTACTCCTCAGCCTGACTTAAAAGGGTTCTTGTTAGATTAAAGAGAAGCAAGGTTAATCATGCAGCACTTTGAGTTCTTTGGAGGAAAGGTTGGCTTAAATCCTTATTGTTTCATAACACCTTGCATGCATAGAATCCCTACTATTGCTATCATTTACAGATGTGGCAAGACAGACAGAGAGAGAGTACAGTGGTACCTCTACTTAAGAACGCCTCTACTGAAGAACTTTTGTAGATAAGAACCGGGTGTTCAAGATTTTTTTGCCTCTACTTAAGAACCATTTTCTACTTAAGAACTCGAGCCCGGAAAAATTTCCCAGGAAATTTGAGAGCAGCACCAAGGCCCGGCCAGTTTCCTGCCATTCCCCCTTTAATCCCGGCAATCTGGACTGCCAGAGGAGCCTTTTGGTGGCAGTTAAAGAGGCTTTGATAGTCCAGAGCGAACGAAGCATTTTCCTTTTTCTGGGCCCTTGGACAGGGAATAAACCTCTGCCAGCACCCAGAGAAAAGAAATGCTCCCTTCGCTCTGGGCAACTGAGGAGTCACCACAGCAAAGGAAAGGCACTGGCTACAAAGCGAGCGAGTGAGAGAAGAGGGGAGCCCTTCAGCATGAGAAGGAAGAAGCAGCAGGTAGCAGCAGCAGCAGCCAGTGTATGGGAGGCAGTGTATAGGAGGTAGCCTCACGCCGGGTGTATTGGTGGCGCATGCTCCTCCTCAGAGTCCCTCTTTTTTTAAAAAAGCCTTATAGTTTTGGAATTTTTTTTATTCCCCTCACCTCACCTTCTTCCTTCTACAGCAACTCTCCTCCTCCTCTTCCTCCTCCTCCTCCTCCTCCCACCCAAATTCCGAGCTTTTATTTCTTTCCAAATGGGTTTGCATGCATTATTTGCTTTTACATTGATTCCTATGGGAAAAATTGCTTCTACTTAAGAACATTTCTACTTAAGATCACGGAACGAATTAAGTTCTTAAGTAGAGGTACCACTGTAATCTGCTTATAGCAAAGAAACTACGTCAGAACTCAGAAATGAAATGAACTTTGATTTCCCAGTTCACTTTCCCCATTACTTCGCAGCAGAGAGATGAAATAAATGTATCTACCATAGTTTTTGGAGTATAAGACACACCTTTTTCCTTCCTAAAAGAGGCTGATAATTTGGGTGAATCTTATACTCTTAATGTAGCTGGGTTTTTTCCAGCCCTAACTAGCTGCTAATGATCTTCCCAGCTCTTACCTTGAAGGCTCTTTGTTTCTCTCTGCAAAGAATGTTTTCCAAGCCCTAAGTCTTTGCAGGGTTTTTTCATTGCTCTAACTTGCTCTGAATAAGTTTCTTTCCAGCCCTAAATAGGTGCTAACAATGTTCCCAGCTCTTACCATCTTGCAAGCTCTTTCATTGTTACTCTCTGCAAAGAATGTTTTCCAAGCCCTAAGTCTTTGCAGGGTTTTTTCATTGCTCTAACTTGCTCTGAATAAGTTTCTTTCCAGCCCTAAATAGGTGCTAACAATGTTCCCAGCTCTTACCAGCTTGCAAGCTCTTTCATTGTTACTCTCTGCTAAGAATGTTTTCCAAGCCCTAAATTTTTGCAGGTTTTTCCCCCATTGGTCTAACTTGCTCCAAATGTTTTTTTCCAGCCCTAGCCAGGTGCTAACGATGTTCCAGCTCTTACCAGCTTAAAGGCTCTTTCATTGTTACTCTCTCAGAATAAGGGTTTTTTAAAGCCCCAACCAGGGGATAAAATAATGTGCTGAAGATGACCAGACTAAGGATGCTAGACAGATGAATATTCGTTCCCTCCCTATTTTCCTCTCCAAAAACTAAGGTTCCTCTAATATTTTGAAAAATATGATATGAAATCACTAGGAGATTTTTTTAAACTGGATGGCACAATCAATCAACCTTATCAGAATCCCTTCATGGTCTCCTTCTCTCCTTCCTCCCTCCATTTCTTCTCCAGTTTTGGGGCCTTTAGTAACTGCTGCCTATGTGTTTGCAAATGTTTCTTTGCAATCAGAACAGCTAGAAATTTGCTTTATTTAATTGAAAACACATATATTCAAGATGTTAAATTCTACATCAAATTCTTTTATACACATTTGAAGGCTTCCAGATTTCTTTCCATGAGTCACAATGATCTCAGAGTGTAATAAACATCCCTATATTTAATTTGTGCTGCATATATATAAATGAATGGATCTGAGCAACAGCCCCGTAACTGCTGCTTCCCCATCACTATACAGATCTTTGCTAATGCTTTCCAATACAATTGGTGAGCCTCCAGTATAATCCCTATTAGATACCATTACTTATCATTACTATGCAATATTTACATATTAGAAATTTTTATCTAGGCCCATGCAAAGGTCTCCTCCCCAGCTTCTGAAGACAAAATGATTGGATTGGATTGTTTTTATTTTGCCTGAATGGACTGCTTCCACCCACAAGTCGGTCAGTCAGAAGAATATTCTTCTTCTGTGTGAGCAGGAACCTCATCTGATTATTTTTTTGCAATGCAACTGCCAGATGAACCTCTAAAGCAGTGTTTTTCAACCAGTGTGCCGCGGCACACTAGTGTGCCATGAGACATGGTCAGGTGTGCCGCGAAGCTCAGAGAGAGAAAGAAAACAAGAGAGAGAGAAAGAAAGAAAGAGAGAGAGAGAGAAAGAAAGAAAGAGAAAGAGAAAGAGAGAAAGAAAGAGAGAGAGAGAAAAAGAAAACAAGAGAGAGAGAAAGAAAGAGAGAGAAAGAGAGAGAGAGAGAAAGAAAGCAAGAGAGAGAAAGAGAACAAGAGAAAGAAAGAAAGAAAGAGAGAGAGAGCAAGAGAGAGAGAAAGAGAGAAAGAAAGAGAGAGAGAGAGAGAGAGAGAGAGAGACATAGAGGGAGGGAGGGAGAAAGAGAGCAAAAAAGAGAGGAAGGAAGAGAGAGAGAAAGAGGGATGGAGAGAGAGAGAAAAAAGAAGGGAGAGAAAGAGGGAGGGAGAGGGAAATAGAGCGAAAGGGAGGAAGAGAGAGAATTTTTTTTTGTCCAAACGTATTTTAGCCGCCCCCCCTACTCAATGTGCCCCAGGGTTTTGTAAATGTAAAAAATATGCCATGGCTCTAAAAAGGTTGAAAATCACTGCTCTAAAGCAACAAGAAGCACCTTGATGAGACAAACTGAATTCACACTGAAGCTGCAGGAAATAAAATCTGCACAGCTCCCAGAACACAAAGCACTTCACTGCGTAGCCACTTTGCACTTTCTTTCAAGTTTCCACATGTACTGTAATATAGGATAGTGGTTCTATCAACTTTACTGTGCTACAAAGGTGATATCTTTTAAGGCAGAAAATTCAAAGAATTGATTTTTCTGGCATACAGTCCCTTCTTACAGCTTCTGAGAGCTCTTCAGAATCATATTGCCAAAATGCTTGATAAAATAATATTTCAGAGAGAGACAGAGAGAGATTGCACAATAAAGTATTTTCTGTAAAAAAGCAACCCCACAATAAAAAAGTCCTTAAAAACTAAACAAGCTGAACATTTTAACCCCAGGACTCCAATAATAACACTGGGCCAGTAACCAGATTTTTAAAATCTTTTAAAGAACAGTGCCCTCCCTTGCTAATTTTTTAAAAGCTCTCTCTGCATTAACTCTATCATATTGTGCAAACCTTTCTGAAGCAAAAAATTAGTAAGTGGGTGTGTTTTTAATTCTCCCAGGCTTTTTAGAAAATTATATTTGGCAACAATCTTTCCTTTTCTTTGCTTTGCTTTCATTGTTAAATGCTGGTTTGTTGCTGTTTGATTTGTAATTGCTGTCAATGGTATTTTATTGTTTTTTAATATGTTTTAAACTAACCTTAAAGTCAAAGCAAGCAATCTTTTTTGCTTGCAATCAGGGGCTGCATTTTTTAAATTGGATGCCAAAAATTTGAGTGAATATAACATTGATGCTATGAAGTCACAAGCTGAGAAGAAAGGGATGTTGTGGGTTGGGGGTTATTTCAACCCCCCCACCACCACCAGGATTTATGGATGGGATTTTAAAGTTTTACTGTATTAATGCACACACTGCATTAGTGAACGTATTTGCCTTTAATATCCATTTAAAATCAATGGGAAATTATGCGAACATTGTCCAACATGATTTGATAGCAAATTTTAATAATCTTGGGAGGTCCAGAGGTTTGCAAATATTGAACTGATGGTACTTCATATTCCATGTGTTGTCAATTCTTGTGCACATGAAAGAGAATTATAAACATTCTATAAAATAAAATAAGGAAATATAGTAACTGCATTCCCCCTCTCCAACAATCCTGCTAATTCATGTGGATTAGCAACAATCATATGAAAGATTAGTTCATTCCCTTCTTAGAGACAACATTTGTGGAAAACATTCTTTCGTTAGGGAGTCCAGTATTAACTTGTGAGTTGTAAGAACAATAATACCTTTTTTTGCTAATAATCAGTTGTAGAGAACCCAAAAACAAATGAACACAGTTTCCACAATAACATTATCATGCATCTTTAAAAAAAATAGGCAGTTTAATCAATCTGTATTTTTATATGTGTGTGTGTGACAAGCACTGCATGCTGTAAATGACAAGTCTTCAAACTGAGCAACTTTAAGACTTGTGGACTACAACTCCCAGCTGGCTTGAGAATTCTGGGAGTTGAAGTCCACAGGTCATAAAAGTTGGCAAGTTTGAGGACCTCTACTGTAAATCTTAAATCAGAAATTGTATCACCTAATTTATTCTGAACAGATGAGCTCACCATATTGACAGATTATTTCTCCACAAATAGGTCATAGTAGTTGTGTGGTTTTTTTTAAAGAATGTGGGTGAGAGTATGTACCCTAATTGGAACAGATGGCCATACAAAATCTTATTGGCAACATTCAGGCAAGTAAAGGTAAAATAGCATAAATACACACAAACTTATAAATTGCACTGAAAGGCTTTGATTGTTCCCATATCTCAGTGTTTAATATGCTTCCCTGAAATTGAAATGTGTAATTAAAAAGATACCCTGTGGGTGATAAGTAAGGGTTTTTAACTATCTTTGAAGTTACCTAAGACAATGTATCCTCTGTCCTTTCCAGAGATGGGTTCCTACTGGTTCTAATCAGTTCTTTAGAACTGCTAGTAATTCGGCAATGACATCATGGAGCTGGTTCTGTCGGTGTCTCCATGGACATCCCCATCTTGGATTTTGTTTCTGCACATGCACAGAAGCTATTTTTTTATTGGTACACATATGCACGCACTCTGTGACCCTGAGCAAACTGGCCACAAAAGAATCCAGAACCTGCCCCTGGTCCTCTTCCATCCCAACCCTGTGCCAGAAGTGTTCTAGTTCACAAGAGTAAATCATCTATGGACTGCTTTTTGGAACAGGTGCATTGTGACATCTGAACATGGACAGTCATTTCTTTAGAACTCTATATGGCAAAGATGGAAAGATACTGAAACTCCAAGAGAAGAAGAAATAATAAACAAAATCACTGACTGTGCTGAAATGGACATGATGACAAGGGACAAGGAGAATCTTGCTATTATAAAATTTGGTATAAGTTTTATGAGTGGCTCGATAAAAGAATGCTATTGTAAATACGGTAACATATAGTAAATGGTACAAAATTATGTGAACGTTTGTAAATAGTAATTTGCGACAGTTTATACATTTTTCTTCCTTTTATGATTCTTTTTTATCACTTTTTCTTAATATGATCTACAACAGTGGTTCTCAAGCTTTTTAAGGCCACGACCCCTTAATACAGTTCCTGGTGTTGTGGTGACCCCCAACCATAAGTCTAGTGCCAATTCTCCCAATAGAGCTTTGAGCTGATTGGCAGGAAGATCAGAGAGACACCCCCACTGTAAACACCTGATTGGTCAGATTGTAAAAATATGTTCCAAGATGCCAGAATAGAAGCTTTAGTTCCTAATACCAGGATAAATTTGTGTTTTCCCAGGGTCTCAGGCGACCCCCGTGAAATGGTCATTTGACCCCCCCAAAGGGGTCCTGACCCCCAGGTTGAGAACACTGATCTACAAGATTCGTATTTAAATTTCTTAGACTTCTAAAAAATACGGAGCAATTTGGGCTCCTTTTTATGTTATGTGTTTTTGTATGTGTCTTTGTCTTGTCTTGGAACTAAAAATCAATTAAAAAAACAACTCTATACAGCAGTGATGGTGAACGTTTTTTTCCTCGGGTACCGAAAGAGTGTGCGCACACACTATCATGCATGTGTGAGTCCCCATACTCATAATTCAATGCCTGGGGAGGGTGAAAATAACTTCCCTCACCCAGGGAAGAGTAAAAATGCCCTCCCCCATCCCCCAGGGGGCTCTCTGGAAGCCAAAAATGCCTCCCAGAGCCTCTGTGTGAGCCAAAAATTAATTGGCCAGCACATTGGAACTGAGTTAGGGCAATGGCTTGTGTGCCAGCAGATATGGCTCTGCGTGCCACCTGTGGCACCCGTGCCATAGGTTCACCATCACTGCTATACAGTAAACCCTGAACTTAACAAAACATTTTGGAAATGGTCATTAAATCAAAATATGCATAAGTTATGCTTTTATATTATTTGAACCAATAGACACAAATGACATTAAAAGGTCAATTAAATAATAATGCAAATTGATAAGTCATGTCAATGATCTGTATTTGTTTGAAACAGGAGATATTGTCACCTGCTTTGGGACAGGTAGAAATTTTTTTCTGTTGCACCTGAGAATTCCAGAATTGAACTCCAGAGACTTCAAGTTTCAAGTTTATTTGGGTTTCTATGCTGCCCCCCTCTGAGGACTCAGGGCGGCTGGAACTTCCAGCGAACTGGACGGGGCGAACTGGATACTTACTGCATAGTGTTTGCATACATCACTCATTAATGAGGGTGACAGACATTCACTCATCAAGAAAAAAGAGCACTCTGATTTTGACCATTATTTGATGTTGGGTTTGTGTATAAAGCACATCTCATGGTAGCTGTCATCTTTTTCCCTGTGGCATTTCAGGTGCAGACACTGAGTTCATCTGCCTGAAAGGCCCCTTGTATTCCTCTCAATCATGCCTCAGCAAGTCTCTAGCAACCTGGAACGAAGTTGAAGAACTGCCTTGGGCTTCTGCATTTGGGGGCCCTGTTTTACTGATACTCTTAGCTTTGGGTTCAACATAAAAAGAACGGTATGTGAGGGATTGTCCCATTCTGACAATCAAGCCATCCAAATGACACTAGATGGTTGGATGACATTTAGATGACAACCAAGCCATCCAAAACTTTAAAGGCACTATACTCATTCTCCATCTCCCATTGCCTCTTCCCACCCAGACAATTATTACAAGATGAGATCCCCACTATTAGCAAGCAAATTAGGGAAGTTCATGGATTAAAACAGGGATGGAGAGGCAGAAGAGGCCGATTTCCTATAATAATTTGCAGGGTCAGCTGATCTGAACAACAAAGAAACTCCTCCTCCCTTCTAAATCTAATTGTCGAAATCAAAAAGCTCAATGTAAAATAGATGCAATGCATGTCAAGCAAACATAATCGGATCCACAAGCAAAATATATGTATTTTCTTTTCAATAAGGAATATACTGTATCCCTTGTTTATTTGCAGCTGAAAAATCAAACAACATGGCAAAATGTTTGGAAAATAAGAAACAATGTAAGAGACAGTTCTTGAGTGGCATGATGGAAAGAAACTAGATAAATGGAAATTTAAAGTTTTCCAGAGTTTTTCATCAGGATATGTGATGCAAAAAAACAGGATATAAATTAATCTATAAGTATTACAATAACATTTGATTTTCAGCTCCAGAGCTGAAAACTAATTCCTGGACTGAAAACATGCTCAGAGGCAGTTTGTCCCCTAATCCTATGTTTTCTTCTGGAGCACCTGATCCAGGATTAGATAATTTTGGATTAAAGAAAGGAACAGCTGGCAAGGTACAATCCTTTTAAATCCTGAGAGAAAGGGAAAGAAATATATTAGAGATTGACAGAAACCAGGGAGCCTGAATTGGCATCTCTCCCTATTTCATTTGATTTCAAATCGAACTATTTTTGTTGATGAAGTTGTTTTGCTAACTTCCCTGAAAAGCTCTCCTGCCAGGAATGTCCCATTGTGAATGGGTGTGTGCACAGACAGTAGACAATAAAAAGGAATTAAACCTTGGAAGAGCTGAAGCAGCAATGGGAAGAAGAGGTTAAAATGTGCACATTTGTTTCATTTACACTTTTGCAGTCCCCTGTTCACAAGATTTTAAGAAATAAACTGAATGTCCAAAAGAGTCCAGGCTTGGTCAGGGGTCATTATCTATCCCTCTCTAGTATATTATTGTGAATGTTTTTGAGTTATAAGCCAACCAGGCAAAATGTTTTAAAAATAAGAAATGACATAAGAGAGAATTCTTAAGTAGCATGATGGAAAGAAGCACCCATAGGAGGCATTCAGTCTTGAAAGCCATTGTAACAATGTAGCATTTTTTCAATCTTATTTGATACTTATTTGAAACAAGATCCAGTTGATTAAAATTATATTGAAATTGAAGTATACAAACACGCACCTATACCCTGTTTGCCACCCCAAATAAGACATCTTCTGATAATAAGCCCAACTAGGCTTTTGAGTACATGGCAATAAGTAGAGGTGGGCTGCTAAGGTGGAACAATGATGTATGCTCGCCCCCGTGGCTCTGAGTGCTAGCGGAGTCCAGCGCAATTCTGCTAGTGCACCTGGACAGGTAGTGAAATTGCACGCAGACATGCAGGTGTCACTGTCCGTGGCGCACCTGTGTTTCTGTGTGCGATTTCATTACCAATGAGGCCAAGCAGTCATTTCAGAGTTCAAAAAATATATACTGTATAAGAAAGGGTCTTAATAATTGGGGAAACACGGTACTGTACATATATACATTTTTTAATGGTTCTGTCCATGTACTTCACTGGGATGCTCAGTAGGAATTTTACCACATTTTCACAGGCAGCTACAAAACCCCACCCAGCTTTTATGTTTCCCTTCTGTACAAGCCTTCTCATCAGCCACCTGGACATAAGCTCTAAAGGGCGGTATGAGATTTTTATAACTTTGTTCCCTGTTACTAATTTACTGTATTTTGCTAAAACCAAGGTTCTTCCCTGCTTTTCCGAACAAAGCAGTGATGTGGCAATAGAGAAGAATGCAACTCAGAAAGAAAGAAAGAAAAAGCAAATACCACATTTAAGGAGAAAAATAACAACAATGAATTAAAATAAACTTACGGAAGGTTAGAATTACAACAAGATTTAAGCTGTGGGTTAAAACTAAGAAGGCAGGATAACAATTCCTTTATGATTTTTCTTCAGATGCCATTGTAAACAATACAGATTTAAGCTGATGCTTCCAGGGAACAGCCAAAGTGTGGGGGGGGCATTCTATGAGATTATTTCTTTCTTTCTTTCTTTCTTTCTTTCTTTCTTTCTTTCTTTACTTACTTACTTACTTACTTACTTACTTACTTACTTACTTACTTACTTACTTACTTACTTACTTACTTATTTGACTTCTATGCCACCCAATCCCGAAGGACTCAGGGTGGAGCTGCATATGAACTGCATAAGCATAATTGTCCCATCAAACTGGATTCCCAGCTTGCTGCTGTCATCAGGCATCCCTTTTATCTCCTTGGAGTTTTTTATCCAATGAACAGCAACACTTCTGGATAGGAACTCAGCCACTATTTGCTTCTGAGTCATTGCAAAGATCCCTTCTTAGATTTCCTTAGTCGGAATTTAATACAGAAGTTTATTAAGGATTAAAGACTGGCAGCTCAGTTCTCATCCATAGCCATTCCTCATCCAGAAAATAAGCCTGAATGGATGGGATGAATAACAGGCAGGGAAACAACATTGGATCAAAAACCCAGGGAGATGGCAATGATGTTTTGGACTCACTGAGGACTTGAAGCTTGAAGAGCCACATCAAGGGGCACAACCTCCTTGCCCTTTTTTCTGGTCAAGAAGATTCTGCTGCTAGTAACTACCAATATCTGCCTTACTAGTAATAGTGATGTAACTAGTAATAGAACAGAGGAAGGCCTCATAGAGGATAAAGTAGTTCAAAGATAGAGACAGGAGGAGAAAGAAAATAAAGTGCTAGAAAGTGATAGCATAATTCCAGAAGTGGATTGTAGCCCACTAAAGGTATTCAGCAATAAATTTTATTCTTCAACAAACCAAACTGAATAGAATAACACTGTTGGAAGGGACCTTGGAGGTCTTCTAGCCCAACCCCCTGCTTAGGCAGGAAACCCTACACCACTTCAGACAAATGGTTATCCAACATCTTCTTGAAAACTTCCAGTGTTGAAGCATTCACAATTTCTGAAGGCATGTTATTCCAGTGATTAATTGTTCTAACTGTCAGGAATTTTCTCCTTAGTTCTAAGTTGCTTCTCTCCTTGATTAATTTCCAGCCATTGCTTCCTGCTCTACCCTCAGGTGTTTTGGAGAATATTGGAACACTTCTATCATGTCTCTCCTAGTCCTTATAATTAAACTAGACATACCCAGTTCCTGCAACTGTTCTTCATGTTTAGCCTCCAGTCCCCTAATCAGCTTTGCGTACTCTTTATAGAGTCTCAACATCTTTTTTACATCGGTGTGACAAAAACTGGATGCAGTATTCCAAATGTGCCCTTACCAAGGCATTATAAAGTGGCATTAACACTTCATTTGATTTTGATTCTATCCCTATGCAGCCTAGAACTGTGTTGGCTTTTTTGGCAGCTGCTGCACCCTGCTGGCTCATATTTAAATGGTTGTCCATTAGGACTCCAAGATCCCTCTCAGAGTTACTACTGTTGAGCAAGGTACTGTACCTGTGCATTTGGGGGTTGTTGTTTGCCTAATGTAGAGCCTTACTTTTTTCACCATTGAATTTCATTTTGTTAGTTAGCGCCCAATGTTCAAATATGTCAAGATCTTTCTATATCTTAAGCCTGTCTTCTGGAGTGTTGGCTATTCCTGCCAGCTTGGTGTCATATGCAGATTTGATGAATTTCCTATCTATCCCCATGTCCAAGTCATTGATGAAGATGTTGAAGAGTATTGGGCCTAAAACAGAGCCTTGGGGTACTCCATTGCATACTTCCCTCCATGTAGATGCCATTCTATTGACGACTACATATTAAATATTACATCAGCCAGGTATGAATCCATCTGGTGGCAACGCTGTCTAACCCACATTTTTCTACTTTTTCTAGTAGTAGATTATGGTCTACTTTACCAAATGCCTTACTCTGTTACTCTGCTAGAATAATTTCATATGGAAATTCAACCAGCTCAGCTCTTTGTGTGTAAATCCTTACACAGTCAAAAGAACACCCACAACAGAAATGAAACAGAAGGTTTGGGGGGGACTTTTAACAAACTATTTAAGAACCTAGTAAGTTCAGTAACCATGGAGTACTGTTTCTGGAGAAGATAGCATTTAGCCAGCATTCTGCTGATTTCAGAAGCTAAATTGGATCAGCCCTGGTTAATAATTGGATGGGGGGGGCTGGGAATTTCAGAACTAGGAGGTAAAGATAGAGAAACAGAAGACAACTAAGGCAAACTTCTTCTACACTCACCAAATAAGGTGCAAAAATGTGTCCATACAATCACTGGTATTTGAGCTTCATCAGAAAGAAACTTTACTTTTTCTGGAAGTACAGAAAACTAAATTAAGAATTTTGGCGAAAGGGCATGGTCAATTGGCATTTCAACCAACCATGCCCTTTCCCCTAGATTCTTACATTTCTAAGACCAGAACACTCTTAAGTTATAGTAGTCAATTGTCAGTCTTTGTTTGGAGAACTGGAAGTTTTGGAACATTGTTCTCTTCAATAAAATTCTGCAAGACACCCATTTAAAGTTCACCATATTTCTGCACAAACAGTAATTTTAAGTACATCTTTAATGTGCCACAAATAAGAGTCAGTAGCTTGGAAACAATATAATGTAAGAGTCAGTAGCTTGGAAACAATATAATGTAAAAGTAGCCTGACTCAAAGCAGTCTTACTGAAGGTTGATTAGAAATATGGTGTGGGAAAGCAGTACCATCCTATAAAAGTTCCTTATAAAAGGATTCTTTAAATATTTGTGGACATATTGCTTGACATTTGTGGACATATGTGCTTGACATATCTAATACTTTATCCAAGGATTTCTTCTGCTGGGTAAATAAATATGTAATTGTTAATTCAGACACCTTTTTTCTGAAATGGCTTGCCTTCTTCTGAGAAATTGTTTTAGAAACATTTTAGTCTGGGGCAGCTTTTTTAAAACGCCTCATCATACAAACTTTTCGAGATACAAACCCGGGGTTTAAGATATTTTTGCCTCTTCTTACAAACTATTTTCACCTTACAAACCCACCGCCGCCGCTGGGATGCCCCGCCTCCGGACTTCCGTTGCCAGCAAAGCACCTGTTTAAACGGGCACTTCGCTGGCAACGAAAGTCCGGAGGTGGGGTTTCCCTGCGAGGGTAGCCTCGGTGAAATCGCAGCATCGCAAAAACACAGAGGTCCAGGGGTGGGGTTTTGAGGACTTTGGTGTTTTTGCGATGCTGCGATTTCACTGAGGCTCCCCTCGCTGGGAAACCCCACCTCCGGACTTCCGTTGCCAGCAAAGCACTCATTTTTGTGATGCTGGGATTCCCCTGCAGCATCGCAAAAACACAGAAGTCCAGAGGTGGGTTTTCCTATGGAGGGGAGCCACAGGGGAATCCCAGCAGTGCAAAAAAGAGCACTTCGGCTGGCAAAATATTTTAAACTATAATTTATATTTGTCATGAATTGTTTTATTTTGTTGTGAGCCGCCCCGAGTCTGCGGAGAGGGGCGGCATTCAAATCTAAATAATAAATAAATAAATAAATAAATAAATAAATAAAAGGGGTGAATTTTGAGCTTGCACGCATTAATCGCTTTTCCATTGATTCCTATGGAAAACATTGTTTCGTCTTACAAACTTTTCACCTTAAGAACCTCGTCCGGGAACCAATTAAGTTTCTAAGATGAGGTATCACTGTATATATGTAAGCAGAGGGACTGTAGTTTTGCAGGAAAAGAAAAGCACCAGGAAGAGAGAAAGTTCTTAAATTAGCCCAATGAGATCAGTAGTACCAAAATAATCTAGGACAATTCACTGGATAATGAACAGAGTATTTTAGAAGATGACATGACATACAAATTGGTCTCAGCAACAGAATAAACCCCACTGAATGATTTTAGCATTTACTAAAGACAAAGAATTGCATCACAAACAGTCCCTGCAGTCCCCAGACATATGCAAGAGACAGCTTTTTTATTTATAATAGACTACTGCCATTTCTTCTGTTAAGAAAAAAACCTAACTTAAATCTAACACAGACTGAGTAACATGTGATAACACCTTTCAATATGTGATCTTATTGGGTAGACATTGGCAAACTGAGATTCTGCCATTTCAAATCTACAGATTGTTTACAATCTGGAAAGTGAACACAAGAACAAGGGGACACAATCTGAAGTTAGTTGGGGGAAAGATCAAAAGCAACATGAGAAAATATTATTTTACTGAAAGAGTAGTAGATCCTTGGAACAAACTTCCAGCAGATGTGGTAGATAAATCCACAGTAACTGAATTTAAACATGCCTGGGATAAACATATATCCATCCTAAGATAAAATACAGAAAATAGTATAAGGGCAGACTAGATGGACCATGGGGTCTTTTTCTGCCGTCAGACTTCTATGTTTCTATGTTTACAAACATCATCACTTAAAGGTGCCAATTAATCAATGGTGCCTCATAACTTTGTAAATGAATAAAAATATCACTGCAACAAAAGGTACACTACATATATATTTTGCCTTTAAATGTTCCTTACTGCCACTTCCCAGGAAACATCATCTTTAAAAAAAAAAAAAAAGAATGGGGCGGGATGTTAAAATTGAAATTGCTCCAGCTCCTCCGAAAGGCATTCGCGTTAAGAATCATACCCTTTAATCGCAGTAGCTTTCGTTGTTTGAGAAACTATTCTACTCTTAATAAGCAATATCTCTTGACTTTAAAAGATTTTATTTGTATTCTCATGTGGCGCTTTTTATCACCAAGCGACAGAAGGGGAAAGGTGCGCATAATTGATCGTGGAGGCTCCTAGAGCAGTTGGCGCCTCCTTCCTTGTCCCAAACAAGCCAAGGACGCGCAAAACATCCCCCCGAGAGAAAATGAAGCTACTTCTTGGCTCACAATGCATTTGTGAGAGGAACGCCAAAAAAAACCCCAAAACAACCCTCCACTCCGTCTCATCGCGAAGACCAGCTTTCAATTCCTTCCTTCCGACCCCGTTTGCTTAACAAGACGGGCTGAGTCAATGGGCCTGGGAAGGTTCGTGTCTATGGAGCTTCTCAATCATCCAGGTCATGGTTGTCCCAAAGGAGCTCTTGACGACTGACTGGGATTTCTGATTTTTTATTTTTCTTCGAAAATGTTTCACTTCTCATCCAAGAAGCGAAGAAGCTTCTTTGGAGGAGATACCAATGATTGCATAGTATTGCAAATACCAATGATTGCATTGACACATTTTTGTAGCTTATTCGGCAAGCGTAAGAAGTTTGCTTTAGCTTCTCATCCAAGAAGCAAAGAAACCTCTTGGAGGAGAAGGGAAAAATCAGTAAGTCCTGTCGCCTTTAAGTGGGTGGGGGGAGCACCTTTGGGATTTGGAAAGGTTCGGTTTCATTCCTGCGCTCAACTTCTTGTGGGAACTAAGTTGGGAAGGCTCCCTTTTTTGCGCTTTTCCTGTGGAGCAGGTGTTGTTCGGGCGGGGAAAATTATGAAATCCGAAGCGAGGTCGCCCGCGAGATTTAGCTCAGATTATTGAGAGTTGGAAGGGTCCTTGCAGGTCATCTAGTCCAACCCCACCGCTCAAGCAAGACTTCCTACACTATTTGAGACAGACGGAAGTCCAATCTCCTTCTTGACGGTCTCAAAGCGTTGGGGGCTTTCACAACCTCCGCTGGAAAGGCTTGAGAATCGCTTCTAAGCAGCAGTAATAGCACTCCTTGCCTCCTTCCCCCCAACTCCCCCAACAATACACACAAAACATCTGGGCTGCCCAAAGGAACCGGGCTGTTTGTTTGTTTGTTTTGTCCGCTAAGCCTCCGCCCTCTAGGCTAGGCGCTGCCTGGAGGGCGCTTTGACGGTACAGCCAACCTCCCCCCGAGCTGCCCACCCCTCTTCGGACACTAGCCGGCCTTTACCTGCCCTCGCCCGGGGAAGTTCTCGCAACAGGAGGGCCAGGAGGCAGACCAGGTGGCCCCGCAGTCCCGCGGGGCTCGCCGCCATCCTCAATCCGCGCCTGGGCTTCGCCTCTCTCCCTCAGCACGCTCTCTCTCTCTCCCTCAAAATCTAACGCGGGGGGGGGGGAGGGTAGTGGCGGCAGCCAGCGCGAGCCGAGAGAACCGCCTGGCCCCGCCCTGCTCCTCCCCCCCCTCCGTCCCTCCCTCCCCCCTTCGCACGCTCAGGCAAGTCGCGCGGGCAGCCCCGGGCAAAGCGGCTTCCCTCCGACCTCTCTTCCTCCCCCCCCCGCCCCCAACTTCGCCGGTGCCTGGTCTGAGGCGAGCTTGTGACGAGGGGAGAAAGCGAGGCCTGTTCTGGAAGTCCGGGTTCCGGCCTTTCCCCGGATCCGACACCCCTCGGTAGCGCGCAGGCTCCCTCCTACAGCCCCGGGGTCAAGGTCCCCGCACGCGCGCTGGGTCGGTTTTAGTTCTCTGGGGCGACTCCGGCAGCGGAAGAGATACTCCGCTGAAGGGATTGCAGGTAGTCCTCCATTTGCGACCGCAACGGAGCCCGACGTTTCTGTGGTTGAGCGAGAGGTTTGTGAGGAGGAGCTTTGTCCCGTTTGACGACCTCTCTTGCTCCGGCTGTTAAGTGAATCGCTGCAGTCAATAAGTGGGTTGTTAAGTGAGTTTGCTTGTCAGCACAGCATAGCAATAGCATTTATTTTTTTATTTTTTTATTTTTTTTTTAATGCCAGTCTTCTCCTTAGAGTCAGGGCGGCTTACAACATGTTAGCAACAGGACTTTTTAACGGGTAGCCAGCATATTGCCCCCACAATATGTCCTCATTTTGCCCACCTCGGAAGGATGGAAGGCTGAGTCAACCTTGAGCTGGTGATGAGATTTGAACTACTGACCTGCAGATCTAGCAGTCAGCTTTAGTGGCCTGCAGTGTTATAAATTTAGATTTATACACTATTTCGCAGTGCTTTACAGCCCTCTCTAAGCGGTTTACAGAGAGTCAGCATATTGTCCCCAACAATCTGGATCCTCATTTTATCGACTTATTGGAGGATTGAAAGCCTAGTCAACCTTGAGCCAGGTGAGATTCAATCTGCCAAACTGCTGGCAGCTGGTGATCAGCAGAAGTAGCCTGCAGTACTGCATTCTAACCACTGCCCCACCGAGGCTCTTAGAAGGGGATCACACAACCTTGGGAAAACACTAACATAAATAAATAGGAGCCAGTTGCCAAATTTTGATTCACATGATCATGGGGATGATGCAAAGGGTCGTAAATTACTTTTTTCAGTGCTGTTGTTATCTTGAATTGTCACTAAACAAACTGTTGCAAGTTGAGGATTCTTGACTAACTTTTTTTTAATGTATACTGAGAACATATGCACCAAGACAAATTCCTTGTGTAGCCAATCACACTTGGCCAATAAAATTATATTCTATTCTATTTCTTTCTGTGCTGTATGGCTGTGGGGAAGTCATTGTGGCACATTGCAAGCCTCGCTTCTCACTTTCTGGTATTAAGAGCACATATTTGGTGAAAGGAGACCCTAAGGCTGCTCCAAGGCCTTGAGTGTTCTGCCATTCGGCATCCCCAGAATCTAATTTCAGGAGTTTGTGTGTGAAGGCTTTTTTCATTTCCTTCTCCATTCTCCACTCTTCCCTTTCTCATTTCATTTTGTCATATTCTAAAAAGTATTTAGCTGTTTACTAAAATATCTCATGCTTGTATGCCTTGGCTTCAAAACCAGATTCTGGGATAAACCTCTCAATTGCTGAAAAAACTACCCAAAGTTTACAAGACCTTTCAAATTCTAAACTTCTCTTCCTTCTTTATTCCTTTGCCACTCTCTCTAATCTCTTCTATCCTTTATACAGCCATGAAAGGGCTGACTGATATTTCAGCAAAATATGGCAGGCCATTGAATAACATTTCTCAGAATGTTGACCTATCCCAGGGGTAGGCAAAGTTGGCTCTTCTATGACATGTGGACTCTCAAAATTCCTGAGCTAGCATTAATTGGCTCAGAAATTCTGGGAGTTGAAGTCCACAAGTCATAGATTGGCTCAGGAATTGATTGGCTAGCATTGATTGGCTCAGGAATTCTGGGAGTTGAAGTCTACAAGTCATAGATTGGCTCAGGAATTGATTGGCTAGCATTGATTGGCTCAGGAATTCTGGGAGTTGAAGTCCACAAGTCATAGATTGGCTCAGGAATTGATTGGTTAGCATTGATTGGCTCAGGAATTCTGGGAGTTGAAGTCCACAAGTCATAGATTGGCTCAGGAATTGATTGGCTAGCATTGATTGGCTCAGGAATTCTGGGAGTTGAAGTCCACAAGTCATAGATTGGCTCAGGAATTGATTGGCTAGCATTGATTGGCTCAGGAATTCTGGGAGTTGAAGTCCACAAGTCATAGAAGAGCCAACTTTGCCTACCCCTGACTTGTCCGGAATCCTCCACAATAAATTCAGAAACTCATTTTTCTCTCTCTCTGAAGATGCAGGGACGCCCAGAACAGCACTCTCCCAATCCTCATAGTCTTCCCACAATAGAGAGATTATGTTTTATGTGCAGCAATCTCAGTCCGGGACATCTATTTCTTCTGTGCAAAAATTTTGTGCCAAGAACCTGACCTAGACGCTCCAATGGCCCAAATTGACCTAAGGCACTTCCTTTGCTCAGTAAGGCTAATGTGGTGTAAATGCTTCCCAGACATTCAGCTGGACAGTAGTGATTCAGTTCCAGGGCAGAGATAGGACATCAAGTTGCATTCATGAGCACAGATTTTAGCTTCGGGCTATGGTATTAATGGAGATTTCACAGACTGCAGAGGGTGACAGCTACAGCTACAAGGCCATCAGAGCAGCAGAACTGATATTCACAGTGTGCCTGCAGTACTCAAGCATATGCACACCAAAGTTTTGAAGAGGGGTAGGGAATGTGTGCTTTTCTGAAGGGCTCAGTGAATGCTTGAATTCAGCAGAAGAAATGGAACGTTAATTAGTATTCAGCCTTGCAGACCAAAAAAGGCCCCCAGGGAATCCAGGCATGTCGGGACACAGGATTTAAAAAAGCAGGGGAATGAAAGCTATGCAGTGCTGCTCTTATGCTCAGCTTCTGTGCTTGTGTTTCCTCTGGATGGAACATCTGTCAGAAGGCAAGCAAAGGGTTGAAACACATGAAGCACCTCAGCTATGCTGAGCTAGAGAGACTGAAACAGAGATCGCACCATGATTATCTCAACCAGTCTCTTAGTTGGCCAAATCCTTTCACCCCTTAGAGCTTTTTAGGATGATACCCAGTTGTACATCTCCACCCCATGTCCAGTCAACAAAGCAGTGGAAGTGATGTGCCGGTGCCTGGAGGCTGTTGGGGTCTGGTTGGGTGTCAACAGACTCAAACTCAAGCCTGATAAGACGAAGTGGCTGTGGGTGTTGCCTCCCAAGGACAATTCCATCTGTCCATCTATTACCCTGGGTGGGGGATTATTGACCCCCTCAGAGAGGGTTCGCAACTTGGGCGTCCTCCTCGATCCACAGCTAACATTGTAACACCATCTTTCGGCTGTGGCGAGGAGGGCATTTGCCCAGGTTCGCCTGGTGCACCAGTTGCGGCCCTATTTGGACAGGGAGTCACTGCTCACAGTCGCTCATGCCCTTATCACCTCGAGGTTCGACTACTGCAACGCTCTCTACATGGGGCTACCTTTTAAAAGTATTCGGAAACTTCAGATCATGCAGAATGCGGCCGCGAGAGCTATCATGGGGCTTCCTAGATTCGCCCACGTTTCTACAACACTCCGTGGCCTGCACTGGCTGCCGATCGGTTTCCAGTCACAATTAAAAGTGTTGGTAATGACCTTTAAAGCCCTTCATGGCATTGGACCAGAATACCTCCGGAACCACCATCTACCGCACGAATCCCAGCGGCCGATAAAGTCCCACAGAGTTGGCCTTCTCTGGGTCCCGTCGACCAAACAATGTCGTTTGGCAGGCCCCAGGGGAAGAGCCTTCTCTGTGGCGGCCCCGGCCCTCTGGAATCAACTCTCCCCGGAGATTAGAACGGCCCCCACCCTCTTTGTCTTTCGCAAGTTACTCAAGACCCACCTATATCGCCAGGCATGGGGGAATTAAGACATCTCCCCCAGGCTTTTTATATTTCATGTTTGGTATGTATGTGTTGTATGGTTTTTAAATTGTTGGGGTTTTTTAATGTAATTTTATTATTAGATTTGTTCCATTGTTATACTGTTTTTATTGTTGTTGTGAGCCGCCCCGAGTCTTCGGAGAGGGACGGCATACAAATCTAATAAATTGAATTGAATTGAATTGAATTTTTAGATGCTTCCATCAACCAGCATTTCTGAAAACACGCTCCACCTTTGTTTCTAAGGTTAAAAGTGTATGTGTGTTTTTTAAAAAACCTTTGAGTCTTCATTCAGTTTTGAGGGTTTCTTCAGCACAAACCTCTTGTTAACTTATCCCAAGACACAACCAACTCTTTACGTGCTTTAGAATTAGGAATCACATGGGGCGAAATTTGTGATCATAAATCACTAAAACCAGAAAGTGTGTGATCTTATTCAAAACAGGACTGGATGTGCTTCTGTCCAAATTGTGTGACCTTATCTTATTCACACAATTGGACAGAAGCATAAATACATACTGTACATAGAGAAATGCCAATTTTGTTCAGTGATGTTTTGAAGAGATCTAAAACCTATTATTATTATTATTATTATTATTATTATTATTATTATTATTATTATTATTATTATTATATTTACATTGGCTCAATAGTTGGGCAGCTCTAAAAATGTTACAAATTACTACTGGAGATTTGGCAAAGCAGAGAGAGATGATAGGTACAGTGACACTGTTCCTGTATCCCAGAGGTGAACTTCAACTCCCATTCAACTCCTATGCTGGCTGGAGAATCCTGGGAGTTGAAGTCCACCAGTCTTAAAGTTGCCAAGTTTGAAAACTGGCTGGAGAATCCTGGGAGTTGAAGTCCACCAGTCTTAAAGTTGCCAAGTTTGAAAACTGGCTGGAGAATCCTGGGAGTTGAAGTCCACCAGTCTTAAAGTTGCCAAGTTTGAAAACTGGCTGGAGAATCCTGGGAGTTGAAGTCCACCAGTCTTAAAGTTGCCAAGTTTGAAGACTGGCTGGAGAATTCTGGGAGTTGAAGTCTACAAGTCTTAAAGCTGCCAAGTTTGAAGAACTCTGCTGAATCCTAAAATACCTTATAATATTGACTTTTACATTTTCCTCATCCCTTATTCCTAAAGCATTTCAAGCTTTTCCTCACTTGATATTTATAGGTCAGATAGTTGAAGCCCAAGCTCAGGACCACAGGAAAAGAAAAGAGAAGTCCTGAAGGCCAAACATCTGTCCAACATTCTTCTTGCAAAGCAGGACCACTGATGAATGAACTTTCTTCTGATCAGAAAGAAGATCTTCATATGGATAGTTGCAATCTATTTTCCTAGGTACACTTGTTGAACACAACAGAGAAAGCTAGGCTCCCTACAGACTTCATCCTTGCCATTCTGGGTTGGGCAATTTGAAGGAGGACACTCCATTCTATGATACCTGACCCAATCCAAAGACCATGGCAGCCTATTTTAAATGGAGTCTGCTTGACAGAGCCGTGTTCCCTTCCCACTCAGAGGCCCCGCTCAGCTTTTGCACAGAAAAGCAGCCATAAAGTCCAGGCCAGCAGGAAGGCTGGGCTGGTTCCAGCCCGGGGGCTGTGGGATGTTACTCCAGCTACAGCTGTAAATATTTGCTGGGAACCTAAAATCTGGGTCAACCATTTCAGAGTTGAGCCAGTGACTCATACCCTGAGACAACAGGGTGACTCAGACTAGAGCCCCAAGGACTTGGGGCTGGGGGTGGAGCAGAGAAGGGGACAAAACAGCCACAATGAACCCTAGAGAGTAACCCCTCATCCTTCCTCTATTCTGACCAAAGCTAGGTACTTCTCTGAGAACATAGTTCTTTATAGAGTCCTACAATTCTATAAGACATGTGAATACAGTCACAGTTGGGGGGGGGAGCCAGCCACATCCTAAAGAAGGGGCCATGGAAACCCTACCACATGGCAAAGTTTCCACTTTAACTGGTGGACACCCTAAGAATGACACATGGCAACCAGCAGAATTTATAATAGTTAAACAAACCCCTAGGACAGGGATGGTTAATCTGGTCCTCTGGTGGCTGCCAAAGTGGCTTTCAGCAAAATGAAAGATTGCAAAATTGAAGGGCATGATTTCTCACCTTGTATACCAAATGGATGGGACTGGGGTAAGGAACAGCTAATCAGAATCAAGCTCATTACAATAGTCATGGCAAAACACTGCCACTCATCTAAGAAAATTGGTGGGGGGGAAGAGAAGTGAGAGAGATGCTTGCAGTTTTTTTTTTAAAAAGACATGGGAATCATACTATAAGCTGAGTAGGAAGGTTGGTACATATGTGATACTTGAAAAGTTAGAAAAAGTATGGAATAGATTAAGTCTCACTTGTTTATTTGGTTACTCTGAACTTTTAGTAAATGTCAGGGGGAAAGGAATGGAATAAAATTTGAAATAAAAATGCAGGTTGCTA
Source organism: Erythrolamprus reginae (assembly GCF_031021105.1). Classification (NCBI taxonomy): domain Eukaryota; kingdom Metazoa; phylum Chordata; class Lepidosauria; order Squamata; family Dipsadidae; genus Erythrolamprus; species Erythrolamprus reginae. Next base: position 196,433,072 of record NC_091951.1, on the reverse strand, counting down.
CAGTTGATTCTTTCTCACAGAGCACTATGATACAATCAAGCAGATGCATTATATTTATATGGCACATTAGGGTGATGGCTGGTTTTTCACATCACATTGATCCACAAGCTATCCAGCTCCATTGGAGCCTAGTCTACCCTGTGGTTGTCAGAACTGATACGATCTATGTACAGACTGTTCCTTAAGGCACTTGGTCAAAAGGACTGTCCATATTCTTGGCTGCAGTTGTCCTGGAGAGATTGAAGGAACTCTGCAATGGTCTGCTGAGGCTGCACTTCTGCAACCATATGTTTAGGAATCAACATCACTTAATTCTGTGGAATTCCCTTCTGAGCACAGCAGACATGGAAGATAGCAGGGTAAAGGAAAGTAAACATAACTTGGGTCAGATATTTATGAAGTACATTATTTATTTTCCCCTGGACAGATCAAAACAGAGATTTTTATTTCAATGAGGCAATTTTCCAAGAAAGCCAAAGAGGACATGAGAGTCAAAGAATGGGAATTTAGTGAATAGAATACCCAAGCCAATAAATAATTCTTCAGAACTTGGATTTTTTTTGGGGGGGGGGGGGGAGGGAAGACTTTTTCAGATTTTAAATAATTAATGGCATTTAACAAATAGTTCTCCTCCCAACTGATTTTTCCAGCTCTGACAGAATCTGATGACAGCCAAAAGGGTCAGTTAAACCTCTGGCAAGGAAGCTAGAATCATTACTGGTATATATTGCCATCTAGTGAGGAGAAAAATGTTTTGAAGGAAAAACTAGAAAATGAAACAGATGCACTCCTGCGTGATCTTCAAAACGGTCCAAGAAGATTCTTGATCACTCCAATGGGTGTTTCAGTTCAAAGAAAATACATCCAGCTCAACCCTTCCAATGAAATCCTCAAGTCAAATCAGTTTGAAGGCCTCTCATTCAATCATCTACCTCGGAATTAACCCAAAGAAATTTAGAGTTAATTTGGAGATTCGATGGCTTTTCAGGATCTCATAAATAACATTGGGGAGGAGGTGGGGATAATAAAATGGTACGGAGAAACTGGCATAAATACCCAGCCTTGGATTTTAATTGTTTGTTTATATCTTCCACAATTTTGTTACTCTTGACCATTTCAAGTAACACAAGTATTTAAATAGCGTCCATGGAAGGAACAAAACAGCATAAAAATATAATTGGATCTCTCCTCGCCACGGGCCTTCCAAAACAACTTAGGTTTCAAGAATTATTAGGGGCCAACCCAATTCCTAAGCTGTGGGAGAGAAGTGGGGAGGGGGCAGGGTTTGAGGCAAACAATCTCCCATAAATAGGTGCTGCAATTAAGTAGTGCCTGTGAAATACTTACCTTACGGCCAACTTACCTCATTACATTAGTGAACCCAATCTGTAGTTCGTGTAATGCACTAGATTTTAAACAGTTGAGATTTTAAACAATTTTTGAACATGAGTAGAACATTTTCTGCATTGATTTAAGCACAGTGGTAAAATCCATTTTTTTTTACTACTGGTTCTGTGGATGTGGCTTGGTGGGCATGGCAGGAGAAGGATATTGCAAAATCTCCATTTCCACCCCAGTCTGGGACCATCCAGAGGTGATATTTGCCAGTTCTCTAAACCAGTGTTTTTCAACCAGTGTGCCGTGGCACACTAGTGTGCCGTGAGACATGGTCAGGTGTGCCGCGAAGCTCAGAGAGAAAGAAAGCAAGAGAGAGAGAAAGCAAGAGAGAGGGAAAGAGAACAAGAGAAAGAAAGAGAGAGCAAGAAAGAGAAAGAAAGCAAGAGAGAGAGAGAGAAAGAGGGAGGGAAGGAGAGAGAGAGAAAGACATAGAGGGACATAGGGAGGGAGAGAGAAAGAGCAAAAAGAGAGGAAGGAAGGAAGAGAAAGAAAGAGGGATGGAGAGAGAAAGAGGAAGAAAGGGAGAGAAAGAGGGAGGGAGAAAGAAATAGAGCGAAGGGGAGGAAGAGAGAGAGAGAATTATTTTGTTCGAACTTTTTTTAGTCCCCCTCCCCCCCTTAATGTGCCCCAGGGTTTCGTAAATGTAAAAAATGTGCCTCGGCTCAAAAAAGGTTGAAAATCACTGCTCTAAACTACTCAAAATTTCTGCTACCAGTTCTCCATAACCTGCTAAAACCTGCTGGATTTCACCCCGATGCAGCTCAATCTGACATTTTTCAAGCTACATGCCTAAATCTTTTCAAGGGCAGTGTCCTCTGCAAGGGGCTACCATTCCTGTAAGTTGAATATTTTTCTTTTATAGTTTAAGGCAATCCAACTTTGAAATCTTGATGTATTTCAATCTCAAATATAAATTGAACATACTCCCTTTACATCTTTAGGCACTTTAACACACTCTTTTTTTTCCAAAAATGTTTATTTTTATTTTTCTCCACAACCCCCATTTTTATAACAATACACAAAATGCCTTAAACTATAGTATGTATACATTTTCAATTTTTCATAAACTAATATCTTATTTTGCACCTATTTTCAACTCCTATTCTTCAGTCTGTCCCTACATTCCCCTCCCTCAATCTTCATCTCTTCCTACTTTCTTACTCTTTCTCTCCCCCTTCTCCTCTCCTCCATTCATCACCTCACTACCATAGTTCCCTCTAAGTTGAGCAGTGAGCAATCGCTCACTTAAAAATCATCATCAACTCAGAGTTTTCCAAACCTGCCCAGAAGCCGAGAGGGAAAGAGTGAGAGGGAAGGAGAGAGAGAGGAAGAGAGGAAGAGAGAGAAACAGATAGAAAAAAGAGAGGAAGGAAAAGAAAAAGAAAAAGAATGGGAGTAAGGAAGAGAGAAAGAAAATCAAAATCTAGTTTGAAACTAGCTCAACTATTTAAGTGGCATTTTGATATTGATAGAGTTGCCCTATTATGAGCTCACTGTTATAGACACACAGTACAGTATTTTATTTTGAAATTCTCTGAGGCAAAACAGGGTGGGTTTTTTGTTTGTTTGTTTGTTTGTTTGTTTGTTTGTTTATTATTTCTGTGCCGCCCAGTCCCGAAGGAACTGCCGCTCAGACACTATACTTTTCCACCCACCCCCCAAAACAATTAGAGGGAACACTGCTCACTACTAGCTCTCTCTATATTCTGCTTCTTTCCACTCCTCCTCTTCTCCCTCTACCTTCTACTTACCCTTCTTCTCTCTCTTACTATTTCCTGAGTGTCTCTCATCCTCACTCAACTTACATTTGACAGACTGATATTATAGCAGGTTCCAAATTTTTATACTCACGGTGCCACTTCTAAAATAATTATTTTTGTTTCATTTCTATATTTATAATTTCTATAGTCTAGGCCAATGATGGCAAACCTTCTTTCCTTCGGGTGCCAAAAAAGTGTGGCTGCGCCCTATCATGCATGCGCAAGTGCCCACATCCATAATTCAATGCCTGGGGAGGGCGAAAACAGCTTCCCCCGCCCCCTAGAGGCTCTCTGGAGGCTGGAAACAGCCTGTTTCCCAACTTCTGGTGGGCCCAGTAGGTTCATGTTTCACCCTCCCCAGACTCTAAATGCTTCCTTGGAGCTGGCGGAGGGTAAAAATGCCCTCTCCCATCCTCTCGAAGGCTCTCTGGAAGTCAAAAATGCCCTCCAGAGCCTCTGTGCGAGCCAAAAATCAGCTGGTCTCATCTCTATCTTCAATCATCCTCTTTTTTAAAATTTCCATTCTCCTTTTGTTAAACTCTTTTTATCCTCCTATTACCTTCATAGCCCAAACTACCCTTCCAAACTTTTTTCCTCTTTTTTAGGTATAGCATTTGCCTAATTCTATCTTTATCTCTTCTCAATCAATTCTCTATAATTCCCCCTTCTTTTTTGAATTGTTTCCTCCAGTATCAATGCCACCTCTGACTGCCCCCCCCCCCCCCATCTATTCTCTGCCTCCTGAGTCCCAGCAGTTCAGGAGGAAGTGGGGATTTTGCAGTAACCTTCCCCTGCTATGGCCACCAAGCCATACCACGCCTACAGAACTTGTAGTAAAAAAATTTGAATCCCACCACTGGATAAATGGATAGACAGACAGACAGACAGACAGACAGACAGACAGACAGACAGACAGACAGACAGGCAGACAGAGATAATAGATGGATGGATGGATGGATGGATGGATGGATGGATGGATGGATGGATGGATGGATGGATGGATGGATGGATGGAAGGACGGACGGACGGACGGACGGACAGACAGACATGTCTGTACCACATGTGCATATGAACTTATCTCTGCAAAATAAAAGTAAATATTAAATCAACCAGACTTTTAATTAGTGGATTTTTAAACAATGATTTTTTTCTCAAAACAATTATGTAATCATCCTCATCAAGAGAATGACAAAGTAGCATTATTATTTTGGTTCATCGCACAGTCAGCCAGATGTTCTGACTGATCTGGCATTTTGTCCCAAGGACTTATAATAGACAGATGTGGATGTGTATCATCACAAGAGGCAAGCTATTCCGAGTAAAGCTGCCTTTTGCAATTGGCTGGTGGCGGTGATTTTGTCAATGCTAATGGCGTTCAAATGGTGCTCTGGTTGTTTTGGGATTGTGCCCAATGCACCTACTGTATTTCTATTGGAAATACTTTTGTTTTATTTTGCACAATCATTTGATTTCTATTTGCAGATATATGTATTTGTTAATTTCTCCAGTTCTTTCTCTTCTATTATATTGTCGCCAGGTACTGCCACCTCTATTATCCAGACTAAAACGTTTCTTATCAATAGTTGGTAAGTCTTCGTGTATTGTGGAGGTGCCTATCTATTCAAATGTATTATTATTTATTAAATTTATATGCCACCCATCTCCCTGATACAGTGATTTTGGGTGACTTACAGATCATAAAAGAATAAACAGAAAATTGATTAAAAATGTAAAACTATGCAAAAAAATAGAACCAAGCGATGAATGGCATGAAGATGAGGTTTCTTGCCCAAACAATCATCTCTTGAGTGCCAAGCCAACCCACATAAGTTTTAATACCCTTCTGAAAGGTCAGAAGCATGAGAGCAGTTCTGATCTCTAGCGGTAGAGTGTTCCATAGCAAAAAAAAAAAAGGCTCTTCTCATTGATCCTGGCCACTGGAATTTCTTAGCAAACAGGATCTCTTCTGCTGGTGTGAGTGGGATGGGCTAGTGCCATTGGGGTAAGATGCTTTCTCAAATACCTTGGATCCATGCCAGGAAAAAATATACAATTTTGAGAAAGGATAAATAGAAATGTTGCTCAGGAATTACCGTGTTTTTCAGATTATAAAACACACCAGAGTATAAGATGTACCTTAATTTGGGGGGAGGAAAATAGGGGGGGAATCTAGCTACCAGGTATTCATCTGGCTAGCATCCTTAGTCTGGTCAGCTTCAGCACATTATTTTATCCCCTGGTTAGGGCTGGGGAAAAAACCTTTTTCATAGGGAGCAGGAATGAAAACAAGTCTGCAAAGATTTAGGGCAGGAAAACTGCTTCTGAGGGAGTAGGAATAAAAAGAAATGCTGCAAGCTAGGAAGAAAGTTAGCACTGTGTTAGGGCTAAAAAAACCTTTTTCAGAGGGAGTAAGAATGAAAACAAACCTGCAAAGACTTAGTGCTGGAGAAACCCTTCTTCAGAGGGAGCAGGAAGTTGGGAAGATGATCATTAGCACCTAGTTAGGGCTGGGAAAAAAGCTTCAAAAAAGCTACAATTGGAGTATAAGATGCACCCAAATTTTCAACCTCTTTTAGGGAAGAAAAAGGTGTGTCTTATATTCCAAAAATATGGCAGTCTCAAATTTTATAGCACGTCCTCCAAAGAATTTTTAAATAATGTCAGTTCTTGGTTAATTAAATCCATTTATCCACATATAACAAACTCTCCCAATTTTATTGACTCTATTTTAAAGGCTCTAGAATCAAAGTTATTCAATATCCAATAACTATTACGGTGTACTTAAAATATGGCTAACGTTATGATGGTTTTAGTAAGTATGAATATTAAATTGTAGAATTAAGAGTAAAGTGCAAATAAAACAATGCAAAAAAATATTAGTAATACAGACTACAACACAATATAACATAAATATTGCATAGTGGGATTCAATAGGGCTTGGTCTCAGATTGTTTTGGGGGGCCTGAATAGGTCTATCCATTCAGATCCAATTTCTTTTAAATGATGGGGGAGTTGGATTTGCTTGCAGTACATTAACTTTGAGCAGAAGTGAATAAAGAAAATAGTTAACAATAATGGTAAAAATGATATATGCAAAGTTTCCCAGGTTAAGCAAAAATATAAAAAATAAAAGGTCTAAGACCCCAGTAAGCCAGATCAGTATTATTATCCCCAGATGGACATGGAAGGATTTATATAGTTGGGGATTTGCTGCCTCCTAGAGGCCATTGAACTCTAGGCAGGTTACTGGAACTTTTCCCCACAGTTTTGTTGTTACTGTTGTTCAATTAGCAATAGCAATAGCATTTAGACTTATACAGTATACCACTTCATAGGGCTTTTACAACCCTCTCTAAGCAGTTTCTAGAATCAGCATATTCCCCTCAACAATCTGGATCCTCATTTTACTCACATTGGAAGGATGGAAGGATGAGTCAACCTTGAGCCGGCGGTGAGATTTGAACTGCTGAACTACAGTTAGCAATTAGCTGAAGTAGCCCTCTAACCAGTGCACCACCACAATTCTTGTATTGACTATCATAAAGCAGGTCTCTCAGAATCCCAGCCCATGGGCCAGAGACTGGCCACGTCCACACCCAGCAGGTCTCTCAGAATCCCAGCCCATAGGCCAGAGGCTGGCCACGCCCACACCCAGCAGGTCTCTCAGAATCCCAGCCCATAGGCCAGAGGCTGGCCACGCCCACACCCAGTTTATCGAAGCGAGGAAAAGTCACGTGACGCCTCCGTGATGATGTGAGTTTGACACCCCTGACCTAAAGCAATTTTTCAATTGATATAATGATATGTGGGAATATAAAGCTGCCTAGGGCTGGGGTCTCCAACTTTGGCAACTTTAAGACTTATGGACTTCAACTCCCAGAATTCCTCAATTCTGGGAGTTGAAGTCCACAAGTCTTAAAGTTGCCAATATTGGAGACCCCTGGCCTAGGGAGTGGTCAGATAAGAGAGTGCATAGCTCCAGTTGTGGGCTATGCAGTCTCTTATCTAACTATTCCCAGAGTCTCTTGACCCTCTCTCGTGGTTCTTTCCCACATACATTACAATCTGAGGATAGTTGTTTATTTAAAACTTAATGATTAACGGTCCACACTGTGGCAAAGTTTATAATTCATTTCTTTTTTCCCCCTCTCTCTTTAGTTTTTACAGTGTTTCGCAGGTGTTAATCCATGAGAATAGGCTGCATTCATGGCCCGCCAGTGCTGAGATAGAAACGGCTGAAAGGAAGGAGGAAGTAGAGGAGCTTTGGGAAAGGCTGTTACATGTTTGGAGGGTTAATCATCTGCCTATAGAAGTGAGGCACTGCCTCCACCTTGTCACCCTCTCAAGCCTTCAGCTGATCCCTGGATCACATGCTGGATTTTACTGTTGCTTTTCCAGTCTGATCCTTTCGAGCACACTTCACTGCAGCTCAGCCATGGCCAAGGCAGTTCCACGCACTGTGCTGATCACGGGCTGCTCCTCGGGCATCGGACTGTGCATGGCTGTGCAACTAGCACGCGATCCAGAAAGGCGATTTCATGGTGAGTTCAAGCTATCTGGAACTGGGTAGGATAACTGAGACGGGATACTAAGAGGGACTGGGTTTTCTAGGTGGGGGTAGGTTAAAGGAAAAGAGGGATAAAAGACTCATTTTACTCACATTGGAAGGATGGAAGGATGAGTCAACCTTGAGCCGGCGGTGAGATTTGAACTGCTGAACTACAGCTAGCAATTAGCTGAAGTAGCCCTCTAACCAGTGCACCACCACAATTCTTGTATTGACTATCATAAAGCAGGTCTGGGGGTAGGTTAAAGGAAAAGAGGGATAAAAGACTTTTTTTTTCAAAAGGGATCCAAAAAGGGTGTCTCTCTCTCTCTCTCTCTCTCTCTCTCTCTCTCTCTCTCTCTCTCTCTCTCTCTCTCTCTCTCTCTCTCTGTGTGTGTGTGTGTGTGTGTGTGTGTGTGTGTGTGTGTGTGTGTGTGATAGCTAATTTGGAGAATTTAAAGAATAAAACCTGTCCCCATCAGTTCCCTTAACTCACTAAGCTTTCTTACACAAGAGTTCTGTGTAACCGAATAGAATAGCATAGCATAGCATACCCTGTTTCCCCGAAAATAAGTCACCCCTGAAAGTAAGACGTAGGAGAGATTTCGTAGAATTGCCTAATATAAGGCATCCCCCAAAAGTAAGACGTAGGAGACATTTCGTTTCTCAGCATTCCCAAACAGAACATATAGAGTAGAATAGAATGGAATGGAATAGAATAGAATAGAATAGAATTTTATTGACCAAGTTTGATTGGACACACAAGGAATTTGTCTTGGTGCATATGCTCTCAGCGTACATAAAAGAAAAAGATACATTTGTCAAGAATAACACTGCTGTCCATAAATTGCATCCCAAAATGCTGCATCAATCAGATTTGAAACACATCCAACACACATCCAACATGCGGCTGCATGTTTGGATGCATTTTTTCTGCAGTAGGATACAGGATACAATTCATTGAAAAAAATAAGACATCCCCTGAAAATAAGACATAGCACATCTTTGGGAGCAAAAATTAATATAAGACGCTGTCTTATTTTCAGGGAAACATGGTGGCATAGCATAGCATAGCATAGCATAGCATAGAAAAGAATAGAATTCTTTATTGGCCAAGTGTGATTGGACACACAAGGAATTTGTCTTTGGTGCATACGTTCTCAGTGTACATAAAAGAAAAAGATACATCTAGTCTGTTTCCCCAATACTCATCATGGCACTTTTACATCCAGTCAGTTTTCAGCTCTTCCTTATCAACTCAGCCCAAAGTTACCCCAAAGTCAGGAGGCCCTTTGAATCCCAATATTATGTTCTGTCTACATTTGGGTTTTGCATCCTTGCCTTTTTTACTACTTTGCATGCTGTTGGGTCTCCCTGCTTCATGGGCTGCATCCTCTTCATTCCCCCATTGTATTCCCTGTCTCTAACCTGTCACACTAACTGCCCTTTGCTCAACAAACTGGCTGGGTGTGTGGATGCTGACATTCTTCAAAGGTTGCTTGTGTAACCAAGCTCAGATGCTAGGAGACTCCAGAAGGGTAAGAATGTTAATCAATGCCAACAATTCTTTCTCCAGTTCTCCCTTTCTTTCTTTCTTTCTTTCTTTCTTTCTTTCTTTCTTTCTTTCTTTCTTTCTTTCTTTCTTCTTTCTTTCTTCTTTCTCTTTCTTTCTTTTTCTCTTCCACCCTTCCTTCTTTCTTTCTTTCTCTGTCTGCCACAGAAGGTGGTCTTTTATTAGTTAATTTATTTATTTATTTATTTATTTATTTATTTGATTTATATGCTGCCCCTCTCCGGGGGCGCAGGGCGGCTTACAACATATAGAAAACAATACAAAAATTATCACAAAAGTAAAAAAATTAAAAAGTGCTATTGACAAGTAACTGGTGATCAGAGACACACTGTGTCGAATAGCCACCAGAGATAAAAGGCTATGAACTCAACACAAGGATTCCTTGAGGAAGTTACTTTTGTACCTTATGTACCCCAAACGTGTGCAGTGATAGAAAAGTTGAATGCATAACAACAGAGAGCATGCTGGCTAGCAATACATGCTCACCAGGACAAAACGTCTCAAGGATTTAATGGAAGGGCTATTTTTTAATAAGAAAATCGCTACTGATGAATTATTTTTTATTTGTTTGTTTGTTTGTTTGTTTGCTTGCTTGCTTGCTTGCTTGTTTACTTAATTACTTACTTAATTACTTACTTACTGATTTATTTAGTTGCTTGCTTGCTTGCTTGCTTGCTTGCTTGCTTGCTTGCTTGCTTGCTTGCTTGCTTGCTTGCTTGCTTGCTTGCTTGCTTGCTTGCTTACTAACTTACTTACTTATTTACCTACCTACCTATCTATTATTTAATCTTGCTTAATTTTTATAACTCAAGGTGGCATACATACCTAACAGTCCTTCGTCCTCCTATTTTCCTCACAACCACCACCCTGAAAGATGGGATGGGATGAATGTTGTCCAGGTAGCTTTCATGCCTAAAGTGGGATTAGAACTCACAGTCTCTGGGTTTCTAGCCTGCTGGCTTAACCACTAGACAAAACTACCCATCCTCTGTAACTCATAATTGTTATACGAGTCTTTATTAAGATGCTTAGCAAGGAATTTTCACAGCTTATACCCCTGTTATATGCACAAGGGATATTACAGTACTGGTATTATGTGGAGTCAGCATGTGATATGCACACTTTCACACAAACTTATATATAAAATTCATTTCTGGGCTTGTTTCCCAAAACCAAGCAACCTTCTGAAGCCCTCATTTAATCACAAATACCATTGCCAGAGGAATTTAGAATTTCCCATTAATCTTTTTTTTCTCTCTCTCTCTCATTTACATTCCCCTGGCAGATAATCCATTTCTGTTCCATTAAATGTTATGGGAGGATATGTTAGTTCTTTTGTAATGAGAAAAAGAAGGGGGAAGGGGACTTAATGGGATATCGAAGAGGCAAGTTATTGGTTGGGTGCATGAATAAGAGTGAAAGGTAATGTCAGAGCTAAGGCAGTAAAAGAAAACTTATTGTAATATTTAAAGCCATTTTTCTTCAGCTATGAGAACTAGAAACTAAATTCCTTTTTTTTAAAAAAAGGAGCCTTAGAACGATAGGGTTCTGTTGCATGATAATGAATCAGAATCTATATTTTGGAATTGCACACATTGTGAAGACTAGACTACAAAGATACGATACCTATTATTTAAAAGCCAGAGGAATGTGAATCAAGACATATACAATTAATCTCACTTCCAGAGGGACTCTTTGAATGGCTCTAGGCATTGAGCCTAATCACCTTTTATACTATCAATATGGAATGGGAATAGAACATATTTGGTGAGACTGTGGGTCTTTTAAACTCATTTGTGCTTAGCAACTCCCAGAAAAATACAAGAAGTATCCCAGAAAGACATTGAAAATGCAAACTAGGAGAGATGCCCCAGGTGCCACTATTAGTTGAAGGATGAATATTTGGACACATATAATATATACAATACAATAATAATAATAATTGTCTGAAAAGAGGGCGGGCAGATAAATTCAGGCAGAAAATCTGGAGAAATAGAAGAGAGGAAGGAAAAACGGATCTTACACTGTCCATACTCTTCAAAACAAATAATCTCTCCTCTGCCTACAAGACACACACAGACCACATGTACAGAGTTCGCCCTCAAAGAGGAGATTAGACACACAAGGGATTTGGCATCATGGCCCTTAAGAAGCTTACAAAGCATGAATCCTCAATTACCCTGCTGAACCCTGGCCAAGAGCCAGCATTCCCTCCTTTGAGCAGCAGCCCTTCTGGACTTTGGATGGCTGATAACAGTCTGTTGCACAACAGCAGAGGCTGTTCTGGGAGGGAGATCTCTCTGAATTACCAGCAACTCAGCCTTTCCACTCCTCGTGGTTTCCAGTTCTTTGTTGCCATCTCCCCAAGACAGTATTCAGGAGGTGTGACTTACAATACACTACTCAGATGGATTATTACAAGTAGTCCTTGATTTACAACCACAATGGAGCCCAAAACTTTTTGTTATTAAGTGAGATATTTGTTAAGTGTTCAGTTCTGGAGACCGCACCTACAAAAAGATATTGACAAAATTGAACGGGTCCAAAGATGGGCTACAAGAATGGTGGAAGGTCTTAAGCATAAAACTTATCAGGAAAGACTTAATGAACACAATCTGTATAGTCTGGAGGACAGAAGGAAAAGGGGGGACATGATCGAAACATTTAAATATGCTAAATGGTTAAATACGGTTCAGGAGGGAAGTATTTTTAATAAGAAAGTGAACACAAGAACAAGGGGACACAATCTGAAGTTAGTTGGGGGAAAGATCAGAAGCAACATGAAAAAATATTGTTTTATTGAAAGAGTAGTAGATGCTTGGAACAAACTTCCAGCAGACGTGGTTGGTAAATCCACAGTAACTGAATTTAAACATGCCTGGGATAAACATATGTCCATCCTAAGATAAAATACAGGAAATAGTATAAGGGCAGACTAGATGGACCATGGGGTCTTTTTCTGCCGTCAGTCTTCTGTTTCTATGTAAGTGGACCTTGCTTCATTTTACAACCTTTCTTGCTAGAGTTGTTAAGTGAATCACACCAGCTGTTAAGTTAGTTAAGTGGATCTGACTCCCTCATTGATTCTAATCATCATCATCATCATAATAACAGAGTTGGAAGGGACCTTGGAGGTCTTCTAGTCCAACCCCCTGTTTAGGCAGGAAACCCTACAGTACTTCAGACATATGGTTATCCAACATCTGCTTAAAAACTCTCAGTGTTGAGGCATTCACAACTTCTGGAGGCAAGTTGTTCCACTGATCAATTTGGCAGTTTGAATCTCACCAGGCTCAAACTTGGCTCAGCCTGTTAAGAAGGTCACAAAAGGGGGTGTGAAAAATGGTCATGTCCCTTTTTTTCAGTGCTGTTGTAACTTTGAACAGTCACTAAACAAATGGTTGTAAGTCAAGGATTACCTGTATTTGTAACAATTGCACTGAAACCTGTCTTCGGCACTTCCGAATACCAAGAACAGGCTAATTTTGTAAACTGTGCATCCTGTTAAGTAGGCAAGTAGACAGAACACAGGCTGGCACACAATCTCAGTCAACCTTTTTTTTAGTTAAGGCCATATAACTACAAGGAAACCTAAGGAAATGGATAGTGCTGCGTTCCATGCCTGTTTTCAAGTCAAAGATAAACCTGTTGCAGGTTTCCAGTGCAATGGCTAACATATGCAATCTTTTTTCACCATCGTCATCACTTTCATCATCATTGTTACTATTTTCTTTAAGTGGCTTTAGATGTCTTCATAGATAGATAATTCTGATCTTCCTTGTATGAGCCACGGTGGTGCAGTGGTTAGAGTGCAGTACTGCATGCTACTTCTGCTGGTTGCCAACTGACTGCAATTTGGCAGTTTGAATCTCACCAGGCTCAAAATTGACTCAGCCTTCCATCCTTCCGAGTTGGGTAAAATGAGGATCCAGATTTATTTATTTATTTATTCATTCATTCATTCATTCATTCATTCATTCATTCATTCATTAAATTTGTATGCCGCCCCTCTCCGCAGACTCGGGGCGGCTCACAACAGCAACAGAAAAACAGTGTCAAACACAAGTTCAATAATTAGAAAGCTAAAACCCCATAATTTAAAGAACATTCACACAACATACCATACATAAACAGTATAGGCCTGGGGAAGATATGTATTTCAATTCCCCCATGCCTGACGACAGAGATGGGTCTTAAGGAGTTTGCGAAAGGCAAGGAGGGTGGGGGCTGTTCTAATCTCAGGGGGGAGCTGGTTCCAGAGGGTTGGGGCCGCCACAGAGAAGGCTCTTCCCCTGGGACCCACCAAATGACATCGTTTGGTCGACGGGACCCGGAGAAGGCCAACTCTGTGGGACCTAATCGGTCGCTGGGATTCGTGTGGCAGAAGGCAGTCCCGAAGATATTCTGGTCCGATGCCATGAAGGGCTTTATAGGTCAACACTTTGAATTGTGACCGGAAACTGATCGGCAACCAATGCAGACTGCGGAGTGTTGGTGTAACATGGGCATATTTAGGGAAGCCCATGATTGCTCTTGCAGCTGCATTCTGCACGATCTGAAGTTTCCGATTGTTGGGGGCAATAGGCTGACTCTTTGTAAACCACTTAGAGTGGGCTGTAAAGCATTGCCAAGCAGTATATATGTCTAATGCTATTGCTAAATGCTATTGTATGAACGTTTCTTGCTGTCCACTCTGTAACATCTCAGCATCCCCCATCCATAGAACGAGCAACTTGCATTTAACTTCTTTCTTCCTTCTAGTCATTGCCACAATGCGTGATTTACGCAAAAAGGACAAGCTGGAGGCAGCAGCGGGGAACACACTCAACCAGACCCTCACCATTCAGCGCCTGGATGTCTGCAGTGATGAATCTGTAGCTGAATGCATTAACAGCCTTCCTGACAAACAGCTGGATGTGTTAGGTAGGTGGTCTGGGAGAAAGGTTTTCTCATATGGCTCATATTTATGATACAAACTAAGGGGAATTGTACTTGATAGCAAATCATTCTGATGCATGCAAGATCCATAATTTAAGCGTCATGGCACTACAGCACTCACATGCTACGTTTATGAAAGGCTGATAATACAGTGGTACCTCTACTTATGAACTTAATTTGTTGTCAGTTTGTAAGAAGAAGCAATTTTTTCCCATAGGAATCAATGTAAAAGCAAATAATGCGTGCGATTGGGGAAACCACAGGGAGGGTGGAGGCCCTGTTTCCTCCCAGGAGGTGCCTAGAGAGGCCCCACAGAGGCTTTTCTCCACCTTTCCCAGCCCTGTTTCCTCCCAGGAGATTCCTAGAGAGGTCCCACGGAGGCTTCTCCCTGCCTTTTCTGGTTACAGTTTCAGAGGCTCAGATTTGTAAGTGGAAAATGGTTCTTGAGAATAGGCAAACAAATCTTGAACACCCGGTTCTTATCTAGAAATGTTCGTAAGTAGAGGCGTTCTTAGGTAGAGGTACCATTGTATATCACAAGTATTCTGATGATCAGAAATACAATCTGTAGGTTGAGAAAGGCTGTTCTAAATCAGTGTGTTTCGCAACCTGACCAATTGTAAGATATGTGGATTTCAACTCCCAGAATTCCCCACCTCACACCCAGTATGCATTCTGGGAGTTGGAATCCCCACATCTTAAAGTCGCTCAGGCTGAGAAAGATTGCTGTACGTATTTGCACTACATTATACCAGTTCTCACGAGGAAGGAAAGCTGGAGTGGGTTCTGCCCCAAATTCCTTCAAACTAAACAGCATCCCCAAATGTTTATTTAATGGGTTGTGCAATTCTACCTTTCATAATCGTAGCTCAAGCTCAAATCCAGGAGCTTTCCTTATTGGGCTTGAGTGAAGGGAGTGCTGGACTGGAAATTTCATAATTCTCCCTTCCTCTAAGGCTAAGCCTGATCCCTAATTCTTGTTCTCCCATTCTGTCCTTGAGAATTGGCCTCTTCCCAGGGTCACTTGAGCCTCTTGGCTCCAAGGTGAGATGGAAGTGGTATTAGATAACACCGACTGTTATATATTTCTGACAATTCATTCCAAGTCTTTTACATATAATATTCATCATGTGATATACAGTAGAGGGCCCAGAATCCTGTAATAACTTTAAAACAGATGTTTTAAAACATCTTTTTTTTTCTTCACCTGCTTTTTTCAAGATTGTGATGGTTTATGGCCAAGACAATATTAACTTTCCAAATACACAAAGCAGATTTTATTGTGTGCATTGCATGCAAACGAACTGCCAAATTCCAACTGAGTTCCACATTGGGAGTGAACTCGAGATACAATGTGTGCAGTAATTTACTAGCATTGCATATTTCCAATTTACTGTAGGAAAAATGTTTTTGGGCGTCAGAATTAAAGCCATATTTTTTTTTATCCCCAATCAATATAGATTGTACATAAATATGATCATCCCGACAACCAAATTACTGCATGGAAAATAGTTAACAGAACGCCCTAAAAAAGCAAAGTAAGGAAAAGAGCATGGGTTCGAGAATTCTTTCTTTTTTGTATAATACATTTTTATTAGTTTATCAATGTATAAAATGCAAAGAGAAATTTTAAATAGTAGTGGACGAAAAAAGAGAAAAAGAGAAAACATGGAGCAAAGAGAGAAAAGGGAAAGAAAAAGTCGCTGTCTTTCAACACTCTTTAGCACAATAGAAAAATTAACAGTACAACATCTACTTTTTACTTTTACCCAACAATATATGCTAGCCATTTCTATAGGAACAAGTCTATCTCATCAGCAAAAACAAAATCAAAGTTTCATTTTTTTCCTCCTATCGCCAGCACGAAATCAATTTTCAAAAAGAAACAAAATTAAAATGTATTCTCTTCTTTGGATAAGAGTCAAATTAACCAGGTCTGCTTCTCCCCAGTTCTAGAATTCTTTCAAAACCCTTGTATCACATGGGGCTATTGAAAGCTATTTCTTTCTCTCTGATATAGTTGCCTGTGTTTGTGTTCATGTGTGCATATTTCTGCGCTCCCCTTGACTAGTTCTATGTGCTTGGGTGTTCATGTGCACAGGGAAACCCAGGGAGGGCAACACATGTTCCACACACTGAGGTGAAGGGAGGGGGCTTCAAAAGGAGCCATCAGCAACATTCCAAATCAGTGTATAATTACATCACCTATATCTGTGATGGGGAACCGACGGCATGTGTGCTGGAAGTGGCACACAGAGCCATCTCTCCAGGCATGCGAGCCATTGCTTGTTGCTCTTCCAGGTTCCAGTGCACCAGCTGGTTTTCATGCATGGAGCACCATAAACAAAAAGAGCATCTGCCCAGTGCACATGCACACATCAAGAAGACAATCTTCTGGTTTCTAGGGTGTGTATGTGCACCAGCCAACTGGCCTTCGCACATGCATGCATGCCAGAAACAGGAAGATCATTTTCTTGACATGTGCACCGGGCGGCTTCTCTTATGGTTCCCGACATGCACCCCCATTTCAGCACTCACTACTGGAAAGGTTCACCAACACTGTCCCATATGGATAGTTTTTCTGGATTTTTTTCCCCCTTCTGCAGCTCCCACCTTGAACTTATTTTTCAACATTATCCTTTCTTTGTTTGTTTTTGCCAGCTTCTCCCCCAACCACTCCCACCCCTTCTTCACCCTCATCTGCCCTGTTCAGCTTTCAGAGGACTATTGTTTAATGATTCATGTAATCATTGACTCATTCTATATTTGTCCATTTCACGAATGTGACCTTGAGAGGCTAAAAACACATCGATACAATACAGGCTCAACCTATGACCACAATTGGGACCAGAACTTTATTTGCTAAGCAGTATGGTCATTGGGTATGGTCATGTGGCTATCCCTGATTTTGTGCCATGGTCATTAAGTGAACCTGGTTTCTCCTTTTAACTTTGCCTGCTGGAAGCCACCTGGGAAGTCACAGATGGCAGTCATAAATATATACTGTTTGCCAAGTGCCCAAATTGTGATCGCACAACTGTGATGATGGTCACAGGTCTGAAGACTGATTGTAAGTCATTTTTTTTTCAGTGCTGTTGTAACAATGTCATTGGTTGAGGACTACCTGTAAAAAACAATAATGGGCAGATAATGTGCACAGACAAAGCAGTCTCAGTCTCTTTTGCATAATGTAATATTTTCTTGGGGGTGGAAAGAATAACACCCCAGAATTAATTAACCCTAACCCTAACTTTCCATCATTGGATGCCTTTTGGACATGTGTACCACAAGTCCCAACATCCAACGTGGCCAATGCAAATTGTATTCCCATGTGGCTACAAGGTGTTGGCCTGGAAAGGCCTAAAACATTCAATTCACTATAAACAGCATTCCCCCAAGTAGTAGAGCAGTACGGTCCATAATTAGATTGCAAGCTAGAGAGACACAGTCAGCCATGAATTGGGGGAGGGAAAAACCATTGGTATGCTCTTTCTTAAACTCCAGGAGGAATGTCAGGAAATATATCCAACATTTTTTTAAAAAAAACTCAATTACCTACTAAATTAACTGAAATAGATCTTTCCTCTTCTTTGGGGAAATGCCTCGGCAATTCTCATTTTGTTTTTTTTAATTAGTTTTTATTCAATGTTGCATGGTTGACATTTTCCATTATTTTAAAAGAAACATAATTTAAAAGCAGACATACTTATTTCAAATGAGGTGAAAATGTGTCTAGAGGAAAAAAAGAGACGTGGGTGGGGGGGATTTCAATGGAGAGATTCCAAATCCAGGCACTGAATTATGAAAATTCACATTGTTAAGTGCAAAATAATACTTTCATCTTTCTAGATATATAATCACCTTGGGGAACATATGAGAAAGTCAGGTAGGTAAGTAGGTAGATAGGTGGGATGGAGGGAGGGAAGGAAGGAAGGAAGGAAGGAAGGAAGGAACAAGTCATTAGACGGACTTAGAGAAGAAATTACACAGCCCACTGATAAAACACGTCAGAAAAATAACCCCATTTTGATTTTGTTAGTATAACATGGAATAGGAAGAATTTTCAAAATATTAATGACAGTGTGAAGATTTATGGAATCCCTGCAATGTAGCTTCTTGACTTACGTATCTCAAAGGGCTGAGTTTTTCAGTCCGCACCCAGTGCTTTGGCCATGCTTCTGATAACTAATCTTCTGTTGCGTTGGCTAAGCCCAGTTTGCTTCCACATAGTAGTCATTTTGCTTCCCCTTGAGAGACTCCGGTCCTTTAGGGGCAACAACACATGCAAGCTTCGATTACAAAATGTCCCACATCAATCCTATTGAGGAAAACCACCCTTTTCCTAGGAATAGCAGACCCATCCCTCTTAACACACACACACACACACACACACACACACAAATGAGCTGTTGCTAAAGTACTTGAAGGAAGAAGAAAAACAGGGATCCAGATCAGGGTGGAGGCTCTGGTTGTTGTCGCTGCTGGTTTGCTCAGTGGCACGCCGCATGGGCGCATGTGCAGGGGTGGGCTACTTCCTGGATGGGGGGGATGCAGTGGCATAGTGAAAATGGAGCTACACCCCAGAGCACCCAATTTGCACTGAAAGATGTTGAAAGAAAATGCAGGGCGTCCTGCATAAGCCACGCCCACAGTGTGGTAGTTAAAATTTTGGAAGCCCTTCACTGCTTATGACACTTACAAACGTTGCAGGATCCCCATAGTCCCATGGTCAAAATTCTGCCTCATGGTAACTGACTCATATTTATGATGGCTGCAATGTCCCAAAGTGTGCATCTTGTTCATGTGCAGTCCTAAACCAAAGCTGCTGCACATAAAAAGCAAAAAACAAGATGGCGGTGGCTATGGCGCCGCTAAAAGAACCGGCTCAGGGGGCGTGGCCAAGCTGTCATTACTGCAGGTTCAGCGAACAAATCCCTATTTTTACTACTGGTCCAAACCTGCAGGAACCCACCTCTGAGCCAGGCAAAGAGCAACAGAACCCAAAGCAGAAACAAATGGTGGTCTCCGTGGAGGACATTGGTGCAGGGGAGCAAGAAACTAC
The DNA here is from genome assembly GCF_031021105.1 of Erythrolamprus reginae. NCBI lineage: Eukaryota > Metazoa > Chordata > Lepidosauria > Squamata > Dipsadidae > Erythrolamprus > Erythrolamprus reginae. The sequence continues at coordinate 196,413,795 of NC_091951.1, read as the reverse complement.
AGAGTTTAGTAGAAGGCAATGTTTCAAACTGTGGGATTTGTGTTTCTCAGTGAACAATGCTGGTGTGGGGCTCATTGGACCCCTGGAATCCATCAGCATCGATGCCATGAAGCACATCTTTGAGACCAACTTCTTTGGTGCCATCCGCATGATCAAGGCTGTGCTCCCTGCCATGAAGCAGCGTCAGAGAGGGCACATTGTGGTCATCAGCAGTGTCATGGGATTGCAAGGTATGAGCCGTACTCCTAGCTTGGGGGTGAGGGGAGGAGTAGAGAGGCATCACCCTTTTTCTACATCAATGCCTCTATAAAGCCTTTTTCCTAGCTCCCTAGACCAGTGATTCTCAACCTTTCTAATGCCGTGACTCAGGGGCGGGCTACCAATCGCAGCCCTACCAGAATGCGCTGAGAGAGCGCCCCTGCCCCTGCTTACCTGGATCACGTGCCCCTCACCCCTGCTTACCTGGATTACCTCCTGCAGGGGCCATGGCACAGGGAGCAAGCCGCGTGACCCCAATTCTGGCAATGTGGCCTGTTCTGTGCTCTCCCGCGCTGCAGGCATCTCTCCTGTGGCCCAGGAGATCAAAGAGCAGGCCAGAGCTGGGATAGGCTGCTTTTGCTGCTGGGCCCAGCTGCTGCTTTAGGCACAGCAGTGAGATTCGGCTGCTGTGCATGTGCAGCAGCCGAAATCTCTTTCCAGCAGGAAAAAATTGCCGGGATTTTTTCTTCTGCGCATGCGCAGAAGCAAAAAACCTGGTAATTTTTACTGGAATCGCGATGGTGCGCATGCACAGTGCGTGCATGCTGGATGGCAATGGAGCGAGCCCACGCCCCATTCCGCCTAGTAGCCCACCCCTGCCAGGACCCCTTAATATAGTTCCTTATGTTGTGGTGACCCTCAACCATAAGTCTAGTGCCAATTCTCCCAATAGAGCTTTAAGCTGATTCGCAGAAAGGTGAAAGGGACATCCCTACTGTAAACACCTGATTGTAAAAATATATTCCAAGGCACTAGAATGGAAGCTTTAGTTTCTAACACCATGGGAAATTTCTCTTTTCCCATGGTCTTCTTAGATGAAACAGTCATTTGACCCCCAGGTTGAAAACCACTGCCCTAGACATTATGGGTATAAAGATTATTATGAATATACAGATTTCATGACTTGTGAGACCAAATTCCTCACCTCATATCCCAACTTTCAACATCAAATATTCTGAACAACTCCAGGTTTTCACATTTGCAGCTCACCTTGAACTGGCAAATGAGGGTCTACATATGTTGAGATAATGCACAATTCTGGCTTTACTCTAAGTCTCCTCCTGTCCCTCATTTCAAAATGCTGCTTGGCAGGGCCTAGGGGAAGAGCCTTCTCTGTGGCAGCCCCAGCTGGAATCAACTCCCCCCCACCCTCCCAGCCTTTCGTAAAGCCTTAAAAATGTATCTCTGCCAACAGGGTTGGGATCGTTGAATTTTAACATCTGCCCATCTGTGATTCTACGTGATTCTAGTTGATGGTTTTTAGTATTTTAAATGTTAGATTTCTCGCATATTTTGTACTTGTCTTGTTGTAAGCAACCCTGAGTCTCAGGAGAAGGGCAGCATAGAAATCAATCAATCAATCAAACAAACAAACAAATACCTGATTTATATAGGATGTAATGCATACCTCTCATTTCAGTGTCTCAGTGCCCAACCATCCAATGAGTCCTCACATTTTGATTTGAGTGCAAAATTCTTGTTTAACAGCCTCAATCTTCCCCGGTCTTGTTATATTGGACCTCTCAGCAGCCTTCTTATTTTCATACAGACTGACTGCATTGAATGGAAATGGAAGCCCGTCACTTCTGGAAGACACTGGCCTAGTTTTTAAACCATTCAATGGAAACCTTACATGCTACAATGCAAAACCCTGACTTCAAGGTTCATATTGATTTCCTAGGACATTGATGGCGAACCCTTTTTTTCCTCAAGTGCTGAAAGCAAGCGTGCATGTGCTATCGCACGCATGTGCTTGCTCACACCCATAATTCAATGGCCCCCATGTGCCCCATCCCTACACGCATATGTGTATATTCCCCACTCCCCCATTTTCCGACTTCTGGTGGGCCTGGCAGGCCCGCTTTTTGCCCTTCTGAGGCTCCAGAGGCTGCCCTGGAGCCTGGGGAGTGCAAAAATGGCCTTCACCATTCTCCTGGAGGCTCTGCAGAGGCCGAAAACATCCTCCCAGAGCCTCCACACAAGCTGAAAAGCAGCTGGAGCTGAGCTAGGACAACAGCTCATGTGCTGGCAGATATGGCTCCGTGTGCCACAAGTGTGCCATAGGTTCACCATCACAGTCCTAGGATGTCCCTGGATTCTTTATTGATTTCAGAGGCACATTCTGAAAAAAATATAATAATAATAATGATAATGATGATGATGATGATGATGATGATGATGATGATGATGATAATAATAATAATAATGGCTGAAAATTAGTCCTTTGTCTAAATACGTGTCCATTTGCTCTTCAAATAAAATGGCAAATTGAAGGAATCTGCAAATTAGAGGGGTCCTACCTCCTACTGGTAAAAATATGCTTAGTAACCAGCTACTCAACATCATTTTCTGAGAAAGCCCATAACATTCTTTTCCTGTTCAGTCCATTTTTTTAAAGTGATGAAAGGGCCTTTGAAAAAAATATAAGAATAGATTGAACAAACCATGAAAACTTAACACTCCTTCTGCTTCCTTGCCAGGTGTCCCTTTCAATGATGTCTATGCTGCTTCCAAGTTTGCCATCGAGGGTTTCTGTGAAAGCCTTGCTGTGCAGCTCCTCAAATTCAATATCTTGTGAGTGCAACGGAACCAGCTCAGTCCCTTCGCAGAGGGGTAGAGTGTGTGTTTGGTGGTCAAAAATAGGAGCTGGGGAGAGGGGAAGGGAGGTGTCAGCAAGATCCTGAAGGGCAGGCAGAGCTTGGGGGGGCTCTTAACCTCTGTCACCCTAGGGCAGGGATGTCAAACTCAATTTCACCCATGGCCAGCTCAACACCGCTCATGTTGGGGCACCTCTGCTGACCCAAGCACTTTGCCTGAGAAAACAGGTTCCTAAGATCTGTCTTTGACTGCAACGGTCTCCTGCAACCCTCTGCCAGTGAAAATGGAGCTTTGGAGGGCTGCAGGTGGCCCTCCCAGTTTCCATTTTTGTTGGCAGAGGCACCGTGAGCCAGCCCTTCACTATTTCCAGGATCTGGCAGCCAGGCCTTGAGTTTGACAACCCTGCCCTGGAGTCACCTCTTGCTCTCAAATGCAGAGATGGAAGCTACTAAGCATCTTCTGAAGTCAGGTTCCCCATATATAAACAGAATTGAGAAGGGAGGGGGCTTTGGGCTCTGACTCTAAGGAAGGAGTCCTCCCTGGTTTTATTTTCTACTTTAAATGGTACAACATGCAGACAGCAGATTGAGAGGAGAGGTAATTTAATTTTAGTCTTTATCAGAACCCATCTCCATGCACTTTACATTACCAGAAAGCAAATATTACGAGGGCACCTGCATGTTATTTAGCCTCCTGTGCAGCATCCAAGTTCTTATATTCATGCTCAGCAACATGTTCAGGTTCAACAGAAATTGCACAAAAACACAAAAGAAGGGGGAAATGACAAATCAATAAAGAGTTTTGATATCTCTCATGATAGAATGGAAATCTTTCAAGAAGAGATGTGCTTCTGAAAGTCTTTTTTTTAAAAAAAAAATAGTGTTTTTGCGCAGGGAGAATCATCAAGGGATGATATGGATTTCTTGTTGCTGTACATAAACATAAGTGTACTGTACATATACTAGCCACTATTTGTACAAGCAATTTGACCCACACCTCTATTTTTATGCTCTCCAATATTAGCGAAGGAGATGATTTACTTATTTCAGGCCATCAGATACTAAAGCATTCAATGTTTCTGACTAGTAATACAGTATTAGCAATAATAAATGACACTTTTTAATTGGTTTACTGATGTCCCAATTCTGACACTGACAATCCATATCTGATCTTCCTTAAATACGTCTCATATTTCTTAAAAACAGCTCGGGGAGCTAATAGACGATTTAACCAATAATGTAATTGAAAATTATACAGCCTTGAGTGCAATCTATAAAATAGCAGCAGGGAAACATGCTAGCACCAATTAACAGCTTCTAAACAGCACAAACATGATTACTAACCTCACAACCAAGGCACTGTAAACATTTTTTTAAAATAAAAGCCTTTGCCCATTCAGCAAAATATGATAACCAAGGGAGGAGTTTCACAGCTGTGAAAAACCCTGTTTGTCTAAAAACAATTGGGATATTTTAGAACTCCCCTAGCTTTGAGCTTATACCAGGGATACACAATGTGAGGCCCTAACAAAGCCCTAAGGCAGGGGTCCCCAAATTTGGCAACTTTAAGACTTGTGGACTTCAACTCCCAGAATTCTCCAGCCAGCATAGCTCTGGATGCCCCCTGTGGCATGCATTCCATAGGTTTGCCATCACTGCAATACAGCCTCCATATAGCAGACATATCAGCATCCAGATACCAACCCTTCAAGGTCCGCAGGGGTCAAGAAACAGGGATGGCAAGAATTCCAGGGAAGTTCTTCATTTTAGTCAGGTGTGCTTTGTTTTGTTTTGGTCCTATTCTGGCCACAGGTGTCTACAGTTTTCTTGGCAACATTCTCAGAACTGCGGGTAGTCCTTGACTTATGCTCAAAATTTTTGTTGCTAAGTGGGATCTTTGTTAAATGAACAAGAGTAGAGTAGAGTAGAGTGGGATGGGATGGGATGGGATGGGATGGGATGGAATGGAATGGAATGGAATAGAATAGAATAACAGAGCTGGAAGGGACCTTGGAGGTCTTCTAGTCTAACCCTCTGCTTAGACAGGAAACCCTAGGTTGCAAAAGGTGATCACATGACCCAGGGACACTGCAACTGTCATAAATATGAATCAGTTGCCAAGCGGCTGAATTTTGATCATGGGGATGCTGCAACAGTTGTAAGTTTGAAATACAGTCATAACTCCCTTTTTTTCAATGCCTGTTGAAACTTTGGCCACTAATTTGAGGAATAGCTGTAGTTTGCCCTTGTCTCCTTCCTAGGGCTGAGAGAGAGAGATTGGCCCACAATCAGCGAACTAGCTTCATGCCTAAGGCAGGAACTGAATTTGTCCCTTGGTTTCCATCCTTTAACCACCATCCTCAGCTGGCTTCCAATTTAGTAAGATAAAATTTTAAAAGTCTATTCAGGTTTCTTAAGAACATAAGAACAAGAGCCATGCTGAATCGGGCCACAGCCGATCGAGTCCAGCATTCTGTGTCACACAGTGGCCCACCAATTGTACATGGGGATCTTGAGCAGAAAGAGAAGGCAAGACCCTCCCTTTCCCTTGACTCTGAACAAATGGTACCCAAGGGAATCCTGCCTGCCTCAATCAACATAGAGGCGGCAATGTTTCCTTCTTCCCCATCTTACTATGAAACAAATCTAAGACTCTTTTGACTTTACATCTTGTGGTAGGTTTCAATAAAGGGGAATATTTGTTGAAATGAGACAACTTCCCACGGCCAACTCACTGCAGCCAATTCACCATGGCTAACTTGCTGCTGGGCAACTTGCCATGGCCAACTCACCACGGGACAATTTAACAATTCTATTTAATTATTTAAAATAAATATTAAAATATTTTAATTGTCACTCACATTTCATTCTGTCCCTCCTTTTTTCCATCCTTTCTTTTAATGATTCCATTCCACCATTTCTGTGATATTAGTGTTACTCCTGTCCTGCAGGGAGCTGATCTGTGGCAAGTTGGCCATGGTGAGAATTGTCATAGACCCAGTATTTTTTACTCAGGGTTGAAATGAGAGGGTTTTTGGTGCTCTCTGACCTTGCTTGTGTAAGGTTTCCTGCAAGAGCCCTTCAATAGCTCACTCGTTTCTTCCCAAAGATCGGCAGTGAATTCTGTTACACCAAGCATTTAGAATAGAGTAGAGTAGAGTAGTGTAGAGTAGAGTAGAGTAGAATAGAATAGAATAGAATAGAATAGAATAGAATAGGCTGCATTCCATAGTTCCTGCTCCCAGGACTCCTTGCTTTAGCCACCTTAACTAGGAATTCTGGAATTAGTAGTCTGAAGAGAGCAAAGATAGGGAAAAACTGACATGCTAATGCTAACAAAATCCGAACCTCTCACAAGATAAGATGTATACAACCTGCATACCATCTCGAAAGTAAACATTAGTTATGCAGATTGCTCCATGGATCATAAAACTCATGAATTATCGTTCCCCCAAATCTGGTGGATTTAACATCTGCATTGTAAATCTTGGTAGTATACACAATGTGCCTTGAAACAAGACCGTGTTGGATGTTTTTAGTATGAAATACAAATTTTGCACTGCTGTTGCAAGCCAACATTTGTTAATAATTTAAAAATGAAAATCTGTGCTTTAATTAAATTCAGAGTCACCCTATTTCTTTTTCACATCCAAAGCCAAAGAATTGGAGACGATGTAGTAAAGAACAAACGTTGGCATGAGTATTGTTATGAATCTAAGGGAGTCATTCGGGGTTAAGCCTGTTGCAGCCAGCAAGAAAAATGAGAAAGCTGAGAAAACATTAGTCTTAATTACTATTATTATACTGCCATGTTCTAAATCTGAATTTCAAAACATTATCAATGTTTGAAGGGTGGAAAAAAAAGAAAAACAACCCTCCCAAGGAGGTGTATATAAAGTATTTATGGCACAAACCAGCTAAGGGAGCAAGGGAGAGTTAAATCTTACACACCGGGCCAGTAATCAATGTTTGCTCTAGTTGGGGAATCATAGATCTTGTCCAGCACATCTGGAAATCAGTGAGTTGCGGGATGGTTGTACAATCATGCAAATGTGTATTACTATAACCACAATAATCCTATTATGCTAGATATCAGAGAGCCCAACAACCTGGAATTATTCAGAATTCTGGCTCAGTATGAATGAGCCGTAGCCTGTTGCACGGACTGTTAAATTAAGCCCATTTGATTCCTCCAGCGAGCCAGAACCACTAAGAAATTTGGTCTCTCCTTTCAGGCTTTAACATGATATCTGGCCTAGGTTACACCACAGGCTGGTTTCCATCCTAAGAAGCCAACATTGAAAGCCAAGAACAAACCAATAGACTGAAATAGCCAATTATGAGGACAGAAAGCAAGCACATCTGAAGAGTCAACTTCAAAATCAAGCAGGCAGGGACTGAAATAATAAGGCAATTGAGCAATGAAGAGCCTGGCTGAAGAGGTCACCTAGAATGATAACTCAGGAGGAAGAATGGGATAGATGTTTTAGATGTGTAATTTTTATACAAGTTAAGAGCTTTGGAAGTCCCCGAAGAAAACAGACCTTTTGTGGGAGAGGTTTCTAGGGGTGAGGGTGGTGGGTAGAGAACAGGGGAAAAGGTTGATCCATCTGTGAGAATAATGTATTGGCCAATTTTGATGTGATGGTCTCTGGGTCCAAATGCTAACTGCTTTTTGGAGATTTTTTTGTTTATTGATTTATTCATGATTGGACGGCATAGAAGTTGAATTAAATATTATTATTTTTTGCAAAGCATATATAAAATTACAGAAAAAGTATAAACATTATTTTAAATACATAATACATATAAACATGGCTATGAATATATAAGATGGTAATGAATACATGGGGACATTAGGACAGGGACCCTCAGGCGCTTATGCATGCCCCTCACAGACCTCCTAGGAATGGGGTGAGGTCATGGTAGACAGTCTAAGGTTAAAGTTTTGGGGGTTTGGGGAAGAAACCACTCTATTGCTGAAGTTGTATTTTCTGCAATCAAGTTTGTAGCGGTTTATGTTAAGTTTGTATCTATTGTGTGCTCCTGTATTGTTGCAGTTCAAGCTGGATATTGTAGCAGATAATTTTATGTGCTACACTTAGGTCAGACCAAAGTTGACTTAGTTCTAAATTGTTTCAGCCCACAATTTCAAGTCTGGTTGCATAAGGTATTCTGTTGTGAACATTTTTCCTATAAAGCATCTCTATGATAGAGCCCGGCCCTATAAACACTGAATTTGAGATGAAGCTAATGGAGGAAGTGGCCAAGTCTCAGTTTCCAGGTGTTGATGCTACCACTGTGCACTGCTTCAAGGATATCTACCTTCCAGCCTCACATGAAATATTCACCACCATGGGCCAGTCCCCAGAGTCTGTGGCTAAGGTAAGGAGCAGTCACACAAGTGATGTGAGGGGCCTGCAGAAGAAAAGTTGTTCTAGATCAAGGGTCTCCAAACATGGCAACATGTAGATGTGGACTTCAACTCCCAAAATCCCTCAGGCAGGCTGAGGAATTCTGGTAACTGAAGTCCACAAGTTTTAAAGTTGCAAAGTTTGGAGATAGGTCTTGTTTATCAAGTTCTGTTGCCATCATACAAAGCAAAGTCCATCCTCTTCCAGCGATTTGATATTGGCAGCAGTTTCTCCCTTCCCATTCTCACCTGCCTACCCTGTTATGCATCTAGTATTCCATGAATGGCTGCGGTAGGTGAGCAAGCTGCCTCTAATCAACCTTTTTACCTGATCTTTCTGAATGACCTCCCCAGATTCTTACGTTCTACCCCACTTTAATGTCTGTTTTGATTGGCTCAGGCTCTGCAAGGGCTCAGCCAAAGGATATCTTTCCTAGTCCTAATATCCTAAGACCTTTTTAATTAGAAATTCAAGGGACTATCCTGGATATATCACAATATGCTCCATGCCTTTGAGCTTTAGCTTTCTGGTTCCAGAAGAGAACATTAACATTATTATTATTATTATTATTATTATTATTATTATTATTATTATTATTATTATGCTGCCCCTCTCTGAAGACTCGGGGTGGCTCACAGAATAAAATAAATATAAAACAGTGAATAGAGAGACAAATCTAATTAATTAAAAATTACATAAGCTAAAAAAACCCCCCAATATATTAAAAATCAATCAAACAAATTCAAATCACAGTCATAGATCCAATTGCCCCAAGCCTGAGGACATGTGAGTCTTAAGACTCTTGCGGAAGGCGAGGAGGGTGGGAGCAGTGCGAATCTCTAGGGGGAGCTGATTCCAGAGGGCTGGGGCCCCCACAGAGAAGGCTCTTCTCCTTGGCCCCGCCAAGCAACATTGTCTGGCTAATAGGACCTGGAGAAGGCCAACTCTGTGGGACCTAACCGGTCACTGGGATTCATATGGCAGAAGGCGGTCCTGCGGGTAATCTGGCCCGATACCATGTAAGGCTTTGTAGGTCATTACCAACACTTTGAAATGCGTCCGGACACCAATCGGCAACCAATGCAGTCCGCAGAGTGTTGGAGAGACATGGGCAGTTTTAACATACAAAACTTTTAAGTCAATCTCACATTTCAGGAACCGTGATTCTAACAGCAAAGAGGAAGCAGAAAAAAGGATGTCCATGAAAGGGAATCTGCTCCACTGGGGGATGGTTCGATAAATGATAAATAATAAAGCAGAGGAGAAATGATTTAAATGAATACTATTTAAAATATCTCAACCCCATCAATCTCTTTCCATCTTGCCTTTCCACAGACTGTGGTCAATGTCATTGCAAAAGAACGCCCACCATTCCGAACCCAGACAAACCTTCTGTACACACCGTTGGTGGCCTTGAAGTACGCCGACACCTCGGGAGATCTGTCCGTCGGTACCTATTACAACCTACTTTTTCGCTTCACCAGACTTTTCTACATCAGCACAAGCTTCCTCAAATGCCTTACATGTCGGTGTTTTCGGCGCCAGATCACACCTACCTGAGACCAAGCGGAGAGTGGCTTTGATGGGGGCTTACGCTCACTCCTCAAAAGCCTTGCTAAACTACAACAACAACTAACCAGATTCCTCTATGTATATAAGAGATTTTACTAGGGACAAACTCATTCTTGGTTTAAGGATAGCGAGCCCAGGTGATTGTGCAATGTGGTGTCAGAGTGATGGGAGGGGGCAGAGTGATGGGAGGGGGCAGATCAAGCAAGTTCTTCAGAACCAGCAGGTATATTCCACCAGTAATGTACCTACCTTCCCTACCGGTTTGGAAGCATGCTCGCTCTGCTCAAACACATGCTCCCATCAAGCATGCTTTTTCACCCTCTGAGCATGCACAGTAGGCTTTGCGCATGCGCAGAGTGTAAAAAACAAGGAAATGATGATGTCCAGGGGAGTGGCTGGAAGCTCACGTTAATACCGCCACTGGTTCTCCAGTTGCAGCGTACTGGTAGCATTGCACAATTGGTTTATTCCACAGCAAAATCAGAAGTCCAAATATCCTACTCTTGGGGACAAACCACTGGCCAGAGCCGAAGCTCACAATTCATCAAGTTATATTCTTGCAATGGTAAATCTTGTCTCCTCTATTAAATGCAACTTATTAACACAAATAGGAAAGTAAAAGCTACATAACGCCTTGACTGGAAATCCTGGATGGACCAGCATTCACAATTTCCTCCGTGTGGTCCCTTTACCAGTTTTTGCAGACCTATTTTTAATGACTAAAATGGTCGCTGGGATGGGCAATATTTTTTCCCCAGGTTAAATCCCCCAATGCAACTTTTCCAACAGAGAAAATGGCTAGTTGACAAAATCACTGGTTAACATGACATTATTTAGCCCAATTTTTTAAAAAAACAACTTAGGAATAGTTTGCAAGGGAACTGCCTTTGCCCATATCTGGACTACAATCTAGGTGAAAGAAATTGTGCTGATCATGTGCAAAGTTCTTCACTCTATTGCCTGTTCACTTGATTTTTATCCTCTCTGGTGATTTTTATGGATATAAAGAAAATCATGCTGTTTTTTTTTAAAGACCTCTGTGATTTTTTTAAAAACATAGCTACTACGACCAGAGCTGAGGCCATTCTACAAGTGAGGCTATCAATTTTAATATCATCAATTGTCCATCATTGAGCTTTTATACAGAAACAAAGTAGACATTTGTAGTGTGTGTGTGTAACATAATTTTGCTGATAATGAAAACAGAGACTAGTATTTTCGAGCTTATTATGCTCTAATCAGTTATCCATATACAGTGGTACCTCTATTTAAGAACGCCTCTACTTAAGAACTTTCATAGATTTTTTTTTTGCCTCTACTTAAGAACCATTTTCTACTTAAGAACCCGAACTCAGAAAAATTTCCCAGGAAATTTGAGAGTGGCACGAAGGCCCAGCCAGTTTCTTGCCATTCCCCCTTTAATCCCAGCCATCTGGGCTGCCAGAGGAGCCTTTTGGTGGCGCTTAAGGAGGCTTTGGCAGTCCAGAGTGAATGAAGCATTTTCCTTTCTCTGGGTGCTTGGACAGAAGATAAACCTCTGCTAGCACCCAGAGAAAAGAAAAACTCCCTTCGCTCTGGGAAGCCGAGGAGTCACCATAGCGAAGAAAAGGTGCCGGCTTAAAAGTGAGCGAGCGAGGGGAGAGGGGAGCCTTTCAGCATGGGAAGGAAGAGGCAGCAGCAGCAGAAAGTATATGGGAGGCAGTGTATGGGAGGCAGCCTCGCGCCACTTGTATTGGAGGCGCATGCTCCTCCTTGCCGCCTCTTTTTTTTTTTAAGCCTTAAAGTTTTGGATTTTTTTAATTCCCCTGACCTCACCTTCTTCCTTCGGCAGCAGCTGTCCTCCTCCTCTTCTTCCTCCTCCTCCTCCCGCCCAAATTCCAAGCTTTTATTTCTTTCCTAATGGTTTGCACACATTATTTGCTTTTACATTGATTCCTATGGGAAAAATTGCTTCTGCTTAAGAACGTTTCTACTTAAGAACCAGGTCAAGGAACGAATTAAATTATTAAGTAGAGGTAACACTGTACATATAATGTTTTTCTGTCAAGTCACCTGGTATTCCCAAATATGGGAGAGAGCATACTGCCTAACAAGGCAAGGAGCCAAAATTCTAATCCTAGAACAGTATGGCTAGCTGATGAGAACTAAATAGCTTGAAATAGATCTTATACTAGTCTCCCTTTTTTTCTTTATCACACACACACAAATTTGGATTCCAAATTTTATTACTGCCAGTCTGTGGGCCTGCCTTATTTTGTGGGTGTGGGTGTGGCTTGATGGCCATGTGATGGTGTGCATGGCTTCATGCTCATGAGACTGGAGGAGAGTAGTTTGGCAGTCATGTGACTGAGTGGGAGTGGCTTTGCTGTCATGTGACTGAGTGGGGCTTGAGTGGGGATTGCTGGGTGATCATGTGAATGGGTGGTCATGTGATTGGGTAGGCATGATCAACTTGACATCACATCAAGGGGTAGGGTTAGGGTGCCTGGCTTCTCACCTGAAAGGCCTCAACAGGATACAATTTCCCTGTCTATTTACTACTACTAAACATCCAAAATATACAATTTAATCTTATGTGTATATGCCATATGTGTACATACATATTACACATAGGCACATTAAAAAGATACATTATCTACTATATATACTGTATGTGTATGTACACACACACAGCTATTCTAAAACTACATGTTTAAACTCACTTAGACTGCATTTGGAAAAGCACACCCAGAGTCCACTTTCTGCCACACATTAGAACATTACACATGCTTTCAGATGTTCTTCCCTAGCTTGCACATGACTGTTAGAGCCAGGAAATGTCATGGATTGAGTAAAATGTGGTGAAACTCACTTAACAAAGCTCTTGCTTAGCAACCAAAATTTTGGGCTCGGTTGTCATAGGTCAAGGTCTGCTTTCCTCTGCAACACAGCCTTGTCCTAGTATACTCCTCCTCTTTTCTGGCAATTTTCCTCTCTGTAAGAGGCACCAAAATAATCCAGACAATGTAAGCACAGGTTAGACTAGAACTAGATGACCTCTGAGATATCCACCAGCCCTTAATTGCTGTGCTGTTTCAAAGTGTCTTTTGAAGCCACATCTAGTGGCAGGATTTGTGATACTTTTGTCCTCTTCCTTTTTCTTTCTTTCTCTCTCTCTCTCTCTCTCTCCCTTTTTCTTTTTCTCTTTTCCTTTCTCTTTCTTCAGTCTCTATATATTTCTTTCTTAAAACCCTATATGAGGCCTACTGATTGATATAAGTGGGTTTTATTCATATGTATCATGTGATCTGTTATGTCTGCTATAAGGAGTATGTCAGCAAAGAATTTAAAAGTCTTGGACACCTTAACAATTGAATGGTTAATATCATGGAGGTAATAAAAATGATGCAGGAGGTACATTAAATCATTTGGGTGTAGGGTTTTTTGTTGTTGTTGATGTGAGATGTGTGGGAGACAGAGACAGAAAGAGAGAGATGAAAAAAGAGACAGAAAGAGAGAGAGAAAGGGACAGAGAGAAAGAGATGAGAGAGAGAGAGAGAAAGAAACAGACAGAGAGAGAGATGAAAGGCACTAAATTCATATTAGTGGTCTGTGGGATTTAACATTATGAATTTAGTGGTCCCTGAGGTCTGAACGGTTGGTGACCCCTGCTCTAGGAGTCTTCAAATAGAAACTGCCCTTGCTTTATGCTGTGCCTCACTTGGAGAAGGGGCCTGGAGTTCTTGAAAGCACATTCAGTTTTGTGTCATGTTGATTGGCCCTAATCAAAATATTAACTAAGTAGCATTTTAGTCTTTTTGAGTGCACTATACAAATATCTCTCTGCTGGTAAGGTGCCTTCTAAGATGGGGCTAATTACATTACCGTTACAGGGCTAGTTTTGGGTTTTTCTTTGGATTGTTTCCAAATGAGCAGTCACTGCGAACACTCAAGACTTACAGACATACTACATAGAAAAAAGCAGAGCAAACTTAATTTTATACAGAAAAAATATTAAAACCTTCTTCACCTGGGTGGCCACTAGGTGGCAACTCCTACATTTGAATACTGTACTGTACTCCAGAGTCCAAGGAACAAAAAAGATGCCTTTAGCAGCTACAGCACTATATGTTCTTTGCACTCTTTCATTGCTTACCTGGGTGAGGTGAGGTGCTTTTCTTCCTCCTTTCTTCTTGTCACCTCCATTGGGTAACCCCAGAACCAGTTTTAAATCCTTCATGTTCTTCCTCCTTTCCCTTTTTGTTGCTGTACTGCCTCAGTAATCTAGGCCAGGGATCTCTAACCTTGACAACTTTAAGACTTGTGCATTTCAACTCCCAGAATTAGGAATTCTGGGAGTTGAACTCCACAAGTCTTAAAGTTACCAAGGTTGGGGACCCCTGATCAAGGCAGGCTCTGCTATGGTAGTTGAAGCTGAAATTCGGAGTGAAATCAAGGATGAGGGGGTAGCAATCCAGCCACACCTCTAAGTTAAGCACCGGTTTCTCCCAATGCAACAGCATTTTGGAAATAAATTCTGTAGAGTCCCTGGAGTCTGTTCATCTATGTCTCCTGCCTAAGAAGTGGATTTGACTAGATCTCCGAGGTCACTTCCAACTGTTATTATTTTATCTTATGTCTAGACAGCAACCTAACTCTCCACAAGTTGAAAAAAGAACGGGCAAAAAAATTGAAAGGCATAGGGGAAGTGAACAAATATAAGATTTGAAAATGGGAGCCGCATCAAACGGGGAGCTTCGAAAACAATTCCTATTTGCCTCGAAATATTTGGTAAATTTGAATCTGGAACCTAAGTCATCGCTTTCTTTGCTCTGCTCCTAAAGCAAGCATTTTAGCAAAGGCAGATTCCGCTGCCTTCGTTACTTGGGAAGTAACAGAAGCCACCACACTCCGTATCTAAGCGACCAAATTACTCGCCAGCAGTCATTGGGTTCTTATTGGCTACCTCCGATATTGCATCACAATCGAGCAAACAAAGGATTTGATTACAAAAACGGCTGGGAACTACGCCCTCGTGATTGCCGGCGGGGGAGAACTATCCATTGTTTGATAGAAAATACCCTATTATGCGGTTAAGCCTCATAGCAACCCTATTTTTAACAGGGATCAGAATCTCATTCCCTCTAACAAACCTGCTTAATATTGATCTGGGCAACATTTGCATCCGATTTTACCGGCAAAAGCCATAAGTTTAACGCGATAAAAAGGGATAAAAAATTAAAACCATTTAAGCCGTTTCTTTAAAGGTGTACCCCCCCCCTTTAGCTCCCTGCTTTACTTGAGCGGTTTTATTTCAGCCACCACAACCTAGCCAGTTACGAAGCAAAATGCATTCGTTTCGTATTTTTTAAAAAATAAAATTTTAGGTAGTTACGAACCATAGAAATTCTCATTGGAACTCAGCTTTTTCATGAAAAAGTGGGTGGCCCTTAAAAGGGCCTTTTATTTTTGAGAAAGCTGGTATTTAACCGCCGAATCCGTACAGGGTCCGGCCTTGGCGTTTCAAGGCATAGACCACATCCATGGCTGTCACCGTCTTTCTCTTGGCGTGCTCGGTGTAAGTCACAGCATCGCGGATTACGTTTTCTAGAAAGACCTTCAGCACCCCGCGGGTCTCCTCGTAGATCAAGCCAGAGATTCGCTTCACTCCACCACGACGAGCCAAACGACGGATGGCAGGCTTGGTAATACCTTGGATGTTGTCTCGCAAGACTTTGCGGTGACGCTTAGCGCCCCCTTTTCCAAGCCCCTTTCCGCCTTTGCCTCGTCCGGACATCCTTCAGCTTTCTTCAACCGCTAAGCTTAGAAAACCAGAAAAACTGTGCTGCAACCAGGGACGGCAACGAATTTATATTCTCTAGAACCCGACCAGAAGGAAAACTTCCCCTGGAGGGCGGTTACTTTACGCCGTTGACCCTATTCCGCCATAGGTTTCTGTGTCTCTCGGGTTTGTCCAATGAGAAAGGACAATAATTCGAAAGCACCAATGACGAACCACGGTTTGAAACTAAAATGTTGGCGCCTTTCTTTTGTTACTGGTTTTAGGTATAAGGAAATTCCTTATAGCCCAAAGGTTGAGAAGGGAAAAAACCCACCTTTTTTGGTGGGAATGAGAATATATTTTTGCATAAAAAGACCGATCAGCTCCCAAACTGCTACAAGCTTAGCTGGGTGAAAATTGATACAAAATGTTATCGGAGTCCGTTGCTGTTCCTAGCAGATTCTATTACTTTGTAACGAGGGAGAGGGGACTACACGTTCGGCCAAAAATCAAAAGAAACCCAAACTTGTTGGCTGTTGTTTCTGTAACCATGTATAGTAAATAAAGAGAATAGGTAGTGACTGAAGTTTGTTTGTGTATATTCAATTCAAAAATTATTTTACAGTTTTGTGTGGGTTAGGTGATGATACTACAGAGTCAGGTAGTAAGTTCCATGCATTAACTACTCGGTTATTATAGTCATATTTCCTGCAGTCCAGTTTGGAGCGGTTTACTTTTAAGTTTGTATCTGTTGTGTGCTCTTGTGTTTGTTGTGGTTAAAGCTGTAGTAGTCATTGATAGGAAGGACGTTGTAACATGATTTTATGGGCTATGCTTAGATGGTGTTTAAGGTGATGAAATTCTAAGCTTTCTAAACCTAGGTTTGTAAGTCTAGTTTCATAAGGTATTGGATTCACAGAAACTATTTTCACAGAAACTATTTTAACTATAGCTAGGCTACTTTCGAATATTATTAGCTAGATTTATCCCCCACCCCCTTTTTGCCCCCTTTTTTGGTGCATGTTGTTTTTACAGTAGCAGCAACCCTTCAGTGTAACCTGGACAGACAAAAATACGCAGTTTCTGCCAACCCTTGGTTGAAAATCTAGAGATCATGGTGGACTAAATGATCAGCTGATTCAGAGTCACTTTATCACTTATTATTTCCTGTCTGAAATGGAAATGCTGCCAACATAAAATGAATTTTCTAACATGAGATATCTAGGGAGAAAACTAGAACAGTTTTAATTTTGAATTTTTTATTGCAATGAATGTGCTTTAGAATGGGCTGGTGATGCCAAACTTCCTGAGTCGCCTCAAGAAGGGTGGCATAGAAATCTAATTATTAATTAATTAATTAATCATAGTACTGTGTGTTCATTATTGAGTTCTGTGTTCTCTTTAGTTTAAATGTTGCAGCATGACAGTCTTCCTAAATGTGGTCATCAGCAATCTCAACCTTTGGGGAGGGGTAATAATAATTCAGTTTTGGACTGAAGAGCCAAGATTAAACTTTGGATTAAAATTCACTCGAGATTGCTTAAAGCCAATCCATTTTCCGAAACTGAATGGAGAACTATACAGACATAAAACACATAAATCTTTTTTAAAGCCATTCTTGTTGCCATATTATTAATAAGAATTAGCTTAATTCAGAGCATCTAAATGCAGAAATCTATATTCAGGGCTGTCCTATTATTGAGGTTCAGTGTGAACTATGCTTAAGCATATAGAAACATAGAAAAATAGAAGATTGATGGCAGAAAAAAAACCTCATGGTCCATCAATCTGCCCTTATACTACAGTATTTCCTGTATTTTATCTTAGCACGGATATATGTTTATCCCAGGCATGTTTAAATTCAGTTACTGTGGATTTACCAACCATGTCTGCTGGAAGTTTCTTCCAAGCATCTACTACACTTTCAGTAAAACAATATTTTCTCACGTTGCTTCTGATCTTTTCCCCAACTGACCTCAGATTGTGCCCCCTTGTTCTTGTGTTCAGTTTCCTATTAAAAACACTTCCCTCCTGAACCTTATTTAACCCTTTAACATATTTAAATGTTTAGATCATGTCCCCCCTTTCCCTTCCGTCCTCCAGACTATACAGATTGAGTTTATTAAGTCTTTCCTGATACGTTTTATGCTTAAGACCTTCCATCGTTTTTGTAGCCTGTCGTTGGACCCGTTCAATTTTGTCAATATCTTTTTGCAGGTGAGGTCTCCAGGACTGAACACAGTATTCCAAATGTGGTCTCACCAGCGCTCTATATAGCGGGATCACAAGTGGTAAACAAACGTACACTGCTTGGTAAAGATGGTGTTAACCTTATTTTATCTTGGGAGGAAATAGGGGGGTTTTGGTTTGGTTTGGCAGGTTCTGAGAGAAGAAAGCAAATGTAGCAATGTAATGATCTGAATACTACAGTAGTGCTATACATCAGTGATGGTGAACCCTTTTTTTGCTCTGGTGGCAAACGTGTGCGCATGCACATGATAGCACATGTGGATGTGCCCACACCCATAATGCAATGCCCTCCCCTCACGCATGCATACACAAACCCCCTGTGTTGCCACCCCTCACATGCACACAGGCCTCACTGAAGCCTCCAGACTTCCCATTGGGCCATTTTTTTCGCCCTCCCCAAGCTTCAGGAAAACCTCCAGAGCCTGAGGTTGGCAAAAAAAAAATGGCCGAATGAAGTCTAGTGAAGGCAAACAAACCTTCCAGTTGGCCCGTTGGGTCTGTTTTTCACCATCCACAGGTTCCAGAGACTTTCCTGAAGCCTGAGGAGGGTGAAAATGGCCTCTCCCCACCCTTCAGAAGACTGAAAATGAGCTGGCCCATGTGCACATGGAGCTGACATAAGGCAAAGCCTTGTGTGCCCTCAGCTATGGCTCCATATGCCACCTGTGGCACATGTGCCATAGGTTCGCCATCACAGCTACAGATGTTCAAACATTTTACAAAGATGGTTTATGCTATTAAAAGCCTGGGTCTTAATTTCTGAAATAACGTCTCCTTCACATTTATTAGACCGAAACACCCACATAGGTTTGAGTCACCTACTGTAAAAAATGCCACCAAATATTACCTATAATTTTATTAACACCACATTTATATTCCCAGCTCAGGACATGGCTTCATCCCAGCCTATCATAAAGTGCAAATCTGAATGCTTGAAACTTAGTACATTTTATATGAAGTTTAATACTATGGCGAAATAGAGATTCCATGTTGTGTTGTACCTCATGATTCTTGACAAATATACCTTTTCTTTTATGTACACTGAGAGCATATGCACCAATGACAAATTCCTTGAGTGTCCAATCACATTTAGCCAATAAAGAATTCTAATCTAATCAGTTCTATAGCAGTCATCCCGTCAACATTTTGTTTTTCCATTTTACTTTCCCCCTAGCCTGTTAGACCAAAATAGATTTGAATTAATTATATGCGTAGGATGAATGGAAAAATAAACATACTTCAAGGTACCATTACTTTAAAAAAAAAAAACATTGAAAGTTCTAAATGTTGATCTGTGCAGGAAGATCTGGAAGTTGGTCGAGTTGAAGCCTGTGAGACTTATCGTTGATATGTGTTTTGTCCTATTACCATTACAGTTTTGTTTTATATTGTTCTGTTTTATATTTCATATGGTATTAACCATCCAAAGTTGCTCTGATGAGATGGGGGAGGCATATAACTTAAATGGATAAAGTAATTTTTGTCCTGAATTGATCATAAGCTTATGATTCCCATCACTGCTCATGTTTTGATTACTGACTGCAACATGTTTGGATTAGTTCAGGGGTAGGCAAAGTTGGCTCTTCTATGACTTGTGGACTTCAACTCCCAGAATTCCTGAGCCAGTCACACTAGCTCAGGAATTCTGGGAGCTGAAGTCCACAAGTCATAGAAGAGCCAACTTTGCCTACCCCTGGACTAGGGCAATATTTCTCAAATAATGGGGTGCACCCCTCCTGGGGGGGCACAGAATGATGTCAGGGGGGCCTTTGATCCTGGGGAACATGCTTTTTTTTGCAGCAAGAGTAGGACACGCATCCTACCTGATACTTGAACCAGTACAGGGCAACCCATTCTAAAAGAAAACATCTTCTGAGTTCAATCAAACTTCTCGAACTTGCAAGACATTTTCTTTTAGAGCAGGCTGCCCTGGACACAACGCCAAGGAACACAATTGAAGTACCAATACAAGTGTCAGGTAGGATGTGTGTCTCATGGTGGGGCACAATTTGGGAGTGGCAGGCTGGGCGGGGTGGGCCACGAGGCTATTTAATGGTGGCGGAGAGTCGGGAGGGTGCAAAATATTTACTTCTTCCTGGTGGCCCGTAACAGAAAATAATTGAGAAGCACTGGACTAGGGTTACATTAAAAGACAACTAAACTAGTAACAGAGTAGTCATCAGGCTTAGTACTGACTTGAGTAATGGTTAGTGCCTGCCTTTTAGACTTGATGGTCAACAGCAATGCAACCAGTAAGCAGGGTCAGGGGTGGGTTCCACTTACCTTCCCTACCGTCTTGCTTCACTCATGTGTGTGCCCATCACGTCGCACAAATAACCCTCTGTGCATGCACAGAAGGTTCTTTGCCAACCATGGTGACCAGAGAACCCATCTGGGGGCATGGACCAGGTGGTTACCACTGGTATGCGCCAGCAGCAACCCACCACTGCTCAGGATAGCATTTGATAGGTAGCCATGAAGGCCTTGGAAAAAATATTCAGTTGCCCTGGGGCATCTACAGTTAGAAAATCAGAGGCATGCATGCAGTGAGTTTCCATGTGATAATGTAAATTGGACAAGCTGGGTAGAAAGGCTATTGATACTTTTCAATTTTAGTGTCAGAGAGAAGCTTCCTCAAGAATGCCATGGATTGCCATGAAAACAATTCAATCCAGAGTTCTCACTCAAGATGGACATGCTCTGGTCTAGCTCAAACTATCATTTTGGACACATTATTTGGACACAAAAATGGTGGAAGGTTAAGCATAAAACCTATCAGGAAAGACTTCATGAACTCAAACTGTATTGCCTGGAGGACAGAAGGGAAAGTGGAGACACCATCGAAACATTTAAATAGGTTAAAGGGTTAAATAAGTTTCAGGAGGGAAGTGTTTTTAATAGGAAAATGAACAAGGGGGCACAATCTGAGGTTAGTTGTGGGGAAGATCAGAAGCAACGTGAGAAAATATTATTTTACTGAAAGAGTAGTAGATGCTTGGAACAAACTTCCAGCAGATGTGGTTGGTAAATCCATAGTAACTGAATTTAAACATGCCTGGGATAAGCATACTGTATATCCATCCTAAGATAAAATACAGGAAAAAATATAAGGGCAGACTGGATGGACCATGAGGTCTTTTTCTGCCGTCAATCTCCTATGTTTCTATGATTCAAAGATCTGTGTTTCTGGAGAAATCCATCATGCTGGAGGAATGGGGCAACCAGCAAGGTGGATGAACTCAATTACAGCCATGATGGAGGTTCATTGCTGGAAAACTTGAAGAGGCAGGATCTTTCATCCACATGGATGAGAGAAAACACTGACTTGGCAGCTCATAATCAAACCATAGTGAGCTCTTGAGCATTAAAGCAAATTTCATAACTGAAATACAGAGGAAGGCATTTCTCCCTTTCCTGGTCTTTACATTTACTGAATTCAGATCACCAACTCGATTACAGCTTACCTGGGAGTAGAAAATCCAGTTTGGTCTAGACCAGGGATCTCCAACCTTGGCAACTTTAAGACTTGTGGACTTCAACTCCCAGAATTCTCCAGTCAGTTGCTGGCTGGAGAATTCTGGGAATTGAAGTCCACAAGTCTTAAAGTTGCCAAGGTTGGAGACCTCTGGTCTAGAAGTTAAGGCATCAGGCTAGGAATCAGGAATGAGTTTTACTCTTGTTTTAAGAGTCTAATCTAGTTGGGTGACTTTGCATCAGTCACTCAATTTCAGCCCAACCCACCTCACAGGCATGTTGTGTTGAAAAGAGGTGAAAAGGAAGTTAAGGTAGTCCTTGGTTTACAATTGACCCCACCCCCAAAATTTATTTCTGTTGCTAAGGGAGACCTGTTAAAGTGAGTTTTGCCCTGTTTTATAATCTTTCTTGCCACAATTAAGTGAATCAGTGCAATATCAGAAGGTCCCAAAAGATGAGACACCCCCACAAGACATTAAGACCCCAAGATATTGTAACCATTTGGCATCTTTGCCAAGCTGAAAAAACAGTCATTGACACTTCTTTCAGTGCCATGACCACTAAACAAATTAGTCAAAAATAATTAGATGTGTTCACAGCCTTGACTTATTTATAAAATTGCTACAGGCAAGTTATTTTTTAAAAAGGTTCTATCCAAAAATCAGCAGCACCTACAAAATCAGATCTGGAAGCCATGCTATCAATCCCTGAACCCTTTTGTACTTTTATTTGCACTTAAAATTCAGAAGATCTTACTTTTTAAAAGGGTATCTAATGTTATTAGAAATAAAACATTTGTGCTGCAGAGCTTCAGATTAAACAGTTCGCTAATGTTTGTAAAAAAAATTCAAGTCACAGCATTATTTTAAATAAGAGCCCTATATTTGCTCACAAAGAACAATGTCCCAGACACAAGTTTTAAGCCTTTTAAGTTAGCAAGGACACAACAAAGCAGCTGACTTTAAATTCTTTTACAGAGAAGTGGATGGCTCTTAAAAGATAAAAACGGGAGTAAAGCAAATACCCCATAAAATTGCCACATTGATAGGAAAATGCACAATAGCATGTAAATTATATTGTTTGGACTTCATTTACCCATGTTGGAAAATACATTTATGCATTGCTTTTCAGATTCTTTAGGGAGATGGGCGGCATACAAAGTGAACTAAATACATAAGTAAATTATAATAATTATTATTATTTTAGAATTCTCCGCCTGGAGTTCTTTATAAAATCAACCAGGGCGGGATGACAAATAAACAGATACCACAGGAGTTTTGAGACCAAGCTCTTTCAAGGAGAAGTGGGGTGGCTCTTAAAAGAGCCTTTTGGGGTGTTATTGTTCTCCATCGCCTTCGTGGCGCAGCTGCCTCCTCCTCACTTGGAGCTGGTGTACTTGGTGACAGCCTTGGTGCCTTCGGACACTGCGTGCTTGGCCAGTTCACCGGGCAGCAGGAGGCGCACGGCCGTCTGAATCTCCCGCGAAGTGATGGTGGAGCGCTTGTTGTAGTGGGCCAGGCGGGACGCCTCCCCAGCGATACGCTCGAAGATATCGTTGACGAAAGAATTCATGATGCTCATGGCCTTGGAGGAGATACCCGTGTCCGGGTGGACCTGCTTCAGTACCTTATACACGTAGATGGAGTAGCTCTCCTTGCGGCTCTTGCGACGCTTCTTGTCGCCCTTCTTCTGGGTCTTGGTCACCGCTTTCTTCGAGCCCTTCTTGGGCGCTGGAGCAGATTTCGCCGGCTCAGGCATCGCGAAGTAACTTGTCAACAAGCGTTGAGTAGAAACGGCAACTTCCTCCGAGTTTCTTCCCGTCGGTCTCTCAAACACAAACGAAACACGTTCAGCTTCCGTCTTCCCACTATTTAAAGGACTCTTATGCAAATGAGGGTAGCTGCGCTGCAACGTTCTCATTGGCTGGGTGGTACCACTCTCAGCTTTCGCTCTGCGTGCGCAGATGCAAATGAGCAGGGCTGCGATACCATGTCTCCTATTGGAGGAGAGTCGATTTCAACGCGCCCGATTGGTTAGGTCGACAAGCCTGCCCTCGGATTGGCTGGGGAAAGCCTCGACGCCCGAGCAGCCAATCAAACGGTGCCTGTCTAAGACCTTGCAAAGGTATAAAAAGCCCCCAGCTTGCCCACTTCTAATCACTGCGGGTTTTGCGTTGGGTGTTTGGTGTATTCTATCTGACTCAGGAACGACGTCATGTCTGGTCGCGGCAAGCAGGGAGGTAAGGCGAGAGCCAAGGCTAAGTCTCGTTCTTCTCGTGCCGGACTCCAGTTCCCGGTGGGTCGCGTTCACCGCTTGCTGCGCAAAGGCAACTACGCTGAGCGGGTAGGCGCCGGTGCTCCCGTCTACTTGGCGGCCGTGTTGGAATACCTCACGGCGGAAATCTTGGAGTTGGCCGGCAACGCCGCCCGAGATAACAAGAAGACTCGCATCATCCCACGTCACCTGCAACTGGCTATCCGCAACGATGAAGAGCTCAACAAACTCCTGGGCAAAGTGACCATCGCTCAAGGGGGCGTCTTGCCCAACATCCAAGCCGTCCTTTTGCCCAAGAAGACCGAAAGCCACAAAGCGAAAGGCAAATAGAAGTTGCTCTGAAGACAAGGAACGTTGCATTTCAAACCCAAAGGCTCTTTTCAGAGCCACCTACAATTTCAAGTAAAGAGCTAAGTCCAATAAGTTTTTTTTTCCTTTTCCAGATCCAAAGCCTATTTAAACTGGCGCTTCCTTAACACCTCCCCGGGCCTTTTCTATGCTCGCGAATATTACTTTATCCAACAGATTTAGCAAAACTACCTGTTGTTTTGCAGAAGGCTTCAGGACTTTACATTCCAACCCCACCACCCCACCCCGATTAATTATAAAAGCGTGAAGATGGGGAAAGCAATTTTAACCAATCGCCGCGTCCGGCGGGATTATTCAAACAGCTTTTCCCACCTTTAAAATTGCGAACCCACAATCACCAAAGGGCGCTTTTACCGCAGGATCCCTTCAGTATTCATTTTTTTAAAACAAGTTGTTCAAGATCAAAAAGGTTTGTGTTTAAAAGATCTGGGGGGGGGAAAGGACTTTTTTAAAAAACAAAAGAGTGGTCTCATTGCTTCGTAAAAGGCAATTTTATGCTTGGGAAAAGCAAACGTGGGGCGCCCCACTTCCAGGAGAGCCCGATCGACCTGCGGGGAGCTTTCACCCCGGCGCGTCCAAATAATATTTTGGGAACAACGCGGCAGTAATTGGTTTCTTTCCAAGTCTCCACTTTTGGCCTTTTCTAAGCCGCCGATCTTGATTGATTTTTAGAGACCAGCCAAAGTAGCGTTTACTGTATGCCAGCGGAGAACAATGAAAAACTATAACACGGTTAATCAATTACTAAACCGTTGACACAGCAAGTGCTTAAAATGAGGGGAAAATGAA
The DNA here is from genome assembly GCF_031021105.1 of Erythrolamprus reginae. NCBI lineage: Eukaryota > Metazoa > Chordata > Lepidosauria > Squamata > Dipsadidae > Erythrolamprus > Erythrolamprus reginae. Next base: position 196,389,037 of record NC_091951.1, on the reverse strand, counting down.
ACGGGGAAAAGTGCAAAATGGAATAAACTTGGAATAAACTCTTGCGATACAAATGTAGATGCTCTTCCATTGTTTAGGCCAGTATTTCCCAACCTTGGCAACTTGAAGCTATTTGGACTTCAATTCCCAGAATTCCCCAAACAGCTAATGCTGGCTGGGGAATTCTGGGAGTTGAAGTCCAAATAGCTTCAAATTGCCAAGGTTGGGAAACACTGGTTTAGGCAATATAGGCTCGCACATTGGGCTTAATGGTGACACGTCTTTATTAAATATCCTTGTGTAGAAACTCAATACACAATACACACACAAAAAGTGAGTGTTTGTAGAGTTCTCCCTTTTCGTTTCTCCTTACAACCACCCTGCGAGGTAGGTCGGACTGACCCCAATCACTCATACATTTCTGTGGCTGCGAGATTAGTTCCGGGGGTTTCATTGGTGCCACACCCTGGTTGATATGCACAACTGCTAAGAACATTTTCAACAAATCAAAATTAGAGCAACACTTTTGTAAATTATATTCGTCTGCGCTAAGTAGATGAATACACAATAAGCATGTGCATATATGCAATATGAATATAGATGTAAGTAGATAAATGTGAATATAGATGATGCTAAGTAGATGAATATACAAAAAGCGTGTGCACCAAGACGAACTCCTTGTGTGTCCAATCACACCTGGCCAATAAAAAAATTATTCTGAAATACTTTGGAGGCAGAAGATTGGTTTAAAAAAAACAAAAACCTGGGTTTCAAAAATATGGAGAACTAGCCTACAGAGATGATTTTTTATTTAAAAAAACAACCCTCCAATTCCTTGTTATCGGCGGTCCGGATTTTTTGCAGGGCAGACCCTTTTATCAGCAAGATATGATTTGTGGGGACACTTATAACCCAGAGCTGAAAGAATTTGACCGTCCTATTGCTGCCGTATCTATTCCAGTACAAAAGAGGTACGAGGTGAAAGAGTGAGACGTTGTAGCCAATCCCTTCCGAGCCCGGGAAATTCGAATGCGCTCAGCCAATCAAAAGAGGAGGGCTCCGCTATAAATACTCAGTCTTCACAGAGACGAGCCAGTTTTCTTCGGTTCCACTCTCATCGGTATTGGTTGCTCTGCAGGCGAACAATGGCCCGTACTAAGCAGACCGCTCGGAAGTCCACTGGAGGAAAAGCTCCCCGCAAGCAGTTGGCTACCAAGGCTGCACGAAAAAGCGCTCCGGCCACCGGCGGGGTGAAAAAGCCTCATCGTTATCGCCCGGGCACTGTCGCCTTACGAGAAATTCGGCGTTACCAGAAATCCACTGAGCTGCTCATCCGCAAGCTCCCCTTCCAGCGCCTGGTGAGGGAAATTGCCCAAGATTTCAAGACGGATCTCCGCTTCCAGAGCTCCGCTGTAATGGCACTGCAGGAAGCCAGCGAGGCTTACCTCGTGGGCCTCTTCGAAGACACCAACCTGTGTGCCATCCACGCCAAGAGGGTGACGATTATGCCGAAGGACATCCAGCTGGCGCGCCGCATCCGCGGGGAGAGGGCTTAAGCGACCTCGCCGGTCGCGGGAGACGCAAACGAAAGATCGATCCAAAAGGCTCTTTTAAGGGCCACCCACGTCGATCAAGGAAAGAGTTGCTGCTTCGCTTCTGCTGAAAAGGGCTACGGGCCAGGGGTCCCCAAACTTGGCAATTTTAAGTCTTGTGGACTTCAATTCCTAGAATTCTCTAGCCATTTATATTGGCTGGAGAATTCTGGGAGTTGGAAGTCCACAAGACTTAAAATTGCCAAGTTTGAAGACCTGGGCTATGGGGTTTGCAATACCCGTGGACCTGTTTGGGAAGGGGGAGGGTTAAGTATTAAAGCTACAGTACTACAGTTACTACTCCCAACGGTTCTCCAAAATTTCAATTTGCAAATGTATTCCAGAGGGGTAGACAAAGTTGGCTCTTCTATGACATGTGAATTTCAACTCGCAGAATTCTAGGAGTTGCAGTGCACAAGTCAGAAGAGCCAACTTTAACTACTCCTGGTGTATTCAACATGGTAAGGGATTCTTGGTAGATTGTGGTAGTATGTTGCATTTTCAACATCCACATTATTTAAAAGGTTTTAACTGGGTTTGTGGAAATTGATCTGGGAGGGAGGAAGCTGGTTTTTTTAATGGTGGGGTGGCATTTTTTATGTCTTAAGCCAGGGGTCCCCAAACTTAGCAACTTAAAGACTTGTGGACTTCAACTCCCAGAATTTTCCAGGCAGCTATGCTGGAGATATCTGGGAGTTGAAGTCCACAAGTCTTTAAGTTGCCGAGTTTGAAGACTTCTGTCTTAAGCCAAAGAAACAATGAAAAAAATGTTTATGCTGCTGTGCCCCTGGAGATAACTTTAAAAGAAGTGCTTGCTTTTGTTTTTTTAATTTGATTAAAACAAATGAATTCAGGATTTATTTATTATTATTATTTGGATTTGTATGCCGCCCCTCCCCTCAATAGACTGTGTTAGGCCACCTTAAATGTTACATATAAAGGTTTCCTACATGGACATGATACACAATTCTTTCTCTAAGGAAAGAATACCCAGAGATTTCATTGTAGGAGGAAGATATCAGGGTGGGGTTTGCATATAATTTTGTAGCTAGAAGGAAGAAAAACTTTCAAATTTATTTATTTTGTTAGATTTGTAAGATGCCCAACTCCAAAATAGACAGTACAAAATAAAAACCATATCTAATGTTAAAACTCCCATTGTAAAAAACATTCACTATTTCTTGATAAGAGCTGAATACTGTATTGTATATTCACCAAAAGACATCTTGATACGTGTGTATATGACTTATAGTTTTGCTTCTTTAGGTCAGGTTTGTAAAGGTTTTAATTGGAGTCCCATATTTCAATAGCATACATTACTTGCAATTAATATTTGTAAGGATCATGTTTTTTTATCCCAGTGCAGGGCAGTCTATTTGAAATGAGATACTGTTTGAATTTTGACATCGACAAATTTGGACAAAATTCATTATATATATTCACAGGAATTAAACATATTTGTATATGTGATTACGTGACCCTACACCATACATTTAAATAAATTAAAATTCATAGGAATTACTTTTCTGGGATGATCTCTACTATTTTTCAGTAGGAGCTATGGGGCTGTGTGATGATACTTTTCCTTGCAAAATGTGTACCCTTTTTAATAATTTAATAATAATTTTTAAAGGGAAAAAAAATCAGGATGACCCTGATTATGGAACATTATTTGATTTCTATCCACAGACCCCAGAATTCCTACCTCTCAGACAGAAGGTTTGTCATACCAAATATCCATCTTGTCCAGTATTTGTTCTTTTATCAGTGAGCGATAAGTTGCTGCTTAGTTCAAAAGCAGACAATGTGCAGGCAGGCATTCTTGTTTCTAGAAGGCTATTCTATCCATGCTGGCTGCACTTAACAGCCTTGATTGACCAATACAGTATGGGCAAATTGGCAGTCTACCATCAGTGAATTTGTTGGAAAGCTGCCCTGCTTTTTAGAAGCCCTTAGCTTCTAAAGCTGGTCTGCTTTCCATTTAATGGAGTTTTGAGGCTCTCATAACAGGCGATTAAGCAGGCAACAGAAAATTTGGAGCCATCTTTTGGATGTAACTTTGGCACATGGAACACGAGGCCTTTAAATCTGCTTTTCCCCACCCCCTTCAGAAGTCCTAAGCATTTCAATGTGTGCAGAGGATCTGCTTGAAAGAATGGGACAGGTTCTAAACCAGAGGTCTTCAAACTTGGCAACTTTAAGACTTGTAGACTTTGAATCCCAGAATTCCGGGAATTGAAGTCCACAAGTCTTAAAAGTTGCCAAGTTTGAGAAGCCCGGTTTTAAACTCTATCTTTCCTTGATGGTTTTGCATTTCAACTAACTCTAGAAAATTAAAGTTCAATTAAGGAGAAAACTAAAGACCTATATCTCAGATACACTCTGTAAGGGACTCTATAATTACAGGCTAGGACAGGAGGACTGTTTTGAAAGTGTGGGGGGGAAAATATCCATCTGGTTCAGTTCCAGGGTGGGAGAAAGGCATTGGAAATATGGAGGCTGATTGGAAAGCGGGTTTAATGATGAACACAACCATCAGCCTGAGTCAACTGATCAATGTGGTGGTTTTTTTTCTATACTGAATTTTGTAATTTAGAGGCTTATTTTTGTATTGTTATTTGATTTTAATAAGGAATATATGTGAAAGCAATGAGTCTAAAGGGCTGGCTTCCTTGGATTTTTAATCTTGTTTAACAAATTTAATTAAACCTTGGATGCTGGCTTCCATGGGGTTTTAATCCCATCTTGAATGGATTACCAAATCTGCATTTTAAAAGGTGGCCTCCTCAGTATCTTTAGGACTGTTAAGAAAATTTGTTTCTTGCCCCTAAAACACAAACCAACCTATGTTTCTCCATTTCTTATTTAGGGGGAATATATTCTGCCTTTTTAATGTTTCTCAAAACATTTCATTCTTCTGGGGTGGGTTGATAACTTTCTACAAAAGTAAAAGTAAATAGGAAGAGCTGCCAGCCCAGCTTGTTATGCGTAAACCGGGGGTCCCCAAACCTGGCAATTTTAAGACTTGTGGGCTTCAACTCCCAGAATTATCCAGCCAGGATAGCTGGCTGAAAGATTCTGGGAATTGAAGTTCATAAGTCTTAAAGTTGGCAAATTTGAAGACCTCTTGTATAAACTCTCCTTTCCATATACAAAGTGAAAGGAATATAATGTTTCTTCTGTGGTGTTCCTATTATCTCAAATATCACAGGAAATTACTATTGCTTGTCTTCAGCATACATCCATTGATTTATCTTTGTTTTGAGAAAAGGCAGAGAGAGATTTTGACATCCTGTTCTTGGGAGGGGGGGGTATTTTTTTTTGTGTGTGTGTGTGTCTTAATACTGGAAGATATTCTGGAAAATTCAGTAGTCTACAGCAAAAGGACCCCAAAAGAGGACAAATCAATTTTTAAAATATATATATATATAAAACTACAATGCAGGAAATCCTATTTTGATTTGGACTAGTTATGAGGAAGCTACATAAACAATTGTTCATCTACTTATTAATTTCTATTGTTAGGCAAAGCAGCCCTTTTGGGAGCAACAACTGAACTGAACAAATCCATTGATAAAGGAGATGGAATGCTGAGGTCATCTGATGGAGGAGGAAGGAAGATTAGGGTGTCTCATTTAACTTCTGATTATGTTGCAATTCCTTTGTTAGGGCTGTCCTTTGACTCTGCTGTGAATTGGTGAGAAGGCTCCAAGTCTTTGTTGCAGATGGGATTGCCTGGAGTTTTGTTTGGTGAGGGGGGCAGGAAGAGTAAACAAGATTGACTCTTGATTTACAACAATCTTATCTGAGTCTGATAAGATTAGATAAAAAGAAGAATTACTTTGTCTTGGTCATAACAAACAGAAAAAGAATGCAGCCACTATTTTGTTGGATTTATTCAAATCACCAGCATATCTCAAATTCACGATTATATTCTCTACCACAATTCTCTACAATTCAGACCCTAAACATTAATTTGAAATTTGAAATTTCATTCTGCATGTTGAGCAAGCCTGGGGTTAATCTCAAACTGTATTGGGATGGAAGGATCAACCTTGTATTGACAAACCTTGCCCTGTTGCATTCCTGTTAATAGTTGCACTGAATCGACCTACCATCCATCGCTCCTAATTCATTTCACAAAAGTGGAAAGAAACTTGGCATAGAAAGAGCAAATTTGATAATGTAAGATCTTTATTCCGTTTCAACAACACTTCAACATCAAATCCTTTAATCCTAAAATCATACCCCACAATTAACTCTCTTACTACTTATTACTTACCTTGTCCTCACATCTGCAACTTTCAGAGGACTGTAAATGAAGATCCACAGCACAAAGGTAGGTTCACTTAGAATTAGAGACTGTTTCTCTTAAGAGACAAGTGGCTGGTTCCCAACTGTGACCACTAAACAAGGAGAACTTGCATTTTCATGCTCAGCAATTAAATTTGATTGGATTTATGTCACTTACCAAAACAATTCTATCCATCACAGATGGCCTTACAGGCAAACTCCCTCCATCTTAATACGATTTTTGCAAACTAGTTTTCCTTATCCCCCCCCCCCTAGTCATCTTTCAAAGCATTTTTCATCACTTAAAAGCTTAGTCAGAGGAAAGGGCACTGGGAGATATACTGCGTATACCCTTCCATCCCACAACCATCCCTCTTTTTAAAGGGGGGGGGTAATTTTTCATGGTTGAGTATGGATACCTGCTATTTGTTCATTCTGTAAAAATGAATTACCTGATGGAAGATAACCTTTTCTAGTGAATTTGAGAATTTGATATACGGTAATCCCATGTAGGCCACTTCAACGCAACCCTCTTCAATAATACAGTATTCTGTTTTATTTACCAGACAGCTCCCAAAATAGGCTTCAGCTAGGAGACAATGTGACTTGTATATTCCCAGGAGTGCTGTTACAATGCTTCCCAACCTTAAAACCCAGTCTGCCTGCCTTTGACTAATACAGAAGGAAATCCCTCTGAAGACCAATTATTATGGGGGAGGAGAGGAAGGCGGAAGAGAACAAACCTTCATTAGCTTTGGAACTTTTCCACTCCAGTAATATCCAAATATCCAAACCTGTTGGGGTGTTGAAATGTACATTTCCATGGAAATGGACCAATACCAGATAATGGCTTGCTGCCAAACTACATCTAAAATCAGAGGGGTGGAAGGAAACACAGCTCTGAGGATGGTAATTCAGCTATAACAATCTGATTTGATTCCTGCAACTAAAACAAACACACACACACACACACACACACACACAAGGCTCTCACTAGTGCAGGAAGTGAAGAACATCTTGGGGGACTTTGCAGTGGTTGTTTTTCAGCTCAGTTTTTTTTCCTGCTGATGACAAAGTGAAGATATCCATTTAACTTTTCCCCATGGAGAATAACCACCTCCCTTGTTTTTCTGAACTCAGACCTGTTTTGGAGGAATACAGAATTAACTAAAGGATAATTTTATGTTTCCCGGTTTGGGTTGTGTATGCCTGATAGCAATAGCATTTAGACTTATAGTATACGCTTCACAGTGCTTTTACAGCCCTCTCTAAGCGGTTTTAGAGTAAGCATATTGCCTCCAACAATCTGGGTCCTCATTTTACAGACCTTGGAAGGATGGAAGGCTGAGTTAACCTTAAGCCTACTGAGATTTGATCTGCCAAACTGCTGGCAGCTGGTGATCAGCAAAAGTAGCTTGCAGTACAGTACTGCACTCTAACGACTGCACCACCCAGGCCCTATGATCTTGTTGAATAAACATACATTTTATTCACCCGATTTCCAGCGCTTTGAGCCATATTAGTGGCTGGTCATGTTGCCTCGCCAGTGACTGAAACTTTTCAGTACAGGCAACTATCCCCATCCTCCAAAGAAAATTTTAATTCAAATAAAATTAAATTTTAAGAATCAGGTCTGCCTAACACTGCTTAAATCCTTCCGTGACCCAGATTCAAGTCGGCCTTCAGTCATGCATAATTCCACTTTAGGATTTCCTCTAATGAATCCCACTTTGTGGGGGACAAGGGGCTACGTTGTGCATAGATTATGTACCTCCTGTAGACCAGATACGAATCAATGATCAGAGACAACACTTACAAAAAGAAAAACAAAACAAAACCCCCAATCGCATTATTTACAAGCCTTTGCGATTATTCGAGACTCTGGAGGCAAGCAAATAAAAGAGGCTATTTCTAAGGAGAGGAAAAGACGGACAAACTCTTTTTTAAAGGATGTGGGTGGCTCTGATAAGAGCCTTTGGGTTCAGTTCCGAAGCACTTGCCCGATCCGGCAAAACAGCAGTTCACTTGCTTTTGTGGCTTTCGGACTTCTTGGGCAAAAGGACGGCTTGGATGTTGGGCAAGACGCCCCCTTGAGCGATGGTCACTCTGCCCAGGAGTTTGTTGAGCTCTTCGTCGTTGCGGATGGCCAGCTGCAGGTGACGGGGGATGATGCGGGTCTTCTTGTTATCCCGGGCGGCGTTGCCGGCCAACTCCAGGATCTCCGCCGTGAGGTATTCTAGCACGGCCGCTAGGTAGACGGGAGCGCCGGCGCCCACCCGCTCGGCGTAGTTGCCTTTGCGCAGCAAGCGGTGGACGCGACCCACCGGGAATTGGAGCCCGGCCCGGGAAGAACGAGACTTGGCCTTGGCTCTCGCCTTACCTCCCTGCTTGCCGCGACCAGACATGCTTTTGGCTCTCTGTCTCTGCCGATCTCGGAGCTTATTTTCTTCACTTTAAGGGCCTAAAAGTACTGAGAACTATGGGACGGGGAGAGGCCATTTATGCCAGCCTCGCCGTTTCAGGAAGCGGCACCTCTGATTGGCTGGCTTAGGACGTCAACGCGCTTCAGCCAATGGAAAGAGTGGGTTTTCGGCGGGACCAATTGAACGGGGGAAATAATTGCTTTTTCTACAGTGGGCGGCGATTTGCATTTGCATTGCAACACACCTTTCGCCGGAGGTGATCTCGGAATGCTGCAGTAGCAGGAAGTACAGTATTATTCATGGCATTGGAGAGTTGCGCAACTGCTGGACTCACCTTTTCTGGCATGCGAGGGAGAGCTGAAAGGCTCACGCGCAAAACCTATTGTTGCCTTTTATAATGACTTAAAGCCCAGCTTGGCCGATTCTTTCCGTTTGGCTATCCCTACTGCGGAAATGTAGATGGAGGTTCTCAATCATCCAGGTCATGGTTGTCCCAAAGGTGCTTTCTTTTTTCTTGTTTTCCCAAGAGGCAACTGGAGTTTCTGGTTTTTCTTTGAAGTAGTTTAGTTTCTTACCCAAAGAAGCTTGAAGAGCTGCTTCTTGAATGACAAACGAAACCTCTTTTTAAAAAAACAACAACACGAAAATCCAGCTGCCTCTTGGAAAATAAATAAATAAATAAATAAAAGCACCTTTGGGATAGTGCTGAAATGGATTTTTAAAACCGGCTGCGGTCCTTCACTTCGAAAGTAATTGCATTCCGGACAGACGATATACAGTATATTGTTCCATACCTTGCAATGTGCGCGCATGTATTTTATTCTTTGCTGCTTATTTTTTTTTTATCTCTACATTTCAAAAGAATCTTTAAAAAATACACTTGATTCTGTCGAGCCATGGATACATATTTGCTTTGCAATTCTTTTGTAACAAACTGCCTCAGGCTATAATCCTCTCCCGATCAATAGTTTGTCAGATTGTTACCCTTATCAGGGGCTTGTTTGAAATGCTTCTACATCCCGCCTGAGTTTTCTGAAGAGAAACTACAGGAACAAAACTGTTAAGCTTAACTATATTAAAAATCCCAACTTTTATTATTCAATCAATTATGTATTTTTATTACACATACGTTTCCAAACAAACCAGCCATTTCTAGTGACATTTAAAGAGGGAGGGTAAACGCCCGAAATATTATGTATTTCCATAAAAGTGAGTTGACAATCTGGATATTATTTTACAGCCCATGAAACTACTTGGAATTTAGAAACCTTTGCGATTTTAAAACGCCTTGAGTTAACGATTAGTCATTCGTTGTTTTAAAATGGAGTCGAGTCTCATTGGACAAGGCACTATGGCATCGCCCTATCAAATTAGACGAATGGGCTGTCCCCTCCCACTTCGCTTTCTTCGCGACAGTTTTCCTTCTGGTCGGAAAGCAACCAATATAAACGTGGCTTAGAAGGTGAATCCTCAATAGATCTCTGGTTTTATCTTCCAACAAGATGTCTGGCCGTGGAAAAGGCGGAAAGGGGCTTGGAAAAGGGGGCGCTAAGCGTCACCGCAAAGTCTTGCGAGACAACATCCAAGGTATTACCAAGCCTGCCATCCGTCGTTTGGCTCGTCGTGGCGGAGTGAAGCGAATCTCTGGCTTGATCTACGAGGAGACTCGCGGGGTGCTGAAGGTCTTTCTGGAGAACGTCATCCGCGATGCCGTAACTTACACCGAGCATGCCAAGAGAAAAACGGTGACAGCCATGGACGTGGTCTACGCCTTGAAACGTCAAGGCCGGACCCTGTACGGATTCGGCGGTTAAACATTACATTTTCCAAGTAAATCTAAAAAAGGTCCTTTTAAGGGCCACCCACCGTCTCAGTAGAGGGCTGCAATCACTGTTACAAAAGTGCCATTCACACTGTTGCAAATGATGGTTGCAATGAAAGTTGCAACCGGCACTATTATAGGAATACTGTATAAATACATAACTCAACACACACAAAGTAACTGCTCTTTTTTTGATAATGTGGGTGGCTCTTAAAAGAGCCTTTTGTGTTTTTTACACTGAAGTTTTCAAGGGTTAGGGTCTTCATTTGCCTTTAGCCTTGTGGCTCTCGGTCTTCTTGGGTAGCAGCACGGCTTGGATATTGGGCAAGACTCCTCCCTGGGCAATCGTAACTCCTCCCAGTAGCTTATTGAGCTCCTCGTCGTTACGGACGGCCAGCTGGAGGTGGCGAGGGATTATTCGAGTTTTCTTGTTATCCCGGGCGGCGTTGCCAGCCAGCTCCAGAATTTCAGCTGTCAGATATTCCAACACTGCAGCCAGGTAAACGGGGGCTCCGGCGCCCACCCGCTCGGCATAGTTCCCTTTGCGAAGGAGGCGGTGGACTCGACCTACGGGGAATTGGAGCCCAGCGCGAGACGAGCGCGATTTCGCTTTGGCTCTAACTTTGCCCCCCTGCTTGCCGCGGCCAGACATGGCGTCACTCGCCTCCTCCGCACTCAGAGCCTCAAACACAGAAGAAAAAACAAAATAGCAATTAAAAAGGAACAGACCCAACGACTCCTTTTATGCCCTTCTCGCGCTCGCCAGCGCCGTTCCCCATTGAGCCAAGCCAGTTACCAAGATTTTAAGAACCAATCAGACGGCAGAGCTCTCAAAACGACCAATAAGGAAGGGGCAGGGACGGTGTTCTACCCAATAGAGATTTCAATAGAAATCCGGGCGTTTTGCAAAGGCTGCTCATTTGCATCTGCGTGCGCAGGAGGGAAGCTCCTTCGGCCAATCGCGTCGCGAGGCTTTGGAGCCTCTCATTTGCATAGAGAGAGTATAAATACAGCGACGCGATCAGTTCCCCTTCTTCAGACTTGAATTCTCCGTCCTTTTTTTTTCCTGCTTGGCGTACAAAGAAAAAGCAGTCGGTTATTCGCCATGCCTGAGCCGGCGAAATCTGCTCCGGCGCCCAAGAAGGGCTCGAAGAAAGCGGTGACCAAGACCCAGAAGAAGGGCGACAAGAAGCGTCGCAAGAGCCGCAAGGAGAGCTACTCCATCTACGTGTACAAGGTACTGAAGCAGGTCCACCCGGACACGGGTATCTCCTCCAAGGCCATGAGCATCATGAATTCTTTTGTCAACGACATCTTTGAGCGCATCGCTGGGGAGGCGTCCCGCTTGGCCCACTACAACAAGCGCTCCACCATCACCTCGCGGGAGATTCAGACGGCCGTGCGCCTCCTGCTGCCCGGTGAGCTGGCCAAGCACGCCGTGTCCGAAGGCACCAAGGCCGTCACCAAGTACACCAGCTCCAAGTGAGGAGGCGGCAGCTGCGCCACGAAGGCGATGCACAACAATAACACCCCAAAAGGCTCTTTTAAGAGCCATCTCACTTGTCCCTGAAAGAGCTTGGTCTCAAAACTCCTGTGTTGTCTGTTTATTTATCATCCCGCCCTGGTTGTTTTTATAAATATGACCAGGCAGAGAATTCTAAACTAATAATAAATGTTTTATTTATGAATTTGGTTCAGTTTGTATGCCTCCCCCAACTCCCTAAGGCAGGGGTAGGCAAAGTTGGTTCTTCTATGACATGTGGACTTCAACTTCCAGAATTCCTGAGCCAATCATGCTAACTCAAGGAATTCTGGGAGTTGAAGTCCACATGTCATAGAAGAACCAACTTTGCCTACCCCTGCCCTAAGGGCTCTGAAAAGAAATGCATAAATGTATTTTCCAACATCGGTAAATGAATTACAAATAATAGTGCGTCTTACATGTGCGTTTTGCTATCAATGCGGCAATTTTATGGGGATATTTGCTTCCACTCCCATTTTTATCCTTTAAGAGCCATCCACTTCTCAGTATAAAATAGTTTAAAGTCAGCTGTTTTGTTGTGTCCTTGCTAACTTAATTAAAGGGCTTGAAATGTCTGTCTCAGACGTTGCTCTTCGTAATTAATAAAATGCAAACAGGGCTCAAAAATGTATTTTCCAACATCGGTAAATGAAGTCCAAATAATAGTGCGCTTTACGTGCTGTTGTACGTTTTCCTATCAATGTGGCAATTTTATGGGGTATTCGCTCCCGTTTTTATCAAATGTTCCTCTCCTTTCCCAGATCACAATTCTTGGCGCGCGCGATTATTGTACATTATTGTATTGTAATTGGAGTTGGGCGACAGGTAAATCCAGATGGGTGGGTGGGTGGGTGGAAGGAAGGAAGGAAGGATGGAGGGGGGAGGGAGGATGGGTGGATGGAAAGAAGGAAGGATGGAGTAGGGGAGAGGGAGGATGGATGGATGGATGGAAGGAAGGGTGGGTGGGTGGATAGAGGAGGGGGAGGGAGGATGGATGGATTTAGGGGAGAGAGGATCAGTGTCAATCATTGTTGCTTCCTAAGTGAACAGTTTGATTTCACAGAAGTTTGATTTACTTGTAGTTATATTGTGTTGTTTAAGTGTTCCCCTTTATTTTTTTTGAGCAGTGTATATTGTACTGCCATGTTGGCATAACTTCCAATATCCTGC